>NC_090926.1:592180268-592485492 GCF_040938575.1 Ambystoma mexicanum
TCACACCATAGTAGACGGCCAGCTAGCAAACTTTGTCGACAAGTGGAAGACCATCACCATGGACAAATAGGTACTGGACGTTTTCCATCAGGAGCATCCTCTTATTCCACCTTTGGCACATCAAGAACTGCACGTAGCTTAGAGGCTGCAGGAGTTTCAGACCATGTTAAGGAAGGGAGAACTAGAGCCCATCCCTCAGCGTGTCTGGGGCTCTGCTGTGTACTCCAGATACTTTCTGATACGGAAGAAGTCAGGGGGGTGGCGACCTATCCTAGACCTAAGGTGCCTTGAAATCCTAGAAGTTCAGGATAGTCACGTTGCAGCACATGCTCGACCAGCTGGAGGAAGGGCATTTCCAGGCAACTTTGGACCTGGGGGACGCCTACTTTCACATCCCATTCATCCAAAGCATTGATCGTTCTTGCAGTTTGTGGTCCAGGAACAGCACTATTCATTCAAGGCCCTGCCCTTTGGCCTGAAATTGGCACTGAGGTTGTACACAAAGTGCTTTGTGCTGGTGGCAGTGCATGTTCGTCTCAAGGGCATCCACGTCTACCCATATCTGGACTGGCTCATCCGCTCTGGCTCTCATGCGCTGGCAACCCAGCACATTGTGGAAACCATTTACTTTCTCACGGAGCTCGGATTCTCCCATCAACTATCTGAAGTCCTGCATGGAGCCATCGCAAAATGCTCTGTTCCTAGGTGCCCGTCTCATCACAGTCTCATGCCTGGCTACCTCCTCGGGGGAGAGGGCGATGCCCATCCTGGGGGCGGTGCAGCACCTGCCAGTGCAATACGCAACAGTGCGAGCCATTAAGTCGCTGTTGGGGATGATGTCTTCCTGCAATCACCTTGTACCATTCTTCATGCTCTGAATGAGACCTCTTCAATAGTTCCTGGAAGCGCAGTGGCTGCAAATCACAGGTGCTTGGCCAGACAAGATTGCCCTCTGGCTCTGCAATGTTAGGGTCTGTGCCCACTGCTGATGCAGGGAGCATCTTTTCAGATCCCATTGTACCTGGCCACAGTCACCACGGATGCCTTTCTCGAGGGGTCCCACACTGGACAGTCGCACGCTAGAAGCCTCTGTCTCCCGGAGGAGAAAGACCTTCACATCAGCGTCCAGAAACTTTAGTCAGTCTTCTAGGTCCGCAAACCATTCCTGCCTCAACTGCAGGAGAAGGTGGTGAAGACCTTCACAAACAACACCACCATGTTCCACGTCTGGGAAACAGGGCGGCACACACTCTCTGGCACCCTCCCTGGAAGCTCAGTCCCTGTGGCACTGGGCCATTATTCAGGGCATGTTCCTCGTCCCATTTCACTCGGCAGGCTCCAAGAACACCATTGCAGACTCTCAACAGGGAGCTTCAGTCCTACGATGAGTGGGAGCTTTGTCAGGATCAAGTATCCTTTCTTTTCAGCAAGTGGGGTCAACCCCGAATTGACCTCTTCGTGACAGCGGCTAACTTTGAGTGCCAGAGGTTCGCCAGCAGATTCCCTCAGCTGAAAGGTCTGTGGGACGCCTTCTCGTTCCTGTGAGGGGGGCTCTTCCTGTACGCCTTCCCTCTGATCCTGCTTTGTGTGATCAACACAATCAGGTAATGTTACTGCAGGATGATAATCATCACTCTGGCGTGGCCATGACAGATCTGGTACCCGGACCTACTCCGTCCATCAGTGGCTCTGTCCATTCAGCTGCCTCCACTTCCCGTTGTTCTCTCCATAGAAAACAGAACAATACTGCATGTTAGGCAGAATCACCTGCAGTACACTTTGAGAACACTACAGGCAATTAGGACTACAAGTGTAAGGACAGTTTTACCCTTGGTACAAGCCTGTACTACACAGTAAAGTGGTAGCGATGGCTGAGCAGCCAGACTTATCTCAAGAGTTTGTGAGCAGCAGAACAAGTCACACAAAGGACCAACCAATACAGGGATTCAAGTAAACACTTACTCAAGGTTTCTTAGTAAAAGAATATTTACTCAAACATTTATAAAACATTAGACTAGCATAAGCAGCTCAATATCACACACTAATACACCACAAAAATCCAACCGGTAAGTAAAAATGAAGTGTGAGCAAAATGGCACTACAGTTACTTAATAAAGGAGGGAAAAGACAGGCTTATAAGAATAGACAGCCCAAATACATTCATAGGCAGGGCAAAGGGATTCAGTTAAATACAACCAGCAATTCTTCTCAACAGGCCTGGGCCAAAGCCAATGGTTCAGAATCTTTTGGCACTTCAGTTACTTAATAAAGGAGGGAAAAGACAGGTTAAAAGACAGCAATTCTTCTCAACAGGCCTGGGCCAAAGTCAGTGGTTCAGAATCTTTTGTATAGGATAGCACAGTTCTGGTATATAACGGTTAAGTCTTTTCCACAGATTTTTAAAGAATTTGGCTAGGCGAAAAGTTTGACGAATGTTTAGGGAAGGACAAGCCTTCATAGTTGAGGAAAGTTTCACGCACTTTCTCGATGGTCGAGAAGATTTCCGGACCGCGTTTGCACAATACCTTTTTAAATGCAGAATGCTGTAGCTGGGGCAGTTGTTCCTGGCAGTTCGAGCAGATCTCGCTGTTCCTGTGCTTCAGTCGTGGGGACAAGAAGGAGGACGTCGGGAGGTTGCTGCACTGCACAGGGAAGAGGCCAAAAGCTGTAGCAAGACGTCGGATTTAAGGTTGGAGTGCCTTAAAGTCCCCCTGGTTTCCTTCCCTCTGGCTATCCGGTTTTCAAAAGCACTCTGATGAGAATTCGACCAGAATAGGACGATGTCCAGGTGGCTTGCGAGTTGGTTGTTCCCACCAAACTCAAGGGAAGAAGTTAACCTTGAAGGGCTTGTCTGTTGTCGGAGTTTCAGGCAATTCGGACCTGCAGCAGGGCTTCACCGGTCATCCAGGAGTTGCAGCAGTCTTCTTCCTTCCTCTCCTCTTCGGATCTTTCGTTCCAGTGGTCGACTCTGCTTTCCAAGTCCCAGAAACAGTTTTCCCCCATTCATTCAGCCTGGCTGTCACTCACCCTGCAGGGCGGCTGTCCTTGCCGGACAGTCAGCTAGCCAATCACACCAGAGTGCATTCAGGTCTCCTAGGAGACTAGGCACAGGGAGCTTGGGCATCTCCCTCACATCCTGTCCACCCCAGACACTCTGGCAGCAGAGGAGGGCTTCAGCACAGAAGCCCGCCAAAGGGCATGAACAAAGGGACCAAACCTGGTTTGGCGCGCACAGTTACACATCAGAAGGACTTTTCCTAAAAGAAATGGCGAAAAAAGATGACTGTAGTTTTTACAGATAGGTCTGGGACACCATATTAAAAAAACATGGCTACCCCTGATTTTGAGCTACCGTTGTTAGCGGTTGCGAAAAATCACAGTAGTTGATCTAAACCACTGCCACCAGCCATTTAAAATAGGAAAAGGTAATATTTTACAGTTACATGAGTGTTTTGACTCAGGGGAAGCTAAGCAACCCCTCCAGCACTCTATAGTAAGATAGGGTGTGCTGGGTCAGTACATTTAAAGAGACTAGTAAAGTAAATTTAACTTTACATGCCCTGGGAGAGAGTATTCAGTCCCAGGGAAGGTATTTAAACCTTGGGGGAGTCTGAAAGACACCCCTGTGCCACTGCACTGAAGGTGGTGTATGATACACAGAAAAAGATAATGCCACTGGAGTGGTTTTAAAACTCCATAACCAAAGAACACAAAAGTAAAACACACACAAAATACATGGAATAGTGGGAAAAAAAGGCTCACGCTCTTCCCAGGTAAACAAAATGTAATCCTAGAAATCCAGCAAAGTTTCTGGGGGTCTCAAAAGGTAAGGGAAATTTGCACATTTGGAGAATCCTCCCTAACACTGCACCACGACCCAGCATCGTTGAGCCTCACGGCCTGGCTCCTGCAACCCTAGAGTTTGGGCCTTATGCCCTTCCGCTGGAATGCAAGAAGATCCTGGCCAAGGCCAGGGCTTCTTCTACATTGTCTGCTACAGCCACATGTGGAAACACTTCTGAGTGTGGTGCAGTGTTTGGAGGATTACGCCACTGCGAGTCACAGCCCTGCAGCTCCATTTCGTATCTGCTTTCCCTGGCCAAGGCTTGCTTGGCTCATGTCTCTATCAAGTTACACCTGGCTGCCATATCCTGTTAAACCAGGATGCTTGGTAAGCCCTCCCTGTGGTCGCACAGGCTTGTAAAGGAGTTCCACAAAGGCCTCTTTGGGTCTTTTCCACCAGTGAAGGCTCCTGCTCCTGATTGGGAGCTCAACTTGGTTTTGACTAAGCTCATGGGGGCCCTTTTCAAACCAGAGCATCAAGCCCCTTTGGATTTTCTCTCTTGGAAGACGGCTTTCCTAGTGGTGATCACCAGGCCCTCTATTGTAAGCAGCTGTACTTGTCCTTCCACGCTAACGAGGGTGGTGCTGCGGACCCATCCCATCTTTATGCCAAAGGTTCCTTCAGCATTGCACCTCAACGAGCCTTTGGTTCTACCAGTCTTCTTCCAGAGCCCTTCCACACCAGCGGAAAGGGCTTTGCATTTGCTGACTTTGCTCGTCCCTTGAAGTTCTATATGGCATGCTCAAAGGATTTTCGGAAGACATCTCAAATCATTGTGAATTTTGTACCTGTGAATCACAGGAAGGCCCTATCTAAGGCTTCCATATCGAGGTGGCTCTCTGACTGCATTATGCACTCTCATCATCTAGCCAACAGACATCTTCCAGTCCAGCCGAGAGCCCACTCCACCAGAGCCATTGCTGCAACAACTGCCTTTCTCTCTGGTATTACCAGAGCTGTGCTGCTACGTGGAGGCCCACCCACACATTCACGAGATTCTACTGCGTTGACGGGGATTCTATGCAGGAAGCCTGGGTCGGCCAAGTGGTGCTATGCAACTTGTTTGCTTAAGGTGAGTCTGTTCCACTGTTAAGTGTATTGCTTCTGTTGAGCCTTGCTACCTCCCGTTGTGTATATTTACTGCTGTGTAATAGTTTTCATGAGCATGTGCATCCATGCCAGACCCCATGCGGGTGAACAGGAGTTACAGCTAAGTAACTTGTCCCTTTGTTCTCTTTGTAGGAGCATATTTTCTTTTTCCGGGGCCATCCAATGTAATTGGTCTGCTGTGTGGTTGTTTCTGATAGTCTTCAACCAATGGAACAATTTTCCTCTTGAGTTTTAATGCTGGACTGTTCAGTGTTCCTCTTTTTTTTTTTATAGGTCTTAGTCATGCCAATGTATCTCAGATTGCATGGAGAGGTAATGATGTATATAACATTCAATGTATTGTTTTCTCCTGCAGATTCATCAGACAGATATCCCTTGAGGCGTCAGCTACTCAGAAAGCTTTTTGACCGGGGGTGTAGTGCACCTCGACCCAGCCGT
The DNA here is from genome assembly GCF_040938575.1 of Ambystoma mexicanum. Taxonomy (NCBI): domain Eukaryota; kingdom Metazoa; phylum Chordata; class Amphibia; order Caudata; family Ambystomatidae; genus Ambystoma; species Ambystoma mexicanum. Next base: position 592,185,661 of record NC_090926.1, read on the forward strand.
GGATTCATCTTGACTTGACGCAGCGGTTGTTGACTCCAGACATGTTGGTCGTCGTACACATATTACATCATTACACCCCATACCTAAGTTCCTTTTTTCTGCGCCCTCAGCACATTGCTCCAGGAAGGTTCCTCCCTGCATTTTTCCAATTGTTTTCAATTCGACGTTTTGCAAAAAATGTTCACTCCCAAACCGTCTGGCTTAAAGAGGTGCACCGACTGTAACTCTACAATGTCTCTGACTGACCTGCACAGGGTTTGCGTGTGGTGCCTCGGCACATATCACGCCACCGATGATTGCCAGCAGATGAGCCTGAAGTCATTGCGTGAGCGGGCAGCAAAACTAAAAGTAGCTGGCTTGGCCGACTTCCCCAAAGACGGGACGGAGGACCCCACTCCAGAGAAGGCAGACGTCGCAAGAAGGCTAAAAAGAGGTCACACTCCTGGAGCCATTCGTGGACTTCCACTTCTCACAAGAAGAAGTGACACAAGCATAACTCAGACTCATCCGAGGGGTGAGGTAGGTCCCAATTCAGCTCGGGTACTTCCAAAGCCAAATGGGAAGGGTCTAAGGAGCTAATGCTCCAAATGATGGAGGCCACTGCAGGTACAGGCAAAACCTCGAAGCAGAAAGCCAGGGAGGTCCCAGTTGCGCCTGCTGCTACTGGCGGCAAGGAGACAGGGTCAAGTTCAGCACCTTCATGGCCAACATCGATCGCTGTTGAGTTGGCCATGCCATCTAAGCCACAGTAGTCACCAACGGCCCCGTCAAGGTCGATCTCAGTGCCGGTATATGGGAAGACGTATATCCCAGAGTCCAGAACATCGTTCTTTGACACTATGGCCTACATTTCTGGATAGGATGGGGATCCACGCTCTCGATTTTCAGGCGGCGCCAGGAGGATCGGGCAGCAATGTTCTTGACAGGTCCACATACTGATTAAGCGATGCCTTTCAATCTGATCATTTCAGACCCCATTGCCTCCATTTGGCAAATACCCTGCACCACACCTACGGTGGACTCGAGTTGACTAAGTAGTATAATCTCACGAGGCTAGATCCCATATGCTTGTCGACTCACCCTACGCCTGAGGTTTTAGTGGTCCAGGCAGCCACATTGAATACAAGGCCTTCCACATCAACCTCCAACGTACCGACTGACAGTCGAAGAAATAGTGTTTTAGCCAGGGAAATGCAGCCTGCCAAAGCTTGCAATCGAAACTGGATGTTGCGTATTGTCTGGCTATGGGGTTGGCTATGGTGATGCAGAGGCAGACATACCAGCTGTAACGCTCACCTGATTCCCGCAGAGGCGCCGGTCTTGACTGGGTGAATGCCTTATCTTCAAAGGTGATGTGTAACACTTGGTTGGCTCTTTGGGCTGGACCTCTGTGCACTGTATGTCTGACTCGAAGAGTAAGATGTCTGAAGATAGAAAATATGGGATTAATGAACTGGGGTTATTGGGTGCCTCTCTCCTCTTCCCTTTCTCTTCTCCTGTAGAACCCCAAAGGTTAACGCCCTCACCTTAGGTAAGTGAACGCCGGGCTCTCCATCTGCCTCGGGGCAGGGTGCCGTAACCAGTTTCTTCACTGGATAAGGGTGCAGGCCTCTTGACCTCAGAGGACTGCTGTCCGTCGTTAACTGCACGAACGGTAAGTTCTGGGCACTTCAAATGTCTTAAAAGTCTTTTGTAATGATATCTCTTGTTTTGCAGGGTTCCGGCGATGGCGGATGGCGGGCTGATGAGAGTTGAGGATCGAACCCGCGTGAGGAATAGAAGCGCCTGGAAGCACGTAAGTAAGCGCTTGTAGCCTGCTTCACGATGCGCACTAACTGTCCCTTTTATCTTGCAGGTACAAGTTCGGAGCTTTAGAGAAGCTGAAGGGTGCTGGAATACCCACTGGATTCGGCGTGGGAAGGAGTAATGGCACGTGAGTAATAAAGTTGCCCAATGTCTTTAAACGCACCTTCTTTTGTCTTTCAGATGCGGGATGCAGCGCCGAAAGCCTCCGGAGCGTGCGAAGAGCTGGTAAGCTTTTGTCTTTCAGATGCCGGAATGCAGTGCGAAGACCTCCGGAGCATGCGAAGAGTAGGTAAGCCTTTGTCTTTCAGATGCCAGAATGCAGCGCGAGGTGTTGGTGACAGCCGATGGACCAGGTAAGAGATGCGCTGCCACTGAAGACCGTAGTGCTAACCTGTTCTTTCTTTGTCTTTACAGGTGCTGCTGAAGACTGGATTCCAGGATGGTAAGCCTTTGTTCCCTTAGGCCCAGGATCAGAAGCAGAAGACACGATGAGCGTTCTGCTGCAGAGAATGCAGAATAACACAAAGCAAGATTCATCCATCATGTGTGGTTTAAATAGCCTCCTGTAGTGCTTAGGTGTCTCCTTCCACAGCCACGCCTAGGTAAGAAAAGAGTTCCTGCTTTCCAGAAGAGTTCCAGTGTTCTGAACCTAGGGAGTGGCTCCTGCCCCACCCAACAGGAAAAGTAGTCCCAAACAGAAGAGGATCAGGGGTTCAACTGGCAGGTAAGTAAGCAGCATAGTCTGCTGCAGGTAAGTCCACCCAAGCATTATGAGCCCGGCGCTTCCAGCGCTGGGACTGGGCATCTTTATGAGCCTGGTGCCACTGGCGCCAGGACAGGGTCCAAAAGGTCCCAATTGGGACTGGCTGGCACTCGGAACCGGGGTTATGGGTCTGCTTCCAAGGGAGTCGGGCAAGTCCTGATCTTTTGGATGCAGAGATCATGACAGCACCCCCCCTCAAGGCCCCTCCCAAACCGGGCTTCTCCGGGGGTTTGGGCTTGTTAGGAAATGTTCGATGAAATCTTTTGATTAGACGAGGCGCGTGGACATATTCTGCAGGTTCCCAGGATCTTTCTTGGGGACCGTAGCCTTTCCAGTCAATCAGGTAAAATAGTTTAGATTTGGAGATCTTGGAATCCAGGATGCTTTTGACTTCAAACTCGAGTTCTCCATCAACTAGAATAGGTTTTGGAGATGTAGTTAGTCGGGTTTGAGGTTGCACGGGTTTTAATAGAGAGACGTGGAAGACCGGATGTATCTTCATGTGAGGGGGCAAGTCCAACTTGACTGCTACTGGATTTACTATGGTAGTGATGGAATAGGGACCAAGGTATCTTGGGTTGAATGTGCGTGGTCCTTTTAGAGGTAGATATTTGGTGGATAACCAGACTTGATCTCCTACTTGATATTGGGGGGCTTCCTTCCGATGTTGGTCTGCTCCTTTCTTGTATTGTTCTTTAGCCCTTTGAAGGTGAGAAACGGCTTCCTTAAAGGCTTGGGTGATTGTAGAATGCAGGTGGTCTACTGCTGGTGTTCCAAGATCTTGGAGTGGATCCAACTCCGAGGTTCGAGGGTGACTACCGTATAAAAGAAAAAACGGGGTTTTCCCAGTTCCCGAGTGGACAGAGTTATTGTAGGCATATTCGGCTATCCAAAGGATATCTTTCCAAGTTTTTTCAGTTTGTTGTAGCATGCAGCGCAAATACTGTTCCAGAGTTTGATTGGTCCTCTCGGTTTGTCCGTCGGTTTGAGGGTGGTGGCTGGTCGAAAGTCTCACATCAATTTGAGCCGACCGACAGCAACTTTGCCAAAAATGAGAAATAAATTGACTACCTCGATCCGAAATTAGAACTGAAGGAAAACCGTGCACTCGGACGATGTTTTCGAGAAATTCTCGGGCCAGAGTTGCTGCTGTTGGTAAGCCTTTGAGTGGAATGAAATGCGCCATCTTGGAGAATAGGTCCACGATTACTAGGATCGTATTGTATCCGGAGCATGGAGGTATATCGGTGATGAAGTCCATAGAAAGCGTATGCCAAGGGCGAGGCGGGATGTCAATAGGGCGTAAGAGGCCGGCTGGTTTTTCCTTTTGACTCTTGTTTTGGGCGCATACTCCACAGGACATTATAAAGTCTCTGATATCTTTTTTCCAAGACGGCCACCAAAAGTAGCGCTTGATCTTTTCCGAGGTCTTGGTCATACTGGGATGTCCTTCCATTAAAGAATCGTGATAACAAGAGATTACCTTTTTCTGTAAATCTGTGCTGGGCAGGTATAACCGTTCTTGGAAATATAATAGGTTGTCCTTCACCGTAAAGTCCTTTCCCTGCAGATGCCAATTCTGTATGTCTGCTGGAGTTACCAGTAGCCTGGCTTTATCCTTAACTTCCTCTATGGATTGTGTGGCAATTACACCTAGAATTCTTTGTTCGGGAATGATAGGTACAGGTTTAGGATTGATCAAATGTTCTTCCACTCCCATCCGAGAAAGGGCATCAGCTTTACCATTTTTTGTACCAGGTCTATAGGTAATTATGAAGTCAAACTCGGCAAAGAATAGTGCCCAACGGAGTTGCCTAGAGGATTGAGCTTTTGCGGTTTTCAAATATTGCAGGTTTCGGTGATCAGTAATCACAGTAACGGTGTGTCGGGCCCCCAGAAGATAATGCCGCCAAGCCTTAAAGGCGGACTTGATAGCTAGAAGTTCCTTATCAGTAATAGTGTAATTGATTTCAGGAGGCGAGAATTTGCGGGACCAAAATGCCACGGGATGCAACTGATTGGTTACTGGGTCCTTTTGTGATAGAACTGCCCCCATGGCAAGGCTCGAAGCATCAGTTTCAACGATGTAGGGGAGTTCTGGGCGAGGATGTTTTAAGATCGGTGCAGAGATAAATCTAGTATTCAAATTCTGGAAAGCTTGTTCCGCCTCGGTAAACCATTCAAAACGTTTGTTTTTCTTTAACAAGGCGGTGATGGGCTGGACTATTCGAGAGAATTCGGGGATAAACCTGCGGTAAAAGTTAGCGAAGCCTAACATGCTTTGAACACCTTTTACGGAGGATGGCGATGGCCATTTGAGAATTGCATCGACCTTCTTTGAATCCATACGCACTCCGCTAGGTGATAATATGAATCCCAAGAATTCAACTTCAGTCACGTTGAAAACACATTTTTCCAACTTAACGAAAAGTTTGTGTTGACGCAATCTCTCGAGGACCATTTTCACGTGTTTCCGATGTTCAGTTTCCGATGAAGAATAAACGAGGATGTCGTCAATGTAAACAACAACACACACATCTATGAGCTCTCTGAGGACATCGTTCATAAAATATTGAAAGGCGGCCGGGGCATTGCAAAGTCCGAAGGGCATGACCTGATATTCAAATAGCCCATACTTGGTGCGGAAGGCCGTCTTCCATTCATCGCCCTCTTTTACTCATACCAAGTGGTAGGCTCCTCTAAGATCCAGCTTTGTATATATGCATGCTTTTCTGACTTGGTCCAGGAGTTCAGGGATCAAAGGTAACGGATATCTATTCTTAACAGTGATCTGGTTCAGGGCGCGATAATCTATGGTCCCCTTCTTTTTTTGGAACGAAGAACAAAGCTGAGGAAGCAGGGGACTTGGAAGGACGAATAAACCCATTCGCTAGGTATTGATCCAGGTATTGTCGGAGGTGAAGATTCTCAGGCTCGGTGAGGGCATAAATTCTACTACAAGGAGGAGTAGATCCAGGTATCAGGTCTATCTGGCAGTCATAAGACCTATGAGGAGGTAGAGAGTTAGCCTGATCCTTCCGGAAAACATCTTGGAATTCTAGGTATTCAGGAGGTAACTGGGGAGCCTCCGAGGAAATTGCTGCCAGTGCAACACCAGGTCAAGGGTGACAAGTAGAGACACATTCTGGAAACTGAACCGTTCTTGCTCGCCAATCGATCTGAGGATTGTGCTTCTCTAACCAAGGAATTTCTAGAATAATCTGGAACTGAGGGGCCTTGATCACATCGAACATGATCTTCTCATGGTGTCCATCTTGACTTACTAGTGTCACTTCTTGGGTGGTATGCGTTACTGGTCCGGAGGCTATCTCCGTACCATCCACCGTAGTAATGACGTCCTTTACAGCCTTTGGACAAAGAGTCAGATTCATCCTCAAAACCATTTCATGATCCACATAATTGCCGATGGCACCGCTGTCGACGTAAGCTTCAATCGCATGTAATCGATCCGGAGGTTCAGGGCTAGTGAGGACCATAGGTATCACGAAATGCGAGGTCACGGAACTGGTTTTAACGCTCGGCAAGAGGACCTCTATTCTTGTCGGGCGAGGTTGTTTCCCTGCTCAGAGTTTGTGACCCTGGTAACTGCAGCTCCTACTGCCTTCTTGGCTGGTTTCACCGGACAGTCTCGAAGAAAGTGCCCCGAGTTTCCGCAATATAGGCATAATTGCAGCTGTTTTCTCCTTTCCCGCTCCTTTTGTGTTAGTGGTCCTTTCAGGCCCCCTATTTGCATGGGTTCCCCGGAGTCTACTCCTTTGGTAGGAGTTGGTGGTTTGGAAAATACTCGAGCATCAAACTTGGAACGATCGGCCTTCCTGTTCTGCAGTCTGTGGTCAATTTGAACGACTTAGTCAATATAGTCCGAGCAGTCTTGCGGGGGATTCACTACTTGGGCTAACACATCTTTGAGCTCTCCACGTAGACCTCTATAAAACAGCGTAATCCTTTTGTTCTCAGGCCATCGAGTTTCCACTATCAGTCTGTTGAAAGACGCAATATAAGCCAAAAGGTCTTGATTACCTTGTCGCAATGAAAGGAGCTCATTGTCCAAGGCCTGCCCCTGTGAATGTCTTGCAAACAGTTTTTCCATACTGAGCTGAAAAGCTTGAAAATCATGGAGAACCGGATCATCTTGATTAACTAGAGGGATCGACCAGTCTGCCGCATTGCCACTAAGGTACGAAAGCTACCTTAGCTTGATCAGTTGGAAAGGCTGCTGGCCGGCATAAGAAGTGCAACCGGCACTGATTAATAAATACTGCAAACCTCTTTGGGTCACCAGAAAATCGTTCGGGAGGAGCCAGAGGTACATTCCCAGGTAGGTTGATCTGCACTGGGTTCGTAGAGGATGTTGAAGGAAGATTTGCCCCTGATGCGGGTAACGGAGTTTGTCCGGCTTGTGACTGTAGCAATTGTCTAGCGAGATCGTCTGTTCGCTCTTTGGAAATAATCAGTTCCCTTCTTAGAGCATTCGTTTCCTGACGGGCTGCATGCACTTCTGCTCTTAGTTCCCCAAGTAACTGGGCTAGCTGGTCGGTATCCGAGGTTTCCATAGCACCTGGGTGGGAGTTTTGCGGTAGGCTTTGTGTTCTGTAACGCTCACCTGATTCCCGCAGAGGCGCCGGTCTTGACTGGGTGAATGCCGTATCTTCAAAGGTGATGTGTAACACTCGGTTGGCTCTTTGGGCTGGACCTCTGTGCACTGTATGTCTGACTCGAAGAGTAAGATGTCTGAAGATAGAAAATATGGGATTAATGAACTGGGGTTATTGGGTGCCTCTTTCCTCTTCCCTTTCTCTTCTCCTGTAGAACCCCAAAGGTTAACGCCCTCACCTTAGGTAAGTGAACGCCGAGCTCTCCATCTGCCTCGGGGCAGGGTGCCGTAACCAGTTTCTTCACTGGATAAGGGTGCAGGCCTCTTGACCTCAGAGGACTGCTGTCCGTCGTTAACTGCACGAACGGTAAGTTCTGGGCACTTCAAATGTCTTAAAAGTCTTTTGTAATGATATCTCTTGTTTTGCAGGGTTCCGGCGATGGCGGATGGCGGGCTGATGAGAGTTGAGGATCGAACCCGCGTGAGGAATAGAAGCGCCTGGAAGCACGTAAGTAAGCGCTTGTAGCCTGCTTCACGATGCGCACTAACGGTCCCTTTTATCTTGCAGGTACAAGTTCGGAGCTTTAGAGAAGCTGAAGGGTGCTGGAATACCCACTGGATTCGGCGTGGGAAGGAGTAATGGCACGTGAGTAATAAAGTTGCCCAATGTCTTTAAACGCACCTTCTTTTGTCTTTCAGATGCGGGATGCAGCGCCGAAGGCCTCCGGAGCGTGCGAAGAGCTGGTAAGCTTTTGTCTTTCAGATGCCGGAATGCAGTGCGAAGACCTCCGGAGCATGCGAAGAGTAGGTAAGCCTTTGTCTTTCAGATGCCAGAATGCAGCGCAAGGCATTGGTGACAGCCGATGGACCAGGTAAGAGATGCGCTGCCACTGAAGACCGTAGTGCTAACCTGTTCTTTCTTTGTCTTTACAGGTGCTGCTGAAGACTGGATTCCAGGATGGTAAGCCTTTGTTCCCTTAGGCCCAGGATCAGAAGCAGAAGACACGATGAGCGTTCTGCTGCAGAGAATGCAGAATAACACAAAGCAAGATTCATCCATCATGTGTGGTTTAAATAGCCTCCTGTAGTGCTTAGGTGTCTCCTTCCACAGCCACGCCTAGGTAAGAAAAGAGTTCCTGCTTTCCAGAAGAGTTCCAGTGTTCTGAACCTAGGGAGTGGCTCCTGCCCCACCCAACAGGAAAAGTAGTCCCAAACAGAAGAGGATCAGGGGTTCAACTGGCAGGTAAGTAAGCAGCATGGTCTGCTGCAGGTAAGTCCACCCAAGCATTATGAGCCCGGCGCTTCCAGCGCTGGGACTCGGCATCTTTATGAGCCTGGTGCCACTGGCGCCAGGAGAGGGTCCAAAAGGTCCCAATTGGGACTGGCTGGCACTCGGAACCGGGGTTATGGGTCTGCTTCCAAGGGAGTTGGGCAAGTCCTGATCTTTTGGAAGCAGAGATCATGACACCAGCTCAGTTCCGGGTTTCGCCCCAATGTACAATCCAAATTGTTCGACATAACATTTGATGGCGCGCACCTGTTCGGTCCGAAGGCTGATGAGTTCTTAGAAAAATGCAAGCACTCCAAATTGACTGTGAAGTCACTGGGCTTGTTCTTTTTTTAATTTTTTTATTTATTGTGCAATAGCCAATTTGACTTTTAACACATTTCAACAAACAATAACAATACGCAAACCAACAGAAATTTACATATTCTAAAAACAACAGAAGCACCTTGAATAAAAAGCAAAAAAAAAGGAAAAACACAGGAATACAAATCGCTATTAACAATTCAGTCTAAAACTAACTTCAGTTCCCTTAAGCACCTTACAACCTCAATTGATAAAGCCAACTCATTCCCAGAAGATAGTCTTGCCCAAAACTCCTCGGAATTAATATAAGACTTATCATGAGCAAATCTATTAAAATGACCAGCCCTAAGGCTCCACGTCCCAGAGCAACTAGATAGCAAATGCTTGGTAGTCTGGAGATCACTACTAGGGCACCTATCACAAATCGGTACAATCGCTCCTTCCTTATCTCTAATAGCTAGTAACTCTAAGGTAGGAATTAAATTTAGACGAAACCTCAAAAAGGTAGACCTAAACCACGGATTTGGGGACTTCTTTAAATAAGCCGGCAAGGTTGAAAGGCGTTTATCTAATACTGACAGGGAAGCTGATCTTTTCATTTTTCGCATATCTTCAATGGTTCTTATCCAATCAGTCAATTTCATTTTTTCTTTCACTTTCAAAGAGTTCTGTAAAAGGTGTTCTGCATCACAGTCGCAGCCAGACAAGAGTTCCAAACATTTTTTCCCCAGTTTACACAGGAAAACATTGTTTCCTAGTTGGTACTCAATAGCAGTTTCCTCAAATAAGGAATTCTTTGGAGGATCTAAGATTAGTCTGTACAGAGTCATCCACTTCTATTCTAGCCATGATCTAAGTGATGAAAGACCTAGTTCATAGCGCAAACTAACAATTGGAACACAAACTGGCAGACCTAAAGTACTTTTCCAGATCCTAGACTCTATTACATCCCAATCTATCTCCAAAGCTATAATGCTATAATCCAATCCATAAAGAATTATGGGAACTACCTTCCCTATGTAGAATCTTATAAGGGGGGAAATAGAAAATTTGCCGAACTTGGAGTTAATTTTTTTCATCTGAGCACACAATTTCACTACTTTTAGATCAATAGATGACATTAGATTACTCTTTGTAGGAAAAGATCTTAATACGGCTCCCAGATATGTTAATTCTGAAACGGCCTTTACCGGACACTGATCTAACTTCCAGGCAAAGTTCTTAACTATTTTGTTTGCCCCCTTGAATAGTAGGATCTTAGATTTTGAAGGGTTAATATCAAGTTTATTGCTCCTTGCATAGGATTCTAAGGAGGTAAGCAGACGTTGTAGCCCCACTTCAGAGTAATCCAGGACTACTATGTCATCCGCATAAGCTAACCAATTTATTTTAGTGTGGCCGATATATGGAGATATTAAACCAATATCATGCAACCAATTAGTTAGATCTGCCATAAAGAGAATAAAAAGCAAAGGAGCAAGTAAACAGCCTTGTCGAACCCCTCTAGTTATCCTAATTGGATTAGAAAGTAAACCCGATCTACCTAATCTGACCCGCATATAGTTGTTAGTGTGCAGCTCTCTCAATATAGAAAGTAAACCCGGAGGAATTCCCCAAGCATCACGTTTTTTCCAAAGTAAATTTCTATCGACCAAGTCAAAAGCCTGCGAAATGTCAATCCAGGCTCCAAAAAGGGTGGGGCCATCCTTGGTGAATGACTTTACAGCTAAACAATTTAGAACAAGCCCATTCAATGAAGTAGATAAACCCTTTCTGAAGCCAGACTGCTGCTTTGGGATAATTCCCTTTGTTTTAGCCCAGGCTTCCAATTCCCCTAGGATGATGCCCGAAAAGATTTTACTATCTGCATCTAACAAAGAGAGAGGACGATTTTGTAGATAGGAATAACTATGGAATGTTTCCAGGTATCTGGAAATCTCTTCTGTCTAATGACATTATCAAAGAGTATTTTTAGAACCTTCGCCCAGGTGATTGGATCCTTTTTCAGGATTGAATTACTCAAACCATTCGGACCAGATGCTCTAGGGGCTGAAGATTTCCTAAATCCCAGTTAGATGTTAAGGTCTTCATCCCACACTCTGGAGCCTCAGAATCATAAACCATGGTAAAATGATCCAGCCACACCCCCTCCTGAATTACTGAGTCCTGTTTCTGATGGTGAGCTACCTCATTAATTCCCACCATTGACCATAAATTACTAGAATTTCTGTGAGAGAGAGCAGGAAGCATTCTCTCAGCATCCTGTTGTACCACCAGATGCTTATGGGCACAAAGCCAATTTCTATAGTTGTTCTTTAACTTAACTACTTCTGCCCTATAGACTTCCACACATAAACCCGAATTCTTTAAGACCGATCTTTGAGACCTCATCTCTAACTTTTGGGTACTGATTTGATCATTGAAAGTATGTGTATGAATCTTATGGGGTTTCTGTGAGACAGACACTACTGGAGTCAAATCAGATAAAAAATTCATAAAGAGCCCTGGCATGCATAACTCGGATAATTGCTGAAGCGATAGATCATTCACCCTGTTTCTCAGAACCTCATTTAGTAATTGACCCCCTTTTGGAAACTTTCTGATTACATTCCCAGCATTGTTAATGAGCAGCGCACCTCCAGGGCACACTCATAAAAGAGGGTCACCTTCAACATAGCATGGTCATCATTATTACCTTCCCCAATATTCAAGCTATGACAACTCTCAAAAATATTTTTCGATGCAAAAAAATAATCGATCGTAGAGAAGGAGGAACCCCTATGCCAGGTAGCAGAATTTGGGATATCCCCCCTGATGTTACCATTCAGCATAGAAAGGTTCCAATCCTTCATAAACTCTGACCATATTTTGCCATTACTGGACTTCTGTTTACACTTTCCCGACCTGGGGTCCACTGTAGAGATACATTGAAAATTAAAATCCCCAGCAATGAGAATGTCATCTGCCGGGAACCGTAAGGAACATTCCACTAAACCATCAGACAAAGCATACAGAAAATCTGATAGCGGACAGGCAACATGATTCCAATATAGATTAACCACTATCCAATTTGAACTATCTGAAAGACTTCTTGACAGTCTCACTATTAGAATCCCCTGGAAACCGTTTGCAATAATGACAGAAGATTTAAAAACCTCATTACTAGAGGCCACCAAAAGACCCCCCCCTTGCTCTACCTTGCCCCGAGCCCACGGCCAACTGCTGTAGAATAGAGAAACCATCTATATCCATTTTACAAATTAACCATGTTTCTTGAAAGAGAATTAAATCCGAAGATTCAAAAATATCAGACTTCCTGGGCTCCTCAGAAAATGAGGCATAACCTCTAGTATTCCAAGATAAGACATTAATTTGGGTTACCCCTAAAGCTTCGGTTGAGTCATCCCCATTTTAAGAAATACTTGTGAAATAACTTCAGGGAGCATATCCCACACATTCAATTGAGTAACGTCAGAAACTGCCTTAAATGTGGCTCCCCTTACTTGCTCTAGATTTGCTGCCTGATGCAAGTGGCCAGAAACAGGCACCGGACAAGATAGAGAGAGCTTCAAACCCCTCTGGTCCCAGGCCTCCTCTTCACCCATAATTATGTCTAATCCCCAGCCTAGACTTCAAGACTACTGCAGCCGTATTCGTGTCTGGGCTAAACGGAAAACTCACAGCCTCAATATCATTTGATGAGAAATACTTCAGAGCAGGAATTGACTTCATTTCTGAAAGAATTGCAGATCGATTTAAGGGTGAATCATTTCTTATAGGTGGAATATGCCTTGACAGAAAGATTCTTAAATCCGAATTCAGCTTATACAAATTATCTGACTTCTGAAGTCCTGAGGAAGTATTACCCATCCTTGGAGAAGCTCCGAGGCCATCCGAAATTGCAAGACCTCTAACAGGCAGTAGTCCATCCTGTAGATTTTGTGGAAGACCAACCGGCCTATGAAGATCAGAACAATCTGGTAAACAATTGGTTGCATCAGTAGTCTTAATTTGAGGTTTTTCAGCATTAGCTGACACGACCTTAGAACCCGAACTTAAGGTCGTCCTCTCCGATTTTTTCAAGAAGATAGGAGCAATTTTCACCAAAGGAATAGACGAAAGCCTTTTCTGTTTTGCTAGCAGAAAGATACTGGGCTTGGCTGTCAAGCAGCCGACGAAGCCATACTTAAGCTTCTCCTCTCAGGGAAGAGGCTTTTTGTGGTTTTTCCCATTTGGAAGAAACGCACAGCCCCCACAACCCAGGAAAGAACACAGGTGTGTCCCGTGCTCCGGAAGCGGCATGGGGGGCCAGCAGACTGCAGCAGTGGCTGGGCCGGCATCGGCCCCAAAGCTGCTTTGTTTCCCCAGGTTGGAGGGAGGATTGGAGAGTACGTGCCACAATTGTTGGAGATAACCTCTGACACTTGGGCATTGCAGCTCGTCCAATGGGTGTACTGTGTTCCCTTGTTGCAAAGATGCCCAGATAGACCAACCCCTGCTCCCACACCACCAGAACAGGAGCTCCAGGAAGTACTGCAAACCCTGTTGTTGAAGGGTGCTGTGGAAGAGGTGCCTCCCAAAGAGACAGAGGGTCTGGATGGTATTCAGGGTTTCCTGGTACCCAAGAAAGGGGGAGGACTGCATCCAATTGTGTACCTTGGGGCCTTGAAACATGTTCCTGAGGAAAGAGCAGTTCAAAGTTGTGACGCTATTAGAAATTCTCAAGGCTCTGCAATTGCAGGATTGACTGGTGTCATTAGATCTGCAGAATGCATATTTCAAATGGATTGTGTCCTCCAACGCATTCCACATCTTTGACATGTAATGTCCACGGCTGTGCACTTTGGAAACTTTTTCGGCATAGGGCGTCGGTTCCATGTCCCTCGAGGGCCTCTGTCGAGGACGACGTCACAGGATGTTATAAATAGGACGCACGGCGCCTGTAGCTTCAGTTACGTATTTTCCACGAACGTGTTAACTTCGTGAGACTCGGCACGCCTCGTGTGTTTTCTTAATTGAAGATCTCTTTCTCTTCGACCCCTCTGACTCCACGGTCCTGACTCCAAGACCTGCTGGGACTACAAGTCTAAGATGTCGCTTACCAACACTCACCGCATTTGTTTGTGGTGCCTCAGCGAGTCGCACGACACTGAGGACTGCTCGAAATGCTAGTCGCTGACTGCAAAGGCCTTGGGGGAGCGGACGGAGAAGCTCCAGGTAGGTAGGGGCTCTAAGCCTGTTAAGTCCTGGACTTCCAAGTCCAAGGGGGTTTCCACCGATGACTCGAGGGGTGACTCTCCACGTCAGAAGGAATCCCGGGGATCTCGGTCCCGGAGTGGTTCCAGCCACTCGTCTTCCTCGTCCCAGCACTCGCGGAAGCGCCGTCACCAGTCGCCTTCTCTGTCCTCTTCGGAGGATGGTGCCTCGAGGAAGGTTATGTGCCCCGCAAAGTCCTCGACTCTGGAGGAATGGGTGGCGTTAAGTCTTTAAGCGCTGCGGTGCATCAACCTCTGCCTTTTCGTCCTAGGTGACAGCAGTGGAGGGGAGGTTCCCTTCGTTTTTACTCCACCTTTGGTAGAACAAGATGGTCCGCCAGTCAAAGGGGCCAGCGAAAAAGTACCCATGGTGGTCGGGGAAATCATGGTACCAAAGCCGCTCAGGCAGCTGCCACTTTGCCTTCAGGCACTGCCGCAGCCGCTTCCATACAGTTGTGAGGCCATGTCCCATGGTTCGCTGGTTGGGGCAGACCGTCTCAGCATCTCAAAGAATGGCGTGGCATTACTTCAGATGCGTGGGTTCTGGATACCATTGCCCACGGCTACTGCCTCCCCTTCCTTCAGCGCCCTCACGACAATCCACCAGGGAAACACTCTTTGAAGAGTCTGGATCCGCTCCTTGCGCAGGAAATCTTGTCCCTGCTGGAGAAAGGCGCCATAGAACTGGTGCCTGTAGCAGAGAGGAACAAGGGATGGCATTCCCTTTATTGTTTGATCCCAAAGAAATACGGGGCATTGAGACCCATCATGGACTTACGTTGTTTGAACAAACTTCTCAGGAAGGACAAGTTCAAGATGGTAACTCTTTCTCAAGTCCTCCAGGCCCTTCAACTTCAGGATTGGTTGGTGTCTCTGGACCTCAAGGAGGAATACTTCCATGTGCCGATCCATCCCGCGCATAGGAAGTACCTGAGGTTTGCGGCTGGCGACTCGCATGTTCAGTTTTGGGTTCTGCCATTCGGATTGACCTCCGCCCCGAGGGTCTTCACCAAGCTCATGATGTTGCTGGCAGCGTACCTCAGGCGAGGGGGGATTCACGTCTACTCCTACCTGGATGACTGGCTGATCCGGGCGCGCTCTCCCGAGCTTGCTTTGGATCATCTTTGTGTCACCAGCCGCACCCCCCACAGGCTGGGCTTCTCCCTGAATTTAAATAAGTCGCACCTGACACCTTCCCAACAGCTCCAGTGCATCGGGGCTGTGTTGGACACGTCCTTGGGGAAGTGTTCACCTCCCAAGGCAAGGGCTCATCACATTGTACAGATGGTGGACAAGTTTCAACATGCCCAGAGTCTCCCGGCTTTCGAGTTCTCGACCTCATGGCTTCCTGCATTTTTCTGGTGCCAGAGGCCATGCTGCGGATGAGATCCCTGCAATGGGCCCTCAAGATGCGGTGGTCGCAGTTTTCTGACAAGATGACCGATCCTGTTCTGATCCCACGCTCGGTCTCCCAGGACCTTCTGTGGTGGGTGAACGAAGGGGAAACCGTTTTGGCAACCGTGGCCGGAGGTGACTGTAGTGACAGACGCTTCCCTCACAGGATGGGGCACTCATGCCAATAGCTTGACCGCCAGCAGTCGTTGGTCTCTGTCAGAGTCCAGACTCCACATCAATCTGTTAGAGCTGAGAGCCATCAGGCTAGCCCTGAAGGCTTTTCTGCCCTCAGTACGGGGAAAGAGTGTCCTGGTCATGTCGGACAACACAGTGGCCATGCATTACCTCAACAAAAATGGGTGGTGGCAGGGTCACTCCCTTTGTGCAGAAAGGCAATGCAGCTCTGGTTCTGGGCCATCCAGCAGGAAATTTTGATCTTGCAAGTTCATCAGGCCGGCGATGAAAATGTGGTGGCGGACGCTCTGAGCGGGCAGTGCACAGTCTCTCACGAGTGGGAGTTGGCTCAGGAAGTCCTTCAGGAGATCTTCACCCTTTGGGGAACCCCGCAAGTGGATCTCTTCGCCACCAGTGTCAACCGGAAGTGCGAGAAGTTCTGCTCAAGAGAATTTCCTCCAAGAGGAGCCTTAGGAGACACGTTTATGGTGGATTGGTCATTCCCACTGCTGTACACGTTTCCTCCAGTCCCCGTCATTCCTCAAGTGTTGCAGAGGTTACGGAGGTTCGGTTCCCACATGATCCTCATTGCTCCGGATTGGGCCAGGAGAGCGTGGTACCTGGACCTTCTGGAAATGTCCATCTTTCTCCTTTCCACGCCGTCTTCCCCACCGAGAGGATCTGCTCTCTCTCGCGCGAGAAGGTAACGGGGGGGTGGGGAGGGGTCTGGTTCTCCATCCAGAGGTCAAGATTCTCAAACTTCACGCTTGGTATATGAAAGGTTGAGGTATAAGGATCGGGACCTCCCGGATGACGTGATGGAGGAGTTGCTTTCGGCCAGGCGGCCTGCAACAAAGTCCCTGTACCGTTGCCATTGGCGTAAGTTCTGCGACTGGTGCAGGGATCACAATGTTGATCCTTTTCAGTGTTCCATTCCTATGGTTTTGTCTTTCTTGCTTTCTTTGGCCCACAGGGGCCTTCAAGTGGGTACCATTAAAGGTTACCTATCATTAAGAATGTTCTTACTTTAAGATTCCTTTGATTTCTCAGTTTCTTAAAGGACTCACTAATGTATTCCCACCGTCCCCATTCCAGGTGCCGGTTTGGGATTTGAAGCCTTGCACTCTTGTCCTTTGAGATTACTGTCCTTCAAAACTGTGTTCTTGGTTGCGGTTACTTCTGCTCGCAGAGTGAGTGAATTGCAGGCACTTTCAGCTAAGCCACCCTTTACTGTTTTTCACAAGGACAGGGTTGTACTGCGAGTACATCCTTCTTTTCTACCTAAGGTAGTCTCTGACTATCATTTGAGTCAGAAGGTGGTTCTTCCATCTTTCTACCCTCGTCCTTATCCTGGTAAGGAAGAGAAGCATCTCCATCAGTTAGATCCTAGGAGAGCTCTTAGCTTTTACATTTCTAGGATGTCCAGGGTCAGAGTGGACGATCAACTCTTTGTAGGATATGCTGGGCACTGATTGGGCCAGGCTGTTACGAAACAGACCTTGTCCAGGTGGATTATCCTTACCATTACGGAGTGTTACCGGTTGACGGCTAAAGACTCTCCTGAAGGGTTGAGAGCACATTCCACTAGGGGCGTGGCTACTTCCACCGCCCTCCAGCGGGGTGTTCCTATTAGGAATATTTGTGATGCCGTTACTTGGGCTTCAATCCATACATTTGTAAAACATTATTCCCTGGATTCAATCCATGGTCCGGATATGGCCTTTGGGAAGGCGGTTCTTTATTCTGCAATTTAATTGGGTATTCTAAATTATTTTCCCTCCTCCATTTACTGGTACTGCTTTGGGAGTTTGTCAAAGATATGAAATGCGTTAGAGGACACAATCCATTTGAAGAACAAGTTACTTACCAAATGGTAACGTTCTTTCGACTGGATGTTCCTCCAACGCATTCCGCATCGCCCTCCCAGCCCTCCCAGCCTGCCCCTCAGGAGAATTTCCTATGCGATTGCAGCTTCCGTTTCCTCAAGGCTAAATGCAGTCCAGCAGGCATCAGACTGGTGTACAATCTCTTCCCCTTTGCAGGAAAGCGATGCAGCTGTTAGAAAGCCAGATCTCCATCGCTGCAGTCGGGGACAGATTGCGGGCTGGCAGACACATCTGAGCAGGCAGAGCATGGTCCTACATGAGTGGGAGATGTGCCAGGAAGTTCTCGATCTTCGCTCAGTGAGGTACCCCAACAGTGGATCTGTTTGCCACTGAGTGCAACAGGAAGTGCCTTCAGAAGTGCCTGTTAGACCTGTCCATGCTGTCCAGCTGACGTGTTGACAAACACCACTTTGCATGCAATCACGGTTTGCATTACTAACCACGGACTATATCGATGGCAAGATACTACTTGGACTATTATCATCTTACAAGCTAAACTGCATGAGTAATACTCTTTGTTTCTATTCTTTAGAGTTGCTAAGCTCTGCCCACTAACTCCCAGCAACCCTACTTAAGGCACGCGCATCAGGAAGTTCCTTCAGAAGGGCCTGGTAGGCCTGTTGGACCGGGTGGTCTGAAGCATACACCTTGTATTAATTGACGGTAAGCAACTTTGTTATTTCTTCACTGGTATTTACGTAATGGCGCTACTTATAGGTCTTGCTTGTACTAAGTTCAGTCATTGTTGATTCCTGACTAACCAGCCCCAGTGACACTAGTCACGTTGATATGCGCAACTCTTGTCTCTCCCACTAGGGCGTGTGTACGGTGATTGTCGGAGCTGCATCTCCCTCTTCTAATTACCTCACTCGCAGCTACTGTACATGCACTATTTCATTGCATTCTCCACGCGAATAACCTGATAGTTTGGTGGCTTTCTTTTTTTTTCATCCAATAGAGTACTCTTTGTGATAATGCTGTTGCTTGTTTTGACCTTGATTGTCATAAGCGATCTGGCTAATTTCACAGTGACATGAGCTAAGTGAGCTCATTGGCATCTTTGTTGGCTCATTCTCCAACAGTGTATGCTCTTCCATGTTTTTTGTGTGTTGACTGTTAAGCTCTAACAGGTGAACTTTAGACTTGTCCTCTAGCAAATTAATCTGTGTGCTCTACTGTGATTACACCACTGTCGGACTTCAACCTATTCCTTCCCCCTTTTTAACTCTATACTAAGGACAAGAAGAGAGGGCGACTTAGGCTCTCCTCATTCCATAATTCAGACAGAGTTGAGTAAGGAATAAAAGAAAAAAACGGGGGAGAAAATAAAAATGAAAAAAATGAAAAAGAATTTCAATAACCTTATCTTAATATGTCAGGGGTTTAAGAAGTGGCGACAGAGTGTGAAAAAAATCTAGATCTATTTAAACTCAAGAACCCACCCCGTCATTCAATACTTCCCGGGATGCTACTTATTCTGGTTCCACTTCTGACAATAATGGTTTAAGTTTCATGGGTTCAGTTACAGCTCTCAATACAACCTCTCACTTTCAATCAAAAGTTAACACTGCTACACCTAGTTATATACATGCACAGGTCCACTGTACCTCCTTAGCCAATCGAGAATCTTTGACATTTTCTCTTTACGAAGTAGGCAATATTAACTTTACCTTGATAGTTAATCCTCTGCATATTCTGACTGCTCCCAATTTAGTGAAGAGGAAACTCACATCCGCGGAAGCCTTAATCACTCTATTGGATGTTTCAATTTTGGCACCGGCAATTATGGAGTAATTAGGAAAGCGAATCAGGCTACAACATTGATGATGTGCTTTTATTTTCCCCTGCCGTTAATCTACATGACAAGCTATGGTGCATGGAAAAGAATCTTTCCACACCTATTAATGTCCCTTATGCACCTCGGGTGAAGCCTCCCTCTCCTGAGAATAACACACATGGGGCTAGAGTTCAAATGTCTCTTAATAACATTTCATTCTCTGATTTGCAGGACACTGAACAACCACACTCTTTGCTCCCCCAAGAAAATCCTCATGGAATTTCTCTTTCTAATCCTGGACCACCTCATGCCCATCAATCTACACCTCACACAGATCTATTTCAGGATTCCGCCACCTCTGAGACATACTCTTTTCCAGTCTTAACAAGAATACTAAGAGTCCCTACCAAGATGGCGGCTCCCGTGTGAGCTCCAGCAGTGCACCCGAAAATTAATCCTGAAGGAAATGCTTCCAGGGCCAAGACATACAGCCACCAACCTGATACATGCAGCGGAGTGATCAGTGCCGTTGGCAGCCTGTTCCCAGCCCCGGAGACCCAGCTAGACGTCCCATGCCAGATGGTGCCATGTCGGGCAGGGCCCAGCGAGGCGGCCCGCCAGCGCAAGGAGGTACCGCCGCTCCACCACCCCAGCCGCGAGCCCGGTACATCAAAGAAAACAGTCGGCGGCCCGTGCGAAAGTCCTGCTCCCCCTGCGCCTCCCGCCGAGCAAACGTACAGCCCAATCAAGTGCAGGTGGGCAGAAACTGAAAGCACAACCCGGCCGGCCCCAGATTAATACAGCGTCGACCCCCGGAGCAGCCTGCGCCATCAGCCGGGCGGAAGAACCACCCCTAACGGCACGTCATGCATCCGACTCAGTGGGAGCACCCACTGAGGTAGAGGACAGCAATTAACACAGCATGCGGCCCGTGGGGCGCCCATACTTTTCGAGCTCCAGAGCCACGATAGCTGCACACGCCGTGGCGGTGCCAGGATCGAACAACGAGGGTAACAGCGGGCTGGCTGGCAACCCGGGGAACATCATCCTGTTTAACAGAGGTGAGAAAACCCATCCATTTTGAACTAAACAGCCCCAGGCGGAACGCTGGTCACTGCGGTCTTTCTTCTACCCCCACCCACGTGGGCCTGCTTCTGGGCGAACACCTGCACAGTGGGCTAGTGGCCCCGAGTGCAGCTACTCCCTTAAAGAGCAAAACGGGGCCACGCCACCAGTCTAAAGTGGGCACTGGGCCCACGCTGTAGCACGGCACTTCACATTCAGAGAGAGACTGCGGGTGCCCCCACGCAGGCTTTGCCTCAACACTCCCTTCACCTCTACAAACAACGTGCCGTGGAGGAGCCACACGGAAACAGGCCTACAGACACAGACAACAACCCCCCAGCTGGCGAGCAACTCATTCACCCTGAATAGTAAACACCAAAACCCTGAGAAAAGCAAAACCCATACTGTCGACCTCCCAGGTCCCTACAGAGGTCCACAACAACCATTAGGGTTCACAACTCACAAATCCATGATAGCCACTCCCCAGCAAAACGCCTCACCCGTGCAATGGACAGAGAACAGACGGGCACGCCAAGTACCTAGAATGGAGAAAGTGGATAAATCGCAAAGGAAACTAGCCTTTGAATCAGGAGCGGTGGTCAAAACCCCAAAACCAACTGACCGCCCGGTGAATCCCGAGGACACCATGCCCCAGGACAGTAATATTGATCAAACCTCAGATATCAGAGGGATCCTCCTAGAACTCAGAACTGGCATTGGCAATATAGATAGTAAGCTCGATACACTGTCTACCAAAGTCAACCAAATCCAACACCGCCTGGATAAGCATGGCGACAGGCTCGAGACAGCCGAGCAGAGGATCTCTGACCTGGACGATAACACACACTCCCTGATGACAAGGAGGGCAACGCTAGAAACTCAAATGAAGACCGTCATGGCCAAGAACGAGGATCTCAAAGGTCGATCCCGCCGCAATAACATCAGGATCATAGGGGTAAGAGAACACCAATCCACTCTGAAAATTGAAGACTTTGTAGAAACCATCTGCAAAACGCTGTTTGGAAGCCAGGCGCTATCAAACTTGTTTGTTGTAGAGCGTGCCCACAGGGTGCCCACCAGCCGCCCGATTCCGGGTGCAGCCCCACGCTCGATCGTAGCCAAACTCCTTAATTTCAAAGATTGCGACGCTGTTCTGTGCCTGGTGAGGGTGAAAGGTGACCTGAATTACGATGGCGACAAATTGCAGTTTTTCCCGGACTTCTCCCCGACGGTCCAGGCGCAATGCAGGACATTTACAGGAGTGAAACGGCGACTACAGAACAACCAAATGCTCTATTCAATGCTTTAGCCAGCCAAATTGCGCATCCAACGTGATGGAAAGGCCCAATTTTTTAGCACACCTGAGGAAGCAAATTCATTCCTCGACAAACTCGGCTGCAGGCCCGCGCTAACAACCCGATACCCCTCAGACGGAACAGGGAGTACGGAGACCCACCGTGATGCTCCTTCCATCGGCCAATGACCATCTCCAATAGCCACATTTGATCCCCTGGAATTTTCAACAACAATAAGGTATAGGGTGCACTCGCCCTTGGAAAGACACTAGCGCCCCAAGTGCAGCTCAGTTATGTTGCAGGATTTTAGGAGGGGAAACTTAACAGGCGAGTTGGGGGTTGCCTGTCAAGGAGGGGGGGTTGTTTACAGTTTAAGAGACGTGCCAACCAGGGGCCCACACCCCACCGCTTGCCCACACTCGTCCCCGTCAGGGGCACCTGAAACATACCAAATCAAAGACTACTTGTACCTATGTACCAACCTACTGAACAGTGGTCCGACTCAATCGCCGAAAACTCGGCTACAAATCCGGGAAAACGTAGAACAAACCCACCATATTCAAATTCATCACATGGAACATTAGAGGGGGCAATAACCCGACCAAGACAAGGAAAGTAACCCAATACCTCTGAAGACATAAGTTGGACATCGCACTCATCCAGGAAACCCCCCTCCTCCTAAACGAGAACCGCTGGGCCCGGGAGTGGGATTGCCACAGATACTTCTCCTCGTAC
Organism: Ambystoma mexicanum; assembly: GCF_040938575.1. Lineage (NCBI taxonomy): Eukaryota > Metazoa > Chordata > Amphibia > Caudata > Ambystomatidae > Ambystoma > Ambystoma mexicanum. The sequence continues at coordinate 592,208,018 of NC_090926.1, forward strand.
TCGTCATACGCCAGGGGGGTGGCTATTTTAATCAGCAAAAACAGAAAATTCAAGCTAATATCGTCCAATAAAGACACAGAAGGCAGAGCTCTCCCTGTTCATGGGATCCTAGAGGGAACAGAGGTCATCATCGTGAACTCATACGGCCCCAACACCGACGGAACAAACAACTTTGATTGGATAATGACAAACCAAAGAGGGAGCATGATCGGCAACAATCATATGGCGGCAATCTGAACACCACGGTTGAACCCGGGAGGGACAGGTCCCTGGCAACATCCTCCCCCACCCCAAAGGCAGCACTAGAGATTCTTGAAATTTGCAAAGCCTACAACCTGGAAGTTATTTGGAGATGCCAAAATGGGCTCACCCGCAAATACACATTTTACTCTTGGGTCCATAAAACGAGCTCACGATTAGACTATCTCCTGGTGTCCGCACACAGTAAACTCCAATGGAACCAATGCCAGATCCTCCCAAGAAGATTATCAGATCATTCGGCAGTAACACTTGAATGCGCCACTCCTCCTGATTTATCAGAGGGAAGAGGGCACTGGAGATTCAAACCTGGAGCACTACTAGACCAGGTATTCGCGGAGGAGCTCTGCATAGAAATCGTCTCCTTTCTCGACATAAACAAAGACTCTGTATCGTCAGTGGGAACCCTATGGGAATCCCTGAAATGTTCTATAAGAGGGGTGTGCATAACTTAAGAGCATGCTATGCTGAAGATCATAAAACAGGAACTTTCCTCATGCGAAGCACGCCTAAAGGAACTCGAACGCCAACACCCTTCGCCAACCAACCCACTCATAATCGCCACGCTGAAAAATGAATTGGACAAGTTCAAAGACACAGCAGACCGCAAAGTAAAATTCCTCTCACAAGGCCACCGAGCCCGCCAGTATGGAGAGGGGCAGAAACCTGGGGCCATCCTTGCAAGGTTGTTAATAGCAGACAGGAAACGCATGTCGATAGAACAAATTTGTGAAATGCCACTGACAAGGATATTAGTTCCACTCTTGTGCATACCGACAAAGAAATTGCAGAAACTTTCCGAGCCTTCTATCAAAATCTGTACAAATCTACCTACACCGCCAACCAGGAGGACCTCCTGCGCTACCTAGCTGAAATCGAACTCTTCTGGGTAGACACCGCTCTAAGAGAGCCATTAAACCAACCCATCACATCAGAGGAAATCCTTCAAGCAATAAAAGAGCTCCCGAACACTAAAGCTCCTGGCCCCGACGCGCTAATTGGTGAGTTTTATAAAGCATTTGCCCCTATTCTTGACCCCCTAATTCTGCAGGTCTATGAGGAAGCGCTTGAGAAAGGAGGCCTACCCCCGACCCTCCGCAAAGCAAATGTAATCCTACTACATAAAGCTGGGAAGCCCCCCGAAGCATGCAGCTCGTACAGGCCAATTTCGCTGATCAGTCTCGACAATAAGATCCTGGCGAAGATCCTAGCCGCTAGACTGCTCCCGCTGATGACTGCACTGGTACTTGCACACCAAGCAGCGTTTATCCCTGGCCGGAACACAATGTTCGGTATCGGGCGAATGTTCGGAATCATAGAGGCGCTACATCCATCTCACCCGGCGGTGGCGGCTCTCCTAGATGCTGAAAAGGCCTTTGATTCTATAGAATGGCCCTTTCTCTTCGAGGTCCTAAAAAGAATGGGCCTCGGCAACCAATATATCAGGCTGGTCAAGCTTCTATATAACCAACCCGGCTCGCACATAACCCTCGGCAGAACGAGATCGAAACCCATAGACCTAATGAGAGGGACTAGGCAGGGATGCCCCCTGTCGGCCATCCTGTTCGCGCTAGTAATGGAACCCCTCGCCTCAGACTTCCGCACACGGCACATACACAGAGGCCTTTCCTTTGGCCCACATAAAATAATTATATCTCTATACGCCGACGACATCGCCCTTTACATCCAAGATCCGATCGAGAACCTTAACTCAGTAATGCAAGACATTATTAAATTCGGCTCTTTCTCCGGCCTGAGAATAAACCATAGCAAGTCAATAATATTCCTCTTGACCTCAGAGATCCCCATGAATTCCCCGATGACTATGGCTTCAAATGGGAACACTCTAACATCAGATACTTAGGCATCCAACTGTCCATATCCCACCAAAATCTCTTTCAAGATAACTACGGTAAAGTCACCGAAAAACTCCAGGAAAAAATAAATAGATGGAAATCGCTTCCACTAACCCTCTGGGGACGGGTATCGCTGGTTAAAATGGTGACCCTCCCCAAATTACTATACCTCTTTGCGAATCTCCCCGTGCTAGTATCTCAAAAATACCTCCCAACACATACAAAGCTTGGTGCTGGAACTGCTGTGGGCGGGCAAACCAGCTAGAATAGCATACAAAGCGCTAATTCAACCAGACACGAAAGGGGAAATGGCACTTCTAGACCTAGAGCGTTACTATTGGGGAGCGCAGGCCCAATTCCTGGACCCACTGGTACGCAGTCCACTTTATTCGACCCCACGTCCAACTCGAACGAGCCCTAGCGTCACCAAATATGCTGAGAGCAGTCATTATAGGGCAAACACACATACCACACAATACCCTAAATACAGTGCTCTCCACCATCGCAATTTGGAAGAAAATAGCACAAAGATGCGACATACAGGTCAGGTTCTCCCCACTCCTTCCGATACATTTCATTCCTGGAATCCCACTGACCTCTGAGTCTATCTGAACTGGGCCAACAAGCTACAGTAACACACCATGGGCGACCTATTTGAAGAAGAGGCCTTTCTTACACCTGAACAAGCCAAATCCCGAGGAGCTAACACAGCTCTAGATACATTCATATATTTCCGGCTCAGGTTCACCCTCCAGGCCCTCTTCCCCTCATTCCCACAACAACCGCCAACTTGACAACTTTTACACAGAGTAATCCATTCACAAGGGGAAGGCAGGCTTGCGTTGTCTATCTACAAAACCCTGCTAGCCTATACGACTCCACCACTCACAGCACCCAAAGCTAGATGGGAGAAATCCCTGCACACGACGATACCAGATGAAGACTGGAATTATATCCTAGCCCAAACGCACAAGGTATCACTAAACACCAAATATAAACAAATACATCTTAAATACGTACATCAGGCTTACCACACACCCATCAGGCTACACTCCCATCAACCCCCAAATTCCTTCCGTCGTGCTGCCGATGCAACACCCCCCTAGCAGATTTTCTTCACCTCGCATGGACATGCCCGGCTGTTCACCAATTCTGGGCGGCGGTGCGAGAGAAGACAGCAGCGATTATAGACACACCCCTAGAGCCTGACCCCATGATCACTCTTCTTGGGCTAACGAGGCACCTTCCAGCCTCAGTACGCAAACTAGCAGGACTACTGTTGATACTGGCCCGAAGAAGGATCGCAATGTCTTGGGGGGAGGGGGGGAAAGGACCGGTACCGACAATACAGCAATGGCTGATGGACATAACATATTGCCAGGACACAGAAAAGAACTTCATCAGGCTCCTGCCTTTGCATGCACGCCCCCCCGATATCTGGGGCCCCTACATCACCTACTTAATGTCCATCCCGAACAATGACTTCTCACCGGACTCATCCCCAAAACCCAACACCAACGGAACCACACAGATTTCAGAATGAAATTGCAACAAATACAGTCATGATTAAAAAGGCGCAGCTGAACAAAGACATCTCCGAGCGGGGAGGGGAGCTGTGGGGAGCTGGGGCATTTGTTTCTGCTTTGTTTTTTTTCTTATGTTGATGGTTGCTTGTTGTATAACCAGTTCCACTCGAGCATGGAATATTACTACCCAAACTGATGCCATTATGTTGGCACACCCGTTGTCAAAACTTTCATGTGCCTTCATTGTTTGTAATGCTGACCCCTTGTCTGATGCCATTTGCCCTTGAAACCTAAGGGAATTGTGGGAGTGCATTAATATTAATGCAAAAAAGATCACTGATCTCCAAAATCATGGCTACACAACTCAGGAAACAACATCAATTCCATTGGCTAACGAACACAACAGCCGTCCACAATTGCTGGTAGAAATTGATGTGGCCATGACTGATCCAAATAGTTCATCTCCCTTAGTAGACTTTATTAATGCCACTGACAAGGATATTAGTTCCACGGCTCAGGCGGGTGTGGACACCAGGCATCTGCCCTCACATAGCAAATCCACCTCTTGCTTTTTGGTACGCAAACAAGAGGATGGAACAACGAGCTATCAAAAGACGAGCTTTTAAAGCTAATTCTTCAAAATCTCTTGACAAAAAAACCCTAAAAATCAGCTTAACTCAAAGATCACTGTGCACAGCTGTAATCTGAAAAAGATATTGAATCTTCTTGTTGTGGATAAAATATCAGATCTCCACCAAATGGATGATGAAAGTAGACTGTATCTACAAGTGGTGGAGGCTTTTCCTGCCCCTATTTCCATTCCTAGTGCGACATCCAAAAAGAAAAACAAAAAAGTGAATACAATTCACAGAAAACACAAAAGAAAACATCCAGCCTGTTACATCTAAAACAATTGACTCATTCAAAGTTCCTGCGCACCTTTTCCTGGATAACGGGGGTATCAAACAAACACTGGTTTCGAGTTTTTACTCTGTGATAACCAAAAAAAACCTGTCACCACTCATTAACACCTGTTAACACACTTCCTTCTTCTCAAAACCTTGACAATACCGATTCCAATCTGGTTGTTGGCTCCAAACCACAGGCCACAACTGATACATCCTGCGCTGTGGATGGAACTATTCCTCCTGTTCCAGTAAAGTTGGTCACTAATGCTGCTCACATCGGCACTACCTCAGTTCCTAACAATGATGATAATTATGATCTAACTCCTAAAACATCTACCATCATGGTATGGATGAGTGATCCCTTGATAAATGGAGTCTCTCGCATTAATCAATCATTTATTTTAAAAGTGTTTAATCAGATTCCTACCTCCAGAATTCTCCATTCCAACGATATTGACTGGATTCATTTGGCACTATCAAACAATCAAAGAATGATATGTCAAATTCACTCTAGGGTAATTTTAAAGCTAATCTGGGACCATTGTGATGATCTGAGTCTGTTGGGCATGCATATCTCTCTTTTTGATTCAGAGGCTGACAACCATTCTGTTATGGAGTGTCAGCCTCCAGTGCCAGAGCAAACTAACACCTCAGCTTCTACTAAGCAGGACTCCCAAACCCTGAATCCGGAACTTATATTACAGGTTGCATCTATTGCGTCCAAAGGACTGGTCATTGGTAGAGACTCTATTGAAAACAATCTGATCTAAGAACAATTCTCATTCCAACTCGTAGCCATTCTAAGCTGTTCCTTCACACATGGAATTCTTGTAGATTTAATAACATCTCGTCATGTCTTAAGGCGCATACCATCTTCCATGCTCCCTCTTGAATCCTGATCCAAGAAGTCATGGGCCCGATTCATGGAATCCAGTGCAGAAAAAAGACGCAAGCGCCGCCCGCCGAGAAGGAGCATGCGCCACCGTGGCGCAAAGAAACAATTGCGTGGCACGCGTATTCATGGATTTGCTGAGTCCTCACTAGCCGTGGCACAAGGAACATCAAGCAGCGCTAGTAACACCCCAACATGCCCCCATGCGCAGCAAAAAACGAGTGAAATGCCTAACACGGCGCAAGACCCCGCGCCATTCCTGGTCCCGCACACAGCCCCCCCAGCCAAATTGCATGAAAACTCGGTGCGGACGGGGTGTGCACAGAGTTTCACGCGATGTGGCGGGGGTGTCAACGGGCTACATGCTGATATTCCACGCGATTTGGCGGGGTGCAGACTGGGTACGTGCAGAGTTACCAGGCGATTGTGTGGGGTACGGGATACATGCACAAATCCACTGGAAGCAGATCTCTCCTAACGGGACAGCCACACCCCAGCCCCCATCCCCCATCCCCTGTGACCACACCCTGCAGGCAGCCCACACGGCAAGGGACCCCCCCATCACCTGTGACCACACTCCGCAGGCAGGCCAAACCATAAGGGACCCCCCCAGCCACCATCTCCATGACCACACCCCACAGGCAGCCCACACCACATGGGATCACCCGTGGCCCCACCCCACAGGCAGCCCACACCACATGGGATCACCCGTAACCACACCCCACAGGCAGCCCACACCACATGGTATCACCCGTGACCCCACCCCACAGGTAGCCCACACCACATGGGATCACCCCTGACCACACCCCACAGGCAGCCCACACTACATGGGATCACCCGTGACCACACCCCACAGGAAGCCCACACCACAAGGGACCCCCCCCATCACCCATGACCACACCCCACAGGCAGCCCACACCACATGGGACCCCCCATCACCACATCCTGCTGGCAGCCCACACCACAAGGGACCCCCCTACCCCCATCACCCGTGACCACACCACACAGGCAGCCCCCATTACCCATGACTACACCCACAGGAAGCCCACACCACATAGGACCCCCTCATCACCCATGACCACACCCCGCAGGCAGCCAACACCACAAGGGAGCCGCCAACCCCCATCACCTGTGACGGCAACCTGCAGGCAGGCCCCACCACATGGGACAACCCCACTCCCATCACCCGTGACAGCAACCTGCAGGCAGGCCACGCCACATGGGACACCCTCACCCCATCACCTGTGAGGGGAACCTGCAGGCAGGCCTCTCCAGACTGGCCAAAACCTGGATGCTGACATAGTGACACACGTTCACTACATCGATGGCGTGTTCAGGAACTTGCTTGCAGTGTAGTGACACCACCCTCAACTTCCTGGTCACAAAATATCCTGCAAACACCAAAAAAACATACACCTGGCACACAAGCTTCAGTGTCCCAGCTGATCATATGTAATTGCTGACTGCAACCATATCCCAACATACACATCACAAACGTGTATATCAAAGTGAGGACCTGCATGGCATTTGACAAAGTAATGTCAATAATCCACCTGTACAAATAAGCACACAGACAAAATGCAAAGCACCCTCGACCTGTGACACATTAAGCACAATCAAAAAGCACAAATCACAGAGGAATTACTCAAGTCATGATTGAGTACATGGCAATCATACCGTTAACTATCCAGAAATATTGCAGCATTGGTCTGTTATTTTTTTTTAAACCACAGCAATTTAAAAATGCCATTGCAAAGCTAGATGGCCAACTACACGAGAGACAATTACATAAGCACAAAAACATGCTGGCGAAGGCCAAATGAGGACATGTGCGTCACACTGCAACAATCAAATCCTGGGCTACAATAGATAACATTTTACACTCCCATCATTAAGCCCCCCCCCCACTCAACACAATGAGGACCAATGCACATTGATGCTGCACATGTGCAATCAGATGCCACTACACTGTGCACACTCCAACTACCCCTTACAACCTATCCACTGGTCATGCACACCAGGACATGCCCCATGCAACTGGATATCAAGCATGGCACATGCATGCAAGTGTGCACACACATGAACAACATTGGTCATCATCTTGGACACAGAACAGATAAGGAATCGCCAAACTTTGGAATAAAATCGTCCAATTCCCCCAGGTGGGCCTCCGTTTTCACCTCGATGGCTTCCAGGGACTCGGACATGCTCCTCTCCCACTCCCTGCAATTCTCCTCGAGGACCTTGGCCCACCTCTCTGGCCGACGGAGTGAAATCTCTGCCATGGCCATAGTGAGTCGTGCCTCCCGTGCCCGCTGCCGCCCTGCCCCGATCTGCTGGCCCAAACGCTCCAACACAGAAGACATCCTTTGTGCAAGGTCCACGTTTGTCTCCTGCCTGATGACCGATACCTGCCTCCCTGAGTCAGTACACCCCGAGTAATGTCTCCTACTCTGAGCCTGCTGCTGCCCAATAGCCCAGTGCCTGCTCCTTAACGACAGCCTCTGGGATGATGACAACCCCCGGGGCCGTTGTGCACGTGCCCTGCTCCTTCGGGCCTGCTCTCCCTCCATTGCCGCAGCTCCTGTCGCCAGCTTGATCTGTGTGGTGACCCCCTCGGCTGATCCAACTTCGACTCCTGACTCTGGCAGGGATGTGAACTCCACCAGAGTGGCCGCCGGGGTTGGTACAGGGGGCCCTGTTGGCAGCTGGGCCAGAAGGCAGCAGGGAGGACGACTGGCGCACGGAGGAGGAAGATGAGGAGGGGGTTGCAGAAGTGGTCAGCCTACGCACCCAATTTGTTACCAGGAAATGAGCTAGCCAGTTCACGAGACGGCAGACGACCTTGTGATGACGTGCAAGCCCCCGATTGGAAGCCTGCACATCACGAATGGTGCCTGTCTGCCTCATGATACCGGTTAACACCGGTTTCACACGGTCCTGAATGGCGACATCCGCAGGTATTGTTTCTATTTGGGTGGAAACATCTGCCACCTGTCGATGGGTCCGGCCTGGGGCATGCCCGCAGGTGCATACTGGTGCAGTCTCAGACCCAGGGGCAGGATCAGTCACATGCCCCTCCATGGTGACCTGTACTGCCTCCTGCACCTGAGTCTGAACTGCACCAGTCACACCTACGTCATCACCCCTGCCAGGCCCCATGGGCTGGGCTGATGCGGCCTCCTCCTCCTCCACCTCTGCGAACCTGGATGCCTCCTCACCGCCTTCCGCATCGGATTGCCCCTTTGCTACCCCACCTATCCCTCCCACTGCCGAGGAGCCCACAACCAACTTCACCCTCTTGGGCCTCCCCTCAGCAGCTGCAGCTGTTGGGTCGGACGTGGCACCAGTCTCCTCTCTCCCCGAAGATATGAGCTGGGAGCGTGACTAGGCCTTGCGTCTGTGCCTGGTGGAGGCATCCCTGCTGCCTTGCTCCACAGCGCCTTCTCCGCCCTCTTTTTCCATCATCACTGTGGATAGGGAGACATGGAACACAAACATCAGGGAACTGAACAAATGTTGGTTTGGCACAAAGCAAATGTATATGAGTGGCACTGTCAAAGGTCACAACCATCATCACCGTCCTCAACACACAGGTTAGTGCAATTAAAACACATGCACAATCATGTTTGGCATTCTTAACAGACAATCACATCCTTGGATAAGGCACTGTCAGCAGCACAGAATTGTGCATTCCCCTCACATGCATCATGGGACATACACATCTAATTCACACACAACAGCTGACAGTCATGAAGCAGGCCATGGAGCTATCACGTCAGAGTGCACTAGAGGTCAATCTGGCAGCATGAGTCAATCACACAATCTAAGGCTCAAGTGACATCCATCCCGGAGTGTTGGCCAGTCAGACACATGCATATATGCACCATGCATGTCCATGATGTTGCCAAAAGCACCCATGTGACACCTCTCATATGGCCAAGTCCAGACACATGAAATCAACCATATGCACGTCGTTATTGACATGGTCACTAGGCAGGAGCCCAGCCCTCCACTACATACAGGGTCCCAATGGACCCAGTCTTGGCGCCTATGGCACCAAGCCCATTTCAAAGTGTGCTCAGCACACAGAATACCAGGGGCACGTGCAGCAAGGCCGGGCGGGGCCCGAATATGTCAGGGAAGGCACGTGCAGAAGGCAGAAGGAGGAGCTGGGTGGGCCCACAAGGCGGAGCCTGCAGGGAGTGGCCGGGGCCAGGCTATATAAACCGGTCCCACCCGTAAACTGGCACTTTGCGTTAGTTTGCTGACAGCAACGTAACGCTTACCGCCGACTCTTACCTGATCCAACACATGTGCTTTCTGCCTCCGGAACCCTTTGCTTCTGAAGCATTGTCACTCGCTTCTCTCTCTACAGTCACAGCGCACTCCTTACCTGAGATAACTCCATCGCCAGAAGCACAGTCATCTGCTTTCACTCTGCAGTCACCGCACAAGCCTTACCTGTGATCGCTTTGTCGCCGGAAGCATCGCCATCTGCTCCCGAATCAACCGCAGTCATACTCACCTTCCTGGAGTCCTCGACAGGTACAGGCCAGCAACCTTACCTGTTCCGAATCCTATCTACCCAGGACCTTCTTCGGGTGCTGCCTCCACGCGTGCCTTCATCTCCAACTGCCATCAGGAGTCAGATACCGTTCTCCAACCATCGCCGACCTGCCACAGCTGCAAAGAGAGTAAGAGATACAAGGTGAGCATTCGCACAGACCTTAACTCGCTAAAGTGACATTATTTACGAACTTGGTGCAGTTTCAGAAACCACCCGCTTAACTACTAGTGGTGGAAACTCCCGGAGCTGCGTCCTTGTCATCACGCGCTCCTGGATCATCATCTTCATTGCTACAGGGGAGAAAGAAAAATATACCATTACGAACAATATCCGTTCTCCAACCATCGCCGACCTGCCGCACCTGCAAAGAGACTAAGAGATACAAGGTGAGCGATCGCACAGACCTTAACTCGCTAAAGCAACATTATTTATGAACTTGGTGCAGTTTCAGAACCACCCGCTTACCTACTAGTGGTGGAAACTCCCGGAGCTGCGTTCTTGTCATCACGCGCTCCTGGATCATCATCTTCATTGCTACAGAGGAGAAAGAAAAATATACCATTACGAACAATATCCCTTGGGACAGTATCATTACAAGAACACGGACAATAAGAAAGTCATAAACACTTAGCTTCAAGACGGAATGGTCGCAGCAGGCCTGGTCCACCGCAATCAGGACCAGTGATGTAACTAGGACAATCCACAGAGCCTCTGCTGAAGGAAAGCAGGACGGAGAGCTCGCACTTACATATTGTCAGGTGAGCTTGCATGGGTAAACTTCTGCACACCACATTCTGACACGAAAGGGCGGAAGGGAACCGTGACTCCACCACGCAAGCCTCCTTGTCTCTCATCCTCTCCCCGGAACAGGTCCAGCCTTCCAGGCCTACGAAAAGGCATCCGTTGAGGGAAAAGAAGCAACCGTGCCCCAACGCCCCCGCAGACACCAGGTGAGCGTAACAGTTACTTGCTGCCGTGCATCACACAAATTGCTATACAAACACTGTTGATGTGACACATGCTTGAATGGACTCTCATACAGCACTGTCTGGGACATGCACACAGACATCTGTAAAAGAGGCATACCAGACATAAGGACAAGGTGCATACTCCAACCATACATCAACATGCACATGCACTATGGTGGACAAGTACACATGGACACTTACCAGGCGGAGATCCAAATCCATGACCTGGGTGTACAGCGCTGGGTAGAACCGCTCCAGGACCTGCATGTTGTTGGTGGTCAACCGGCCCTGGCACCTCTCTTGGTACACGCCAGTCTTGAGGAAGCGCTGGATCTTATTGTGGGTCCTGGCTTTGAAGTCCTCCCAGTGCGTGTGGACATGGTGGTAGTCGCAGTGTTTGTTTGTTTGTTTTATTTGCTAATATAGCGCACCCAGCCCAAAGGTATCTGGGCGCTTTTCTTAGGTACATAATGTTAAAGTAAACATAGCATGTATACAGGTCATAAGATTTTACATAATATGCATAAGACAGGTCATAATTGGCACTTAGTAAGGAGAACACCAAGCTATAGGAGGTCTGAGTGGAAGTCTTACAATGGTGCAGGCATGGGTCAGGAGAGTTGCTGAGAGCTAGAAGTCCCGAAGGAGCAAGATGGATTTAGTTGGCTTGCTCGAATAACCAACATTTTGTTTTGTTCCTGAATGAGAGGAACATAGGGTCAAGTCTTAGTGCAAGAGGAAGTTTATTCCAAGTCTTAGCTGCTAACACTGGGAAGCTTGAGCCTCCAACTTTGTTTAGTTTGAAAGTCACAATGTTTAGGCAGTGGGCGTATAGGGATCTGGTAGGCCTGGTGGATTCTTTTCTGGAGAATTTGTTCATCAAATACTTGGGAGCGGAATTGTTGAGGCACTTATGGCTGATCATGAGAGTTCTGAAGGTATTCCTATCTTGGATCGGGAGCCGATTCGCAGATTGTCTAGTTTGTGTAATATGGCTAGAGCGAGGGATGTTGTGGGCAGCTCTGAGAGCATTGTTTTGCAGAACTTGTAGTTTGTGCAAATTCCTTTGACTGGTGCCCAAAAAGAGAGTATTACAATAGTCCAGTTTGGACATTATAAGAGCTCTAGCAAGGGTGAGGCCGCTGTTGGCATTCAGGAAGGGTCGACAGGCGTTTATCAGTTTTCATGTATATGCTGTTGATGAGGCAGTGGTATTAATTTGTCATTGGAGGTTTAAAGCAGAATCTATGTAGAAACCCAGAGTTTTTGCTACTCTGTTAACTTTGATGGGGTTACCGTCTATGATGAATGAAGAATATTTAGGGCCTTGTTTGCTGAGTTTTAGCTTAGAGCCAATGAGGAGGATCTCAGTTTTATAGTTGTAGAAACAAAGGTCCTGAATGACCATCTACCCATGTATTTTGCGGTATATATCATTTAGGAGTCTAATATCAGCTTGGTAGTTACCTGATAAAGTGATGAGAATTTGCGTATCATCTGCGTAATTTGTTTATGATACGCCTAAATCATCTAGGTGGTTAAACAGTAGCTTATTGTATATGTTGATCTGTCTGCCAAGAAAGATTTGACCCATGCGGCAGCTTGGCTCGAGAATGAGGCGGCTGTATTTAGATGGTTGGTTAGGATGTTATGGTCAACCAAATCGAACGCAGCCGATAAGTCCAGTAGGCGGAGTAGAGCAGGTTTGCTGTTATTTCTAGCCTCATCCATTTGGATTTTCAGATCCAGAAGGGCTGTTTCAGTCCCGTGTTTAGGTCTGAAGCCAGATTGTCTAAGGCCTAGGAGGTTGTTAGATTCAAGGTGGTTTTGAATCTGGATGTAAGCAGCCTTGTCTAAGATTTTTAGAAGGAAAGGTACAGTGGTAATAGGTCTAAAATTGGTTGGGATATTAGGGTCAAGTTTTGGCTTTTTGATGAGTCGCATAACCCATGCGTCATTCAGGTTTTTCAAGACGGTGCAAGAAGCAAAGGAGGTGTTTATAAAAGAAGTGATAAATGGGGAAAACTCTTTGGCGCCTTCTTTTATGATGGAAGCTGGACATATGTCGCCTTGACACCTAGATGGTTTAAGGCTTCTGATGATAGATTCCATCTCTAGGGCAGTGACCGGGGTGAATTTAAAGGCAACATTTGGGCTGGTAGGTGAGGTCGATTGGGGGTTTAGATTGGATTTCATAGGGATTGGGCAGCTAGATTTGGCTGTTGTCGATAAGATAGCTCTTTTTCACTTCAATTTTTGTTTGGAGCGTCATGATTTTCTTAAGTAGCGCCTTTTGCATGTTAGTACGCCAAAGGGTAGCTTTGATACAGGAGTCAGGTGGTGTGATAGGATATTCCAATTCTTTAAGGATGGGGAAAGGCTCCTTCATATTAGAATTGGAGTTGGAGATACTGTTGTTATAACTCTCCTTTTTAGTTTCTAGGATAGCAGTTTTATACGAGGTGGAGGCAGTTATAAATATATCCTTATTTTGAGCTGAAGGTTTTTGTTTCCATGATGCTTCTGCGTCTCTTTTAATTTTTCGTAGCGATTTCAGCTCATGGGTGAACCATTTGTTGAGGTGTGCTACCGGTTTGGCTTTCCTTAATTTAAGAGGGGCCAGTTGGTCTATAGCATCTAATAGGTTCTGATTGTATATCTCTACCAGTTCAGCAGGGTGTAAATTTAGAGGCAGTTGTCCTGAGTAATGGGTTGAATTAAAGGGAGAGGTAAAGCCCGTGCAAGTCAAGGGCGCTGTTGACAATCACTGTTTAACTGTCCGGCTGATTGTAGTGTTGGATTAACCTACCGCCAGCAGCCTGCTTCCTGCTCTTTGCTTCGTCCTTTGTCCTCTGTGAGAAGCTCTGTGTGACACTCCGTGTGAAGCCTGCAGCCTCTTGCTGCTGTTCCCTTAAGAGCCGTTGCTCTGCTGAGGCTCCGCCCCCTACAAGAAGTGGCGCTATAAAATCTGGTAGGTGTGACCCTTGCGGCGTAAAGCCTGCGCAAGTCAAGGGCGCTGTCGACAATCACTGTTTGGCTATTTGCTGTCCCGCTTCGCTGTGACACCATAGCCAATGTTTGTTTTTTGCCATGCCGCGTCAGGTAATGAATTACACCTTTACTGACTGGCACGTACCCTCTCATTGCATCACCACTTTGAAAGCAGAGGGTCCTGATAACTGTTTGCACTAGACGCTATATCTCGGCCACTCGATGCTTCTGTACGGGATACAGCACTAAACCAACACACCGCTGCTTTTGCTCCTCAAGAACACGCCACATCGAACCGCAATTCTAAAACCTAAAACCTGATTCTTTCCCAGCCCAGGCTAAATTTAAACCCGGGGACTGCAGGGTGAGACTTGATCCCACCCTTTGATCCGAAGCCTGGTAGCTATTTACCTGCATCAGCCGATGAGACGCTCTCATTCATCTTAAACATTCCATATCCACGCCTCATATCTCTAGACCATTACCAGCGGAATAGACTGGTTGAAAAAAGAGAGGCCCCCCGCCCTGCACTGCATAACATTTTCGGCTCTGAGGCCTGCAGGCATCAGCCTTTGACTCAGTGGCACGGAATATCTGGCAGTTTTAATCGCTCCACACACGGACCTCTCTGAAACTACTTTCTATGACAGATCGAACTGAGCAGAACCTCTGAAAGATAGTAAAATCTTATATCACATAAAGATCCCACGATTTTGTGGTGACAGTGCTTATTTCTGGAGACCCCTGCTCTCCCGCACTGGATATGATGGAAGAAGATCTCGCACAAACCACACATAATGACTCCAAAAACAGTCCACATACAAGGCAACGATCCAAGGTGCCACATTGTTCCTCAAAAATAAAAAAATGTAAAAAAAATCATGAGGAAAAACTCTGAGTCTCAACAAAAAAGAGGATAAAGAGATCATCGCCTCTTTGAAAGAAGACCCACAAACAACTCTCTCACCACACCAACGCTCCAGCTCTCTGTTACCCACGAAAAAGCCAATACCCAAGGCAATTTAGATGCAGAACAAGACAACAATCACCAAAGAATGACTCTCAGAGCGAGGATCTTGCACAAAGAACATCTTCTCCCATAACATTGCGAGAAAGAGAATGCACGCCACCTATATCCGGCAATATGGAGTCAATGGAAGTACTCAGAAGTACTGTTTACTGCGGGCGGGTGCTGTCGGATCTCGAGTGCTGCTGTGGAACTGCAGCTTGAAGCTTATCGCATCTGTATTGCTCCCTTGGAGTCCCGGGAGCCGCCAGGACGTCTTATCCAGTTGCACCATTTGCCTGGACTTGAAATACAAAGGTGACTGTTTATAAACGAAAGCTCATGAAACGTAACGCTGCCACACCATCAATCCACGGGTTGTGTTTACGTTGTGTTCACGTGACGCTGTGTCTCACTTTGGTTATTTACGTTGTGTTCACTTGACTGCATACTCAAACATTGTTAAAACGTATTGCAATGCCCATTAACACACAGTATCTCTTATTTTCTTCTGAAGGTGTGTCATTAACACGCAATCCCGTCCCACTGGCGCGGTGACGCCTTCTTTGGCGGTTCAAATAACATGGACCCAGCGCACCCTTGCGCACACCGTGGAAGTACTCAGAAGTACTGTTTACTGTTCACGGTGCATGGGGGCGCGGGGTCCATGGACATCTAATTTCCGAAATTGACTACCTTCCTGGTCCCAAATAGTTTCTGAGGTGACTGGCTCCTCGTGCGCACTCTCAGCACACTCAGGTAATTGCGGAATTTAATGACAAATGGTGACAGTGGGTAGTAGACCCTTGGAATCTTGATGGCCGCATATTCCACATACCTCTGAGGGCGCAACTGTTGTTTTGGAGCCATAATGGGGACTTCTGCTGCCAATGTACTTTAGTACGAATGCCTGTTTATATTTGCTGATATCCTTTAACTCAGAAACAAATAGTGCCAAATGTTGATTTACAGGCAAGCGTGTCAACCAAATTAGTCAACCTAAATAGGTTAATATGTGGCACTGCCTGGCATATGTTGTACACACTTAGGACCTTGGCATAGTACTCATAAATCTGTGTGTGGGGACGCTGAAGTTGTGCATTAAATGCAGCTGTTGCTTTGTAACAATAGGCACTGACGGGTGGATGTCTCATCCGACTGACATGACATCGTGGATGATCTCTCACTGAACACTGCATTTTGACAACTGTGATTACATACGGGAGGGCCCACAGGGTTGCTTACATCCCTAGTACCAAATGGTTTACTTTCTACGAAGTGGTCGACCTCCACGCAAATCTGTGGGTAAAAGCACACATCACAAAAAAGCAATCAAAGCCGGCTGTACTACTCTCTCTCCCATTGTAGAAACTGCAAATATGGAGCAAAGTAATATAGCCAATTGGAATTCAGCATCTGCAAATGATATGATCTGCCACAAAGTGGCCTTTGAATATGCACGATCACAATCAGAACTAGCATTGTCAACTCTCTCTAGTCTGAATGTTGATGCTACTAAGGGGTGCTCGGCTTGCACGGCATCTTCTCGAAAAAGTTTTCTGAGCATGAGGATGGACAAACCTTCATCTCCGGGGGGGAGCAATCCTGACCTTCTGAATCCTTCTCCCTCTGACAATTCCATCCTCGCACCAGCAGTTCTCGCTGCTCTTGAAAAACACGTTCGCTTGTCTGACGGCCCCTCTACTCCCGTAACTGTTCCCGCATTTAGAAGGGCAGACGTTCACCTACACTGCAAAGAAAGTATAAATTCGACGACCTACAAAAATCCCATTACAACAACGGCCCCTCCTGCAAAAGAAGCATTTTTTCCTGAAAAGACAGATCTGGCTCCCCCGACTTCAGGTGCTGCTTCCTTGCCCACTCTTAATCCTTCTGTCGCTCCTCTAGGTTTTGACCTGCTGGATCCAGCAGACGATATGCAGACCCTAGAGGCATCTTATCCGGTTTTATAACGCATCCTAAACTTATTGGACAGAGGACATGACTACACCCGTTACGAACTTGGAGATTGCAAATCCTCCTTGAATCAAATCCTCTTTAAACTTAACAAATTAGAAGGTTTCATCTTTGCTGACTCTATTCTTGCTGATGGTGCAGTGCGTCTAATTAGGGGAGCGCATCTGTAGTCAATGGCAAAACTTCAAAGGTTGATTCTGCGAGTATTGTTACTCAAACAGAACATAAAGAACAGGCAGTTTCCACTGAATCGACGCGTCCATCTCAGACAAATACCTATTCATTCTCGCAATCCTTTGCGCAAACGGTCGCTGCTCCACTGGCTCCTTCTCACCACCACATACTAACGCATGCCCAATTGTGCCAATTAGTTTTCACAAACACTGCAAAGATTGACCAATTACTTTTTTTGTTCAAGAGAATCCACATGAGTGACAAATTGTGAAGAGCTGCAAGAGGACTCTGAGGTAGACCAAATATTCCACCCCGATAGTCTGTCGGCCCTCACTAATCTATTCCTGGAGCCAAGGAGCGAGACAACTTCTCCTACAGGCAATGGTAAAGCCAAGATTGACTATTCAGCTGATGCAGGTCAATTCTTTGCTTCCCGGAAGGAGAAGCGCCTTTTTCTCAGAGCCCTCAAAAGGAAGGTCGACAGAAATCCACCCCAGGCAGTGGCACAATCACTTCAATCAAAATCAAACAAAAATAGTAAAAACACAAACAAAAAAAACAAAAATAATCTAGTGTCTGATGCAACCAGTACCTCCGACAAGGCGAACAATTAGTTGCAAAGCACGAGCAAGGCTCTCTGCCCTAGAAGTACCATCTAATGAAGGCAAAAATGACCAACAGCCCGTCCCCCGAGTAAAAGGCATGGACACGGCATGCAAAAACAGCAAAGGGAAGAGTAACTCGAGAAACCCAAAAGGCTCTGCAGCACCTAGATCTGGCACGCTGCACCGCTCAAACCCAGCTCTCAGCTTTCTTTAAGCCTATACCAAACAAAGTCATCCAACCAGGGATAGCGGCATGCCAAGTCCCTAGTAACTATGAAGTTCCGCAAATCTCCAAAACACAGCTCCAAGAACAACCAATAGGCTGTCCTAAATCCAATCCCCCCATGTGATTGTCTGCTAGCCTTGACTAATTAGAATACAAAAGACAACGGGAGGCTCCACAATTGGCAGGGTCGTTGGATGCAGAGGTCCCCCTTGAGCATTCACCTGCTCCCAGACACAAAGAAAAAGGTGCTTCCCCATCCTCTACAATACTGGGATGGGAGTCTGATCCTGATATCTATGGTAACAAATGATTGAATCGCTCTGCTTTGCTGAAGGCGTTTAGGCAAATTCCGGCACTTCGAACCCTTCACTCGAATGACATAGAATGGATCACACTTCCCCTTACCCATAATTATTGGATGGTGTGCAAAGTGCAAACCAACATCATAACCGACTTGGCATGGCAACACAGACGTGAACTGCAAATGAATGGGCTCTCGCCTGTATCATTTGAGGTTCTAGATGATGCCATCGCCTTCAATGCAACACCAGTGACCCAACCTGCCCAAACTTCAACATCGGTTGTCACCCCAAATGATCAAGGCGGGCTCAAGTTGGAAGTAATAATTCAGTTGGTTTCCCTTTCCAATGTCAGCAAGGACTGGTCATGGCTGACCTCTTTGGCCTCCACATTGAACCCCGCAATGGACAATGTCCCCACATAATCATTTACAAAAATTAAGTATTCTCTCATGGAACTCATGCGGTTTTAAAAACTTGCACACATGGTTCAATAGAAAGTATGATGCTGTCAAGTGTGACATACTTTTTTGCCAAGAAACCATGGCGATGCAAAAAATCATATTACCTGGTTTCACTGTTCATCAAACAATTGCGGAACGCGGCCCAAGAGGCCGTCCCCATGGCGGGTTAGCCATTTGTGTAAGCACAATATTGAGCACAATTACACATGAAGTTTATAATTCTACTCTGTTTTAGCAGTTCTAATATCCTTCCATGTATCCTCCTTGAATCATTACTTATGTGTATCCTTGTACCACAACCCTATTCGATTGAAAATTACCAGTGCATTTGATTCACTCGACACGCTTTTCGATAAAGTTCTAACAAAGTATCCAACATGTCGAATATTAATGGGTGGTGATTTTAATGCCAAATGTTTTTAACCTTTTGTCAGCAACACGGCTTATGATTTCGCCCATTCATCTGTTGGTAGAGGCAGTATGTGGAAGACACACCTAGCATCTTGGGACATAGCATTTCTGCCATTCCAGAAGCACGGGTTAGGGTATACTTGGAAGAGGGGATCCCTTACATCCCGCATTGATCACTTTGCTATTTCGTCAAATATACAAGACTGCTGCAAAGATATTGTAACTTCAGACCCGTTTCTCGGTGACCACATGTTAATTCAGTTGTCCATTTCCATCACTGTTGATGTCCTTAATCATGATCCAAACCAAGCACTTCTGGAAGGAGACCGCCCGGGGATCTCCATTAGATGGAACAACCGATTATGCAATAAGATCAATGCTCGCTTTGATGATTGGCTTGGCGGGCTCCAGGACACCTCAAATTCGGAATCACAACTTAATATTGAACCAACTAAATATTTGAAAATGGTAAGGGCCATTATGGTTACAATACAAAATGAAAAGAACAGTATACATGCTTCAAATTTTCAAACTGGCTGTCCTGAACTCCTCCTTGCTAAACGATTCAGAAATGCTGAATTACGCAATCTCTAAAAGAAACTATGTTCAATAGATGAATATGTTAAGCAGAAAATACTGATCTGGAACATTTATCGTAATAAATGCAAAAACTTAAAACGTTATACTCACAATCTTGACAACCAAAAGATCATAACCTCCTTATGCCGTAATGACCGGCGATCAACATGGGCAATTCTCAGGTCGGATGCAGGCAAACTAATGACGAATCAGGCTTCTACGATAGCTGCTGCATCATGGGTCAAGTTCTATGTGAACAAATTTGCGCTTCCACTGCGATATCATGACATCAATGCAACGGAACCTACTATTCCCCAGGTACCAATACCCCTATGGACACTGCAAGACATTGAGTGTGTAATTAATGCCCTAAACTACTCTAAGTCAGCTGGCCCAGATGGCATTCCTCCTTGTGTCCTGAAACGGAATCCAATATTATGGGCCAAACTTTTGAAATCTCAACTTGATAATGTTTTAACATCTTTAGTCATCCAGGCTTCATGGTTGGGTTCAATATTTGTACCCATATACAAAAAGGGAGCCAGGGACAACCCCGCAAATTATCGCACTTATAGATGCAACAGCCAATGTGTTTGCAATTGTATTACTAAGGGAACTCCAGGCCTTGCTGAAAAACCATAACATTCTATCTTGTTTTCAAATTGGTTTTCGGACCCAGATGGGGACATCCCTCAATGCAATACTTATGGCACACTTACTTGCGAAATCCAAGACTCCTGACACAGGGCCATTATATATGGCCTCTGTGGACTTGAGAGCTGCCTTTGATTGTGTGGTGCGGGGTATCCTCTGGCAAAAAATGCGGATGTTGGGTATTCCATTGCATATCATCTACCTAATAGCCAAATTGCACACTAATACTGTATACTATATTAGAGTAAATCAATCTGGAGCCACTACTAGCCCAATCCTGATTGCAGTTGGAGTAAAACAAGGATGCAACTTGGCAGCCACCTTGTTCAATTTGTACCTCTGTGGCATAAATGACATCTGGGTGAAACAAATAAGCTACCCTGCCAGACTAGGTCACTTGAAAATCCACTGGCTTGCTTTTGCTGACGACATTGTGATTTTCGACCGCACTCCGTCAGGCTTGCAAACAAAATTATCTATATTTGCTGACTACTGTTCTGCTCATAATCTTTCATTCAATGCAGTTAAATTTAAATCTTGCATTTTATTATTCAAGAATCTTAAGAGACGTCCTTGTCCATGGAAGTGGACTATTAGCAGTACACCCATTCCCAGGACATCCACAATTAGATACTTGGGTTATTTGATATCCGATTTGAACGCAAATACAATGTGGAAGAGCAGCCTCAACCAAAATGCTAAAATCCTTTCCACTCAAATGCGCATGATAATAACCAAATACTGCAATTTACCCTGCTTCCCCTCTTCCTCTTTGAATTTTATACTCTTAAAGTTGAGGCGATCCTTTTGTATGCCCTTGACATGTGCTTAGCAAATATAGACCAATTTCTTGACCAACTACAAGGACGCTTATGGGAGGGCATGCTGTGCTTGGCCAACTCCCTTCCAAACGCGGTACTTAGGCAGGAATTGGGACTGACATCTTTGTCTGCCCAATACAATTGGCACCAAATATCAAATCTTGGAAAAATGCTATTTGCCCCTAAAAATTCCCTATAGGAAGATCTGGGGATGATGATTAACGCCTCCAATCCCCCCTCCATCAAAAACATCTATAGGAAAATGGAAGCTTTACTGGAAGATATAGCACTTACTCCCGCTGATTTGGAATACCACCAAGCACATGTCAAACATTGTCTATTTGCGCACGATTGGTGCAAAACAATAAATGCCATGGGAAAATTTAAAATCTATAAAGAAGTGACCAAATTTGCTTCGGTCCGCTTACCGCATAAACTATACCTATTGCAATTCTCATGCCCTAAAGCTAGAGACCTATATTTGAGGTTTAAATTAAACCAACTTCTAACTTTAGAAAGAACAAAAAATTGGACGAAGTCTACTGAGGTTATATCTGGAGACAACTGCAGATTCTGGAAAGAGCCCAACTTGCAGGAGTCGCTTAAGCCTTTGACCATTCATTGTGCTTACTTCGAAGTACAACGAAAATACATTTTTGAAATTGAAACAGTGAGTACTCAGGCCGTCTCTAGAGAATGGGTCTGTGTAGCATGCATGTGGGGCTCCACCACCAAAGCCATTTTACGGCTCACGCGTTTTTTTTATCTATACTGAATGTTGAATTGGAAAAACAAACCGCTTATCATGTAAGCGTCCCTGACTTAAATAGCAAATGAATTATTTGTGAAACACAAATCCATAGCTCATATATCAGTTTGGCAATTGTAGAAACTATGTTAAAACCATCTCTTGCTGATGAAAATGTAACAATGCCAAATGAAAAGGTGTATGTGTATGTATGTATGGGGTTGCATTAGGTTCAACACCCTCAAAATGCAGATACCTAAGAAAATGGAGGTTAAATCCTTTCTAGCTGTTTTAGAATGTCTTTTACAGTTTTTAAAATTTGTATTCCATATGTAAATCTACTGTAAAAAAAAAAGGCACAAACATTTTTATGCAAATTGTACCAAATTGTGAAATTGAAAACTACAATGAAAGAAAATGAAAGTTGTAAAAGTTTGTTAATCAAACTATAAACAACGGTTTTGAATAACAAAAGAAAAATACTGAGTCAATCAGAAAAACTATACATCAAAAGTCACTTCTCAAGTTGAACATAGCGCCATTATCAGTTAGCTGTCTAGTGTTAGACAGATCTTTTCAACATGATAGATCAAGTTTGCATCCAAACTCTACCCCTCTCCATAAAATAGAAAGTACAGAGAAACAAAATGAAGGCGCTAAACAGCTACACAATATGATGATCAAGCCTTCACAGCCTGGGACTCTCACTCCACTCCTTCCATTGAACCGTGGAGTATCCAATCATATCGACTCTTCGACAGCACAAACCAGCAACTCCTCTCTTGCAAACTGGAATTTAGAAGCAAATGCACAATTCACCCCCTTGATCTCACAGCGAGACATGGCTGTTTTGTCAAAGAGACGATGGCAATCACTTTATGAAAGCAAATGTCTATCACAGGACATAGTAAATTCACCTTTCGCCTAACGAAATCCAAAGATTGCCCGATAATCCTTGGACATGATCGAGATTGAAGCACTTCTCGCTTCAAAAAGCGAAAAGAAGTGTTTGGCCATTCATATCACGATAACTCGGCTTTTATGCCACAACCATGTCACCTAGACAGCCTTTCTAAACTATGTATATCGAACACAGAAGTGCCAAGATTGAACCTGCAGAGACAAATGTTACCACAGATACAAACAAATTCTCCCTCTGACTTAAACAAGGCGAAACCACAGATGTCCACGAACGCCAGTCTTCCGCATCCAACAGTGCACATGCCATCTATTCTGACTACCATGCAAGACCTTCAGAACATGCTTATTGCAGTAACATCCCAAACAATTATTCCATTCTTAAAAATGCAAGAGGCATGTGTGGATGCGAGTAAAGATCAAGCAACACTACTTGCCTTTATTCATGCGAAACAGATCTTTATTGAATCTTTCGTACTCAAATTCTAGGACCGTTTGGACTATGAGGCTTAAACAAGCAAAATGTGGCAATCACGTCTTTCAGATATTGCCAGAAATGACCAAGCAAAAAACACACAGCTTGCTACAGCTCTAATAACCATGATGACCTCCATGAACCAAACAAACAACCAGCCATTGATTGAGACTCAGCAAGGTTTTTCCCAAATAGTCAATGACACAGCAAATAAAGGGATAACCTCCGGAAACCCCACTAACAACCTTCAACCGACTGCAGACTTAAACTCTATTGTTTGCCCGGAGGCCCCGATTCTCCAAATCCAAAAAAACAAAAACAAACTGAATCCCTCGGCAAGCAACTATGCCATCTTTATGCCCTCGGTGCCACATGTAAAAGGAAAAAACAAAGCAAAAACAAAAAAAGGCAAACTGGATCTAGAGCCTTTCTCCGAAACTTGACGATGCCCAAACCAACCTCACAGAAGCCACTTATGAAAAACCCAATAGGGCCAACCATTTCTACATCCCAATCTTCAAATTTGTCAGAAAATAGAACCTCACCGCCTCAAGGAAATAACAAGACTGAAGAATTAACTGAGGATGCGCAACTAGATATGCTACTAAATCTAACGCAGCATCTTGACGAGGAACTTGACATCTCAGAAGAAGCACAGATACAGCCAAGTGATACTTCACTCATGATTGTGGATGAATACGAGCAATCTGATTCTCGACAAGATTCACAAATGAGTCTATCGTGTGTAGACATATCAAACACTACTTTAGACCAAGGTCAAGCACACCCGATCCCTAATGGTACTGTCGCTCCTCATACCCAGCCATCACCTCGGTCAAGCAAAATGTCAACTGCTGCAATAACAGAGCCAATTTTTGTTAACTCGCTGAATATTACAACTTCGCGCGCAGTATTTTTGAAAAGAACAGAAACTAATGCAGATGAACTGATTCTCAACAGAACAAATGTTCTGCGCCTGTTCAGAGCCATCCCCAATCTACAAAATATCACCATACAGGAGATTCTGACAGTGGACTTTACGGATGAAAGTCATTTGGATTAAATTCACTTACTACTTACATCTTCCAACATAAAAGAGCTGATCACTAAGCAAAAAACCAGCCTAAATCTGCTTGGTTTTGAACCACAAAAAGAAGCCCAAATAGAAATTCTAGTAAGAAAAGGCTTCCTGTCAAAACAAGACTATCGGATGGACAACTACCATAGCAGAACAAGAGACGAAAACTTGCAAAATAATGGTTGGCCTACAGAAACCAATCATCAGGATTTCCACAAATCTTTTCAAAAACAATCTGATCATAATAACCACCAGGATAATGGAATGGTCACAAACAGCATATTCGGAAAGCACGGACACCACCCAATAACCACCATTGCAAACACCTAATTCTGAAATTTCATTATGCTCTTGGAATACGCGAGGACATCGCCATCTCTTTCGCTATCAGACTCATGATCTATCTCAATATGACATCATCTGCATCCAAGAATCATGGATTACAACGCAGCCAACCTGTGATGGATATACAATTATGATGATTCCTGCGATAACGAGCAAAAAAGGGCGGCCATCGACAGGTCTAATGACCCTCGCCAAAGCGGTCAGCAATCTCACAATCGTGGAATCAATTAAAGTAAATGATTGGATCCAAATTACTATACTCAGTACATCTAAGGCAGGGTCAAACACCAAACATGAAATACTTGGAATAGTTGATAACTACTGCAACCCGAGGGCCATCGCTGACGATGCATACATCGATATAAAGTATTCACCGGTATTGATGAAATCATCTTAAGACATCCAAAGATCCACCTAATATTATGCAGGGATTTGAACTTGCATCTGTATGACCATGCAGGGTCAATATTAGAACGTATCCACACGGGCTCAATGATGGCTAAAAGAAACGTCAACCAGGAGTCTCGTTAGAGTGCATTTTCTGGACAAAGCCACCAACAAACCATTGCACACGTGGACTCGAGGCTCCTCTGGTGCCATCATTGATTATATCTTTATACCCAAACAGATCGAATCAAAGCTTCTACAAGTCAAAAATGTGAAATCTGACAACATTGATCACACCTTAATGACAATCATGTGGCAAATGCATAACCCACTGAAGGAAAAGCTAAATCTTCAGGAACTAACCCTAAATTGAGGTTTGAACAGATTGAAGATCTCTCACCATGATCTGAGAAAACTATCTGACGTAATTACTAGCACTTCTACGTCAGACGCAAGACGGTTAAACTATCCACAACTACTGAATCCATTCATGTTTCTCAGAACATCGAATAACCATAAGAATCACTGTCATATACATGCCTACTCAAGCATAATACCAAACAAACAAAAAAGGAATTAAGATGTGAAATCAAAGATACAGCGCTTGCCGCACATGAACTATGAAAAAATAAGACTACTCAAACAATAGTACAGAAACTGGTTAAGATCTAACAGAGCACTACAAAGCCAAAATGACGCAGAAAAAATGCTGCATGCCCTTAACAACTGCAATAGAAGGGACTTGTGGAAATTACTGAACCCCCAAACAACATCGATATACAAAATGTCAACAGCCGTCGACGAACAGGGATAGGAAATACACTTCTTGAAGCTCTATAAGAGTACCAGTAACACAGATACTCAAGACACAAACCGACGACAACACCCTTTGGCCCTTTTCTTGGCAGATAGAAGATATTGAGAAAGCCATTACGAACTTGAACCCCTGACGCGCACCTGACCCCGATGGTCTCTCAAATTAAGTCATCAAAGCGAACAAAGTCATCTGGGTAGACATCTGCTCTCACATCTTCAGAACAATTGCCAAAACCAAGACTTTTCCACCATCATGGCAAACAGCATTTCTGTTACCAATTTACAAAAAAGGTGACCCAAAAGATCCATGCAATTATAGACCTATCGCCCTCCTAGATCCGCTAGGAAAAATGTTTGCTAACATTCTTTTGAACAAATCAAACACCTGGGCCAAAGCGAACCATATATTCGCAAGAAGACAAACAGGTTTTGTCAAGCATGTCGGGACTAACATCAATCTACTCTTACTGAATCTGCTGAAACGGGGGGCAATCCACAAAAAAAGACAAATATATGCAGCATTCATTGATCTCAAACTCGCATTTGATCTAGTTAATAGAACACAGCTCTGGTCCAAATTACAGCGATGGGGATGCTCGATTGAGATTCTGGAGCCAATAACGCTACTCTATGAAAACAAATCTATTAGAGTTAGGCTTTCAAAAGACGGCATAGTTACAGACACCATCCCCACACACAAGGGACTCAAGCAAGGCTGCCCATTAGCAGCAACGCTATTTAATCTATTCACGGCAGATTACGACATTGAGACCAACTCGCCACAGGCAAACCCGCCAATAGTAAATGCAACAACCATTGCATGCATCATGTACGCAGATGACATTGTTTTGTGCTCACAAACCCCCAAGAGGACTTCAAACAGCACTGTCAAAATTAGAGGCCTATATGAAGACAAATCAACTAGAAATAAACACGCAAAAATCAAAAGTGATGCTGTTAGCTGTACCCCATAAGACAAAACATGAAATGAAAACATTATTCTTGAATGACCAACCCCTTGAGCAAGTGACAACTGTCAAATACCTGGGGATTTGTGTGAACCAATCACCCACCGAAACGGATTGGACCAGCCTTTTGCTGGCGAAAACTCTATCATTAGCCCGTCAAGGCCGCTTCCTACATCGCAAACACAGGACATTTTCAGTTCACCCTATTATAACATTCTATAGGCAAAAAGATGTAGCAATCCTTTTCTATGGAAGTGAATCTATGATCAACATGGATGGAACAATATGGCTGCGTCTAGAAGGCATGTTTTGGAGGAAAGCGTTATCATTGCCTCAGTCTTTCTCGATGGCCTGCCTTAGATTCGAACTGGCACTCCAATCACTCAAATAACTCTACACAGGGCAAAAGTTAGATTTATATAGGAAAATCTCTCCTGATCTCCATATCCCTGCGCTACACATACAAAGACCCTACAACACAAGCAACTACGCTGTTGACCTGGAAATAACACATGGAAGCCATCAGAACTTTGGCAAATATTTCAACAGAATTGCTAACACAACACCCGGGAAAAGCACAAAAAACGATTGGATAGCGACTATCGACGCCAAAGTGCAATTCAAACTCAACCAAGAATGCAACTTGGATGCTCATCCACTAAATTGCCCTCCATTATAACTACAACGTTTCCCATCTACTCATGTCAGAGACACCTTTCTACGCTTCCGCCTAAATCTGATCCCAACTCAAGAACTACTATTAACTAGGAAACTTGTATCAAAAGACAGCCTATTGTCAATTTTGCAAACAAGCAACTGAGCTTTAAACTCTACAGCACATTATCATCTCTTACCCAGCTCTGGCTGACACAAAGTTGCGTGTCAGAGATATAAGAGAACCGCACTGCTGAAGCTCGCTGGAAAAGTCTCCCCACAGACTCCAATAAGGCTAGCCTCACATTAGCATCTCTCAACTTCAAGGAAGCCATCTTCCAAGCAAAAAAAGACACATACAATAAGCACATCATACAAGCCCAGTCAAACACTAAGAAACTCTTCAAGATTTTGAAGGAACTTGAGACCCCTGTCACTCCCCCCAAAATTTGCATCAAAGACAGCATTTGGTGCTCTAACATTCAAAACGCACTCCTGGGTAAAATCACCACACTCCAAACCAAAATTAATGCTAAACAAAGCAGCCTTCAACCCGACCTCTTGCCCAAACTGCCTACTAGCACCACCACCCCTATTCCCTCCCTACTCACTCCCTTCACATTTTCACCTTTGACAATCACCAAGGTTGAAAATATCATCAACAATCTCAAACCGTCAAACTGCCGAGGTGACCCCTGCCCAGCCCCTATTATCAAGGAGGCCACTCACGAATTAGCCCCATTTATCACTGCTTTCAAAAATTCATCATTTAAAACATGCACTGTTCCTGACAACCTTATGGACGCCTGGGTCATTCCCCTCCACCAATTACAGGTACCATTTCTGCTTAAAATACTGGACCGCGCTGCCTACTTACAGATCCAAGAATATTTAGAATCCAACAAACTCCTTGGCCTTAGGCAATCCGGCTTCCGCCCCAGACACGGCACTGAAACCGCCCTTATTGACTTGAAAACTCAAATTGAAGACATAAAAGACCAAGGGAGATTAGAACTCCTACTATTATTAGACCTATCAGCGGCCTTTCATTTGGTTAACGACCAAACCCTTTGCCAGCACCTCAAATCCACTGCTAACTTCTCAGACTCCGCCACCTCATGGATCAGGTCATTCCCCAACAATAGATCTATGAGGGTCTCCTCCGCCTCCGCTTCCGCCGAAACCTCACCTGTATTATCTGGTGTCCCCCAACGTACGTGTGTCTCGCCACTTTATATAAAGTGTTTGCTCTCCGCGTTGCATGCTTTAAGAGAATCTGTAAATTTGTAATACTAAACTTGTATATATTTGTAATTCTTTAAATACATCTACTGCATTCTCTCCTGCCAAACTGTACACATGTTCCTTCATCGTCACACTGTAATTATGTAATGTAATGTATAATTATGTAATGTAAAGTATAAGCATCCTGTAACCAAGCTTCGAATCACCTTGCTGCTCATGCGCCCTCATACCCTCGGGTCTGGTGCGCAATACAAATGAATAAACTAAACTAAACTACCAAACCTCTGTTTGAAATTCTCGACTATCTGGACGTCACCTACACAAACTATGCCGATGACACCCAGATACTCATCCCCATTACAGGAGACTATCAGGCTGACACCACCGCACTGAATAAGGTTTATTCGGTCATTCAGGCATGGATGGCTCAACACGAGTTGTGCCTCAACGATGAGAAGACAGAGCTCCTCATTCTGGGCTCTAACTATCGACTCAAGAAACTCGATCCAGCATTCAAAACCTTCACCATCGACAGCAACACCCTCAAGGTCTCGAATGACACTAAGATGCTAGGCATCTACCTCGACTACACTCTATCTCTTTCAAGGAAAACTAATGTTGTTAGATCTGCTTCTGCGTACATATGCAAACTTATCACTGTATGCCGCCCCTTCCTCACCACAGCTAACTGTATCATCCTAGCTAGAATTCTTGTCATGTCTAAGATTGACTACTGTAATGCCCTCTACTTAGGTACGAGTCAACATAGTTTAAACAAACTTCAGGTAATTCAGAAAAATGCCATCAGGGCGGCTTTAAACTTCCCCAGGGGTCAGCACATCTCGGATACCAGACACAACGTATGCTGGCTTTCAGTAGGGCAAAGTATTTCCTTGAAAACGCTGTCCCAAACTCATAAATGCTAAACAACCAGGCACATATCTACCTCGCCTGCCGCTTTATACCCCACACATCAATCCGACCACTCAGATCCACGCAGGCGAATTGCCTTTTTCTACCCAGATTCAAATTACAGAAAGTGGACGAGTCCAACTTCCCTACACTAGCCTCCAAACTATGGAATACCTTGCCCAATCTGCTTAGATCTGAACCTTCATTCCATTCCTTTAAACATAAAACCAAACTGTGGTTAGCAGAACCTGTAAGTCCTCTGACTGCCTGAGATCTCCTAACCTCATGCCACTTTATGATTGATAACCTGCATTTTGTATATACTTTGAACTTACGTTGTACAACCATGAATCATCCCTGTATATTTATCTTTTTTTCCACGCACTGTATACCTTGTACCTTGTATACTTTTATCACTCTGTTTTTATTGTATATTGCACTACTCTATTCTGTACTTGTGTTTATACTGTAAATTTCATCTTATGTCGCTGTAACCGTAAATGAAGCGCCCAGATGCCCTTGGGCCCAGGGGGGTATACAAATAAAGAAATACAATACAAATACAATCCTCAATAATCCAACTTTCAACCGAAGATCGATGGGCCAAATTTCTCTACGGTGGTACAAAGAAAGAAATCTTCACTATTGTTTGTTTTCTAAATACGTTTTATAAAGACACCAGAAAAACGGAAACAGAATAACCACAGACTTTTTATTTTCGTTGGTATCCAAATATTGTATGTACAAAAGATGAAAGTTTTAACACTTGAACCATATCATTTTAAATTAAAAGAAAATGTAAAAAAAGAATTAAAGGGAGAATACTTTGTTAGGGAGAATTCTCCAAATGTGCTTATTTCCCTTACCTTTTGAGACCCCCAGCAACTTTGCTGGATTTCTGGGATTTGATTTTTTACCTGGGAAGTGTGAGTCTTTTTTTCCCACTCTTCCATGTATTTTATGTGTTTTTTTTACTTTTGTGTTCTTTGGCTATGGAGTTTTAAAATAACTCCATTGGCATCATCTATTTCTGTGTGTCACACAGCATCTTCAGTGCAGTGGCACAGGGGTGTCTTTCAGACTCCCCAAAGATGCAGTACCTTCCCTGGGACTGACTACTGTCTCCCAGGCAAGTAAAGTTAAATTGACTTTATTAGTCTCTTTAAATTTACTGACCCAGGAAACCCTATCTTACTATAGAGTGCTGGAGGGGTTGCCTAGCTTCCCCTGAGTCAAAACACTCATGTAACAGTAAAATGTTACCTTTTCCTATTTTAAATGGCTGGTGGCAGTGGTTTAGATCAACTACTGTGATTTTTCGTGACCGCTAACAACGGTAGCTCAAAATAAGGGGTAGCCATGTTTTTCAATATGGCGCCCCAGACCTATCTGTAAAAACAGACTCCGGTCATCTTTTTTCACCATTTCTTTTAGGAAAAGTCCTTCTTGTGTGTAACTGCACGCCAAACCAGGTGTGGTCCCTTTGTTCGTGCCCCTTGGAGGGCTTCTGTGCTGAAGCCCTCCTCTGGTGCCAGAGTGTCTGGGGTGGACATGATGTGAGCTAGGTGCCCGAAACTCCCTGTGCTTAGTCTCCTAGGAGACCTGAATTCACTCTGGTATGATTGGCTGTCTGACTGTCCGGCAAGGACAGCCACCCTGCTGGGTGAGTGACAGCCAGGCTGAATGAATGGGGGAAAACTGTTTAAAAGCGGGTCTCTGGGACTTGGAAAGCAGAGTCGACCACTGGAACCAAGGAACCGGAGAGGAGAGGAAGGAAGAGGACTGCTGTAACTCCTGGACGACCGGTGAAGCCCTGCTGCAGGTCCGAATTGCCTGAAACTCTGATGACAGAGAAGCCCTTCAAGGTTAACTTCTTCCCTTGAGTTTGGTGCGAACAACCAACTCGCAAGCCACCTGGACACCGTCCTATTATGGTCGAATTTTCATCAGAGTGCTTGCTGTTGAAAACCGGATAGCCAGAGGGAAGGAAACCAGGGGGACTTTAAGGCACTCCAACCTTAAACAGACATCTTGCTACAGCTTTTGGCCTCTTCCCTGGGCAGTGCAAGAACCTCCCGACGTCCTCCTTCTTGTCCCCATGACTGAAGCCCAAGAACAGCGACATCTGCTCGAACTGCCAGGAACAACTGCCTCAGCTACAGCTTTCTTCATTTAAAAGGGTACTGTGCAAAAGCGGTCTGGAAATCTTATCGGCCATCGAGAAAGTGCGTGAACCTTTCCCCAACTATGAAGGCTTGTCCTTCCCTAAACATTCGTCAAACTTTTCGCCTAGCCAAATTCTTTAAAAATCTGTGGCAAAGACTTATCCGTTATATACCAGAACTGTGCTATCCTATACAAAATACTCTGAACCATTGACTTTGGCCCAGGCCTGTTTAGAAGAATTGCTGATTGTATTTAACTGAAACCCTTTGCCCTGCCTATGAATGTATTTTGGCTGTCTATTCCTATAACCTTGTCTTTTCCTCCCTTTTCTAAGTATCTGAAGTGCCATTTTGCTCCTACTTCCTTTTTGAGCTAAACGTGTTCAATTACTTACCGGTTGTTTGTTTGTTTATTTATTTCTAATGCGCACCACACCCAAGGGTATCAGGGCGCAGCAACAAGACAATGCAAAGCTTACAAACTTACAGGGTATGGTCAGGGTATGGATAAATATATACAAGTTATCAACAGGTAGGATAAATAAGTACAGTAAGCAGATATTTACAATATGATTAGAAGTATTACGCTGAAGCATCCTAGGTGTGAGTAAACCATTAGACCAACCTAGGGATCATTGGATTTGAGCAGGTTGATGTAGTTACATGTGAAGTACAAGTCTGGCTGATCTTCTCTGAGCGGGTGTGGCAAGGAGTTCCAGAGTTTGGCTGCTTTCACAGCAAAGCTACTGCCGCCAACCTTGGTGAGTATGAATCTTGGTATAGTGAGGCAATTGGCATTGCTAGCTCTCGTGGGTCTGATGGATATTCTTCTATGTAGTTTCCGTCCCATGGAGAGGGTGAACACCAGATTGTCTTGCTCCCAAGAACGTATGCAGTTCCAAGTATTTTTGGATCTGGGTGTATGCGACCTTGTCGAGTATTTTGAGCAAGAATGGTACCGTTGTGATAGGATGGTAATTGGTAGGAAAAAGTGGGTCTAGAGTTGGCTTCTTTAGAAGTGGGAGTACCCAAGATTGCTTCAAGTTAGAGGGAATGGTGCCAGATGAGAAGGAGGCATTAATCAGTTTAGAGATAAAAGGGGCAAGATCTCTTAGCAGCATCTTTTATGATCTGAGCCGGACAAAGGTCACCTTGGCAATTGGACGGCTTGAGTGAAAGAATGACCTTTTCTACCTCAAGTATGGAGGTTTAGTAAAATGGAATCTGGCGCGACGGTCAGATGGTATTTCGCTGTGGAGGAGGTTTAGGTTTAGGTTGTTTGATTGTGGTGGCAAGTTCAAGGTATCTTTTTTTGGGGCTATTTTGTTCTGGAAGGTAGTTACTTTATTGGATAGTGCCTGTTGAATATCTGAACACCATGTTTTGTTTTTAGTACAAATGTCAGGTGTAGGGATAGGAGACTCTAGTTCTTTTAGTGTGGTGAATAATTCCTTCATACTAGAATTAGCGTTGGAGATACGTTCATTGTAGAAGTTTCGTTTGCCAGGCAAATTTAATTTTTATATTGCAAAGAGATTTTAGTTAACTTGGATTTGCTGTCTTCTGATGGGAGTAATCTCCAAGTGGTTTCTCATTTCCTTTTTAGGAGTCGTACGTCCTTTAGCTGCGGGGTGAACCACTTGTTTAGGTGAGATTTGGGTTTGCTAGGTCTGAGTTTAAGTGGAGCAATTTTGTCAAGTGCGTTAACCATAATTTTATTGTACTCATGGACCAATGTACCTGGATCTAGGTTGTCAGCCAGTGAGTTGAGGGTAGGGAGAATGGCAGGGATCACTTTGTCCACTGTAATATTCTTTTTTTTTGTTCCTTGTTAGGCAAGGTGGGGCAGTAGGTGAGGCCATCGGGAGTGGTTTAGTAGTAGAAAGTGTGAATGACACAAGGAAGTTGTATGTCCACAGTTGCAGTGCAGTGGAGGTGATGGTGACATTACAGTTGTAGTTAGCTACCCAGTCTCGGGTTCTCCCTTTATTGTGGGTAGGTTTGTTGATTTTTTGGGAAAGGCCTAGTTTTGATAGGATGTTGGCTATGTTGGAGGCGTACTTATCTTCTGGGTCATTGAATCCTAGATTAAAGTCGCCTAGTAGTAATTGTTGGGTGGTCGTTTTAAGGTTGTTGGATAATAGGGTAGAGATGTCCTCCTCAAATGTACCAAGTGGACCAGGCGGTCTGTAGATTAAGTGGATAGTAAGGGTCTCTGAACTAATTAGAGGGAGTTTAACGGTGAGGTCTTCACAGGATTGTATAATTTGTGGGGGGGGCTATTCTCAGAGAGAAGCTATATCTAGATATGATAGCGATGCCTCCGCCTCTGGTTTCATCTCTGTCCTGTCTAGATATTGTATATCCGTCTGGGACGGCTAACATGAGCAAAGGTCCTGCAGTGTCATGTAGCCAAGATTCCGTTATGGCAAGGAAATCCAAAATATCTGCCAGTATCAGGTCAGAGATGTCCGTTGCATGTGCAACCAAGGACCTAGCGTTTATGAATGCTCCTTTAAGAGGATGTGCCTCAGTCGTGGCTGTGGCATGGATGGGAGTAAGTGGTATGGGGTCAGCTTACTTAGGTTTATGCACAGTCTGCTGTTTAGATATGGCATAAAGGTGAGGAGAGGGAGTGACCAGGTTGGTATTAATGAGCTTCTCGCTGGTGGGGAAGTTCGTTTTCTAGTTTATCTGAGGTAGTGATCTTGTGAGTGGTTCGTGAAGTTCGGTTAGTCTGGCGCTGCGTTTGAGGTTTCTGTCGTTTAACGTGCAAGGATAAGTTGCATGTGATCTCATAGCAGTCAATGGGTTAGGTTGACTGATGGTAAGGTTATTAACTGCCATTTTAGTCAGGTTGGGTATGGCTTGTACAGCACCAGAGGGTGTGAGCCATTCAGAGTACACTAGGAGGCTGGTTATAAGGAGTATAGTGGCATGTAGGCTGTAAGTAGTGGTGTAGGCATAGGAACACAATAGGCTATTTCAGCTAGGCATGAGAACACATTAGGCTAGTTCAGCTAGGCATAAGAACACAGTAGGCTAGTTCAGCTAGGCATAGGGACACAGTGCGTAGATTCAACTAGGCATAGGAATACAGTGAGCAGATTTAACTAGGCATAGGAACACGATAGGCTAGTTCAGCTAGGCATAGGTTCACAGTGCATAGATTCAACTAGGCATAGGAATATAGTGAGCAGATTGTACTAGGCATAGGAACATGGATGGCTAGTTAAGTTCTACTCCCAGGGTGTGCAGTAGGCTGGTTCAATAGGTGGTGGGTGGCTAGCGGTAGCGAACGGTGGCCAGCAGTGGGCAGTTAAACAGTAGTAGTCCGCCAATACAGAATATAGGAACTAAAGATAAAACCACGGAGAGTAAAAAGAACTGGAAATTGAAGGATAAGGAATATAGAGATAAGATTAAGGTAGCCAAGGCTGATTTTCTCAATAGTGAAATTGAGCAGGCAGAAAATAAGACAAGCAAGCTCTTCAATATTTTGAAGAGCATGGAAAAGCCGGCCTCTCTCACCCCGCCTTTCATGCCCTCCGAGGAGGATTGTAACAAGGTGTCACAGGCCTTTCAAGCAAAAATAGAAAAAGCAAGACAGAACATTATCAAAGCCAGACTTATCGCTAAACAAGACACTGATCCCCCACTAACGGAGACTCTTGTCAGAGGACAGTTCTTCAAATTAAGCTCCATCTCAGAGGCAGAGATGTTAGAGGTGTTGAACAACATGAAACCAACCACTTGTGCAGAAAATATCCTGCCTCCTAGCATCATTCTCCAACATAAAGCTACCTTTGCGCCCATTCTTCAGAGAATAGTAAACGCCTCATTTAAAGAGGGCACAGTGCCGAGAGACATTAAGAAAGTTACTATCACCCCTCTTGTCAAAAAAGCAGGTCTGGATCCTAAAGATCCTGTGAATCTTCGCCCAATAACCAACTCAAACTTTGTTCTCCAGTTATTGGACAAGGTTTCTACACAACAACTGCAACAATTCGTTGAAAACGAGGAGATCCTGCATCGGCAACAATCGGGATTTAG
Organism: Ambystoma mexicanum; assembly: GCF_040938575.1. Taxonomy (NCBI): domain Eukaryota; kingdom Metazoa; phylum Chordata; class Amphibia; order Caudata; family Ambystomatidae; genus Ambystoma; species Ambystoma mexicanum. The sequence continues at coordinate 592,243,967 of NC_090926.1, forward strand.
AGCCTCCCATAGTACGGAAACAGCCATGCTGGATCTGCAGAACCAGATGCTTAGCTTAATAGATAAAGGCAAGTTAGGAGTGTTAATGCTTTAGATTTAAGTGCCGCCTTTGACCTGGTGGATCACCACCTTCTCATCAAGGCACTCAGAGAGAATGTGGGATGTTCAGAAGGAGCCATAGATTGGCTTCTGTCCTTCCTTTCGGACCGTCAAGCCAGAGTCCATTGGGGCAGTAGCTTCTCCGATCCCTGTGATATTTTGTTCGGAGTCCCACAAGGGGTCAGCCTGTCCCCAATGCTGGTTAACATATACATGCGCACTCTGTGCAGTTTACTGGTGAAGGAGGGGGTGTCGTTTACAAATTACGCAGACGACACCCAACTCATATTGGAACTGGATGGCAGCCATCATGACGCAGACAGTGAAGTAATAGCCAGGGTCTATAAGATAATTAATGCTTGGATGCAGACAAATTGGATGTGTCTGAACGACTCCAAAACTGAGCTTATGCTGTTTGGATCTAGTCGTCGGCTTGCCAACTTGGGGGCAGAGTATAAGTCATTTAAAATCAAGAACGTCACTATCCAGGTAGTCCAGAAAGTGAAGACCCTGGGAATGATGGTTAACGCAGTGGTAGACTCTCGTGCTAAGAATAGCTATCTACAAAAAAACACAGCATATTACTTAAGGCTCATGAAAGCCATTAAGCCTTACCTTAATGAGGGCAACATGGCTACCATAGCCAGAGCCATTATATTATCAAGACTTGACTATGATAATGCCCTGATGCTAGGGGCTTCCTCTAGGGATGTCTCTAGTTGTCAGGTGATTCAGAATAACGCGGTTAGGCTGGTCAAAAATTTGAGGAAAAGAGACCATGTCACTAAAGATAGAATGGCGTTACACTGGCTAAGAGTAGAGGATCATATAAAATTTAAAGCTCTCTGCCTGGTTCATAAATGCCTTTATGGCTCTGCTCCAGAGTATTTAAAAAAGAGGTTAGTGCTTCACACCCCCAGTAGAAGTCTTCGCTCCGGGGGTAAATGCCTGTTGATCGTTCCCAAGTTCAAGCTGAAATCGGGGTTGGGCAGCTCCTTTTTGGTTCAGGCGCCCAGCTTGTGGAATTGTGTTCCGGAAACACTCAGGTCTGAAACAAACCTTGCTTTCAGGAAGGGTTTGAAAACATATCTCTTCAGATGATGAACCGGGATAAGTTGGATCAGGGACATCTTCAGGGTTCAGCTTTGGACTGGCCTCTTTCTGTGTTCTATGTGTGTCTCTGTTCGTTTAAAGCGCCCTGATGCCCTTGGGGTACCGGCGCTATATAAAAATGAAATGATGAATGAACGTAGGCTAATGTAATTTGTAGTGGCAATGCTCATTCAGACATAGGCAATATTTATAACAGCATAGTAAGTTATATAAGGCACATTAGAAAGGCAGAGGAGGTAGGTTACTAATATGACATTTTCATTGATAGAACACAGTGTTTCAAAGCACGTTCCCGTCTACAATATAGGGAATTGTGAGATAATGCAGTGTACACGTGTGACTTGTGACAAGAGATCGGCGAGGGGATTATAACGCAATGTTCATGAGTCAATAAGGAGGGTGAGTAGGGAGCTTTGGTTGCTGTTTAGAATGTTGATCTCTTGAACTAGTGTTAATACGGATTAGGTGCGCATGGGCGTTGGTGGGCCCTTCGCTGTAAGGCATGGATAGTTGCATTTAGCAGATTTGGCGGCAAGTATGCAAGCAGGAGGTGCAGCAATGCTAGGATAGGAGGAATTAACTTAGTGACGTAGGTTGTGACGGGTGGATGCGGCCATGTCCGGGCCAGCCTGGGCAGGGGGTCTGACGGCGTGTACGGCTGGGGACAGGCTCTGGACAGGTATCAGCCTTGTTTCCTTGGGCCTTGCGGACATGGGCGGGCTCAGGTCTGCCGGCTCGGGATAGGAGGAGATAAGCAGCCCGGTACCCAATCGGTGCCCAGCAGTGTAGTCTGGGCCTGGTTAGGCAAATGCGGCCAGGGCCATGCAACGGGCGGCCCTCTTGGAAAGTGGTGCCTTCCTCATGGTGAGCAATGGAGGCTCAGGGTGAAATAGACCGCACTATCCGACACAGAGCCACCGGAGCCTAATAGCTGGTGGCAGGGGTGCTATTCAGCATAGTGAGCATCAGTGAATGTTATCAAGCATAAATACGATCCAAGCAAAGGCAATTATCTGGCGCAATCAGGTTGGATATTTGTGGTGTATTAATGTGCGATATTGAGTTGCTTATGCTAGTGTATTGTTTTATAAATAATTGAGTAAATAAATGTATATTCTTTTAATAAGAAACCTTGAGTAAGTGTTTACTTGAATCACTGTATTGGTTGGTCCTTTCTGTAACTTGTTCTACTGCTCACTTAAACTCTTGAGATAAGTCTGGCTGCTCAGCCATCGCTACCACTTTACTGTGTAGTACAGGCTTATACCAAAGGTGAAATTGTGCTTACACTTGGAGTCCTAATTGCCTGTAGTGTTCCCAAAGGGTACTGCAGGTGATTCTGCCTAACATACTTTCTAATGAGATTAGGCCACCCCCTCGAGTTGATGGCACCCACGATGTCTGGCCAGATCTTACTCCGTCCTTCCTTGCCGACTTGCGATGGTCTGTGGATGTCAGAAATCCGGGAACCTGGTTCCGCGTTGACCCGTCGTGAAGAATATATTTCTTCCTACCAATGTGATTCTCAGGAGTACGAAAGGACAGTCTAAGAATCCAATTGATCGGAAGATGGTGTAGAGTCGTTGGGATCGTAGAGCTGAGCGGCCCGCAACTTCCCGGTAGATGATGGTTCCAGGTTCCAGCCAACGACTGCAGAATATTATACTGATTACAATCAAATACACCCCTTTCAAGAGAACACGTAACAAAATCTCAACAGACTAACCTGCAGAAAACGGTTTAACCAGAAGTGTTTCATGCAAGAATGTCCTCTATACTGGGGTACTCTGGAGACCAGAAGAAGAGAAAAGACAATCAGTACCAGAGAATGAGTGGAAGAAATAATGGTAAGGAAAGGTAGGTTTCTTACCCTTTTTTCCCTGGGAGTGAACGTCCCTGGCAAAGTCCTTCTTCTTTCCTGTAGGAACAGTGTGATGGTATCTGCCCTCTGTTCGGTGGACCAAACAATCCAAGGTGTAAGAAGTCACTAGTCCAGCAACCACCTATTCCCGCCGGCACGAGGACGCCTAAAAGGTGCTCAGGAAGTCTCTAGTCCAGCACCAAGCCTGTACCCGCCGGCACGAGGACGCCTACAGCACCCTGGGGAAGGACAGGGAAGGGATTGGAGAGGGAAAAGGAAGGAAGGAAAGAACGAAGGTAAGAGGTCTCCCAAGCTTCGAGGTCCGATTTCGACAAAACCAAATCACTAGGCAAGAATAATCCATAAACAATCCGAGGTCAAGATACAAGAACAGGTAAGGATAATCCAAGAGCAATCCAGTAACGTAATCCGAGATCAAACAAAACCACTAAATCTGAGCAAGAAAAAACCGCTGTCACTATTGGATCAGAAGCAGCGAGAAGTGGGCGCCAGATCATTAAGTACTTGAAGTACCGGCACCAAGATGGTCACGTGACCCAACACGTTTTCTATCACGTGGAAGATGCTGCGTCCACTGACGTAGTCTCCATGGCAACTTCCACGTGAGGCGTCGGGAACGCAGTTCCCGACGCAAATGTGTTCCGTGCGTAGAGCGTGGATACCGCAAGCCCGCCTTCTGTATGGTGGTATAACGGGACAGAAGCTTTTGGTGAGGATGAGACACGTGAACCGCAGGGGTGATACAAGACCTGGAGCGTTTTCTGACAGTATCCTCCCCCAAAGGACCCCCATGCCCCCGAGAGGCCAAAAATTGGGAAACCAACAACGGGGCATGCACATTCTGCTCCGGTTCCCATGTCCGTTCTTCCGGACCGTAACCCTTCCAGTCCACTAAGAAATACCTGGTACCACGAGAAACCCTGGTATCAAGAATGGAATTGACCTCATACTCCTCCACCCCTTGAACCAATATCGGAGACGGAGAAGCCGGTATCCTGGTGCTGTCTACACAAGGCTTAACCATGGACACATGGAAAACCGGATGTATCTTCCAAGAGTGCGGAAGTTCTAATTTGACCACCAATGGACTCAAGACGTCCTTTATAACATAAGGACCTACAAAACGTGGCAACAAGCATCGTCGACCTGGAATGCGTAGGTTCTTAGTGGACAACCATACCCGTGTACCTGGAATGTAGACGGGTGCAGGACGGCGATTCCGATCCGCGTACTTCTTCGCCTGTTCTTGTGCTTGTTTCAGATGTTCCAGCACCCTGTCACGGACCAGAGACAAATCTTTGATACAAGATTGAACTGCCGGACAATCTTCAGGTAGATTCCAATCAAGAGGAAGGGTGCGTGGGTGTTGCCCATACAAGGCATAGAATGGCGATGTTCCCGTTGATGAATGGCTGGAATTATTATACGCGAATTCCGCCAAAGGAAGAACTGCTAGCCAGGATTCCTGATGTTGAAGGATGAGACACCTGAGGTACTGCTCCATGGTAGCGTTAACCCGCTCTGTTTGACCATCCGTCTGGGGATGGAACGCTGTGGAACACCGTTCATCTACCCCCAAAGAGAACATTAGATGCCTCCAAAAACGCGACGTGAACTGGGACCCCCTGTCAGAAACCACAATCTCAGGCAACCCAAAAAACCTGAAAACATGTCGCAAGAACAACTCTGCCAGCTTAGCAGCTGATGGCAGGCCTTGGCAAGGCACAAAGAGAGACATTTTAGAAAAGCTGTCAACCACCACCCATATGGTATCAAACCCATCAATCAAAGGCAACTCCACCACAAAGTCCATGGTAATCATCGCCCAAGGTCTGGCTGGCACTGGTAATGGTTGTAATAACCCCATAGGTTTCGCTGAATGGGACTTACACTGGGCACAGATGGCGCAGGTCAAGATATATTGCGAGACGTCTCTTCGCATGGAAGGCCACCAACACCAGCGTTTGAGGAGTTCAAGAGTTTTCTGGGAACCAGGATGCGCTGCGATAGCAGCGTCATGACACAAAGAAATAGCTGTACACCGGGTATCCTGATCAGGCATATAAACTCGACCCTGGACATAAGGAAGACCATGCAGAATATCCATGTTATAGTCTGCCAGTTCTGTGGGCTCTTTATCAACCCAGTTCTGGAGCGTTGACTTCAAAGTGGGTTGTAGAACACAACTACAGACCACTTGTGTAGGTAATAACAAAGACCCATCCTGTGGACGTGAACCATCATTACCCAGGCTTCTGGATAGCGCGTCCGCCTTGGAATTCAAGACACCTGGGCGGTAAGTCAAACTAAAGTTGTACATGGAAAAGAATTCATGCCAACGGGCATGTCTCGCAGTGGTGCACGTCAGGGACTGCAACGCCAACAGGTTTCTGTGGTCAGTAAAAACCTGGACCGGTAATTCCGTCCCAAGGAGATGATGACGCCAGATCATAAATGCGTCTCTTACGGCCAACAATTCCCGTTCAGTAACGGTGTAGTTACGTTCATAGGGCGTTAATTTGCGCGAATGGTAGGCGACTGGATGCAACTCCTTGGTATCAGCGCAGGTTTGGGACAAGACAGCCCCTACCGCGACATCCGAAGCATCAGCTTCGACAACGAATGGACGTTTGACATTTGGGTGTAGCAACACCGGGGCTGTAGTGAACGCGGCTTTTAAAGACTCAAACGCTATTTGGGCGTTATCGTTCCATAAATAAGGTTTCTTGTTACTGGTCAATTCGGTGAGGGGTGCAGCAATCGAAGAGAATTGTCTAATGAACCGCCTGTAAAAGTTCGAAAACCCCAGAAATGATTGTAACTCCTTCCTTGAAGTTGGTACAGGCCAGTTTAAGACAGCTTTCACCTTATTGCTACTCATCTGCACTCCTTTATTGGTGATGTCATATCCAAGGAACTCGACCTCACTCGCATGGAATACACATTTTTCCAGTTTGACAAAAAGACGATGCTCCCGCAAGCGTTGTAAGACTTGTGAAACATGACGTACATGATCTTCCATGGATGGAGAATAGATGAGTATATCATCTAAATAGACAATAACGAATCTGTCGATCATGTCGCGTAGAACGTCGTTGATGAAATTCTGGAATGTGGCCGGGGCATTGCAAAGCCCGAATGGCATCACCAAATACTCGAATAGGCCATATCGTGTCTTAAAGGCTGTTTTCCACTCATCCCCTCGACGTATCCGGACCAAATTGTACGCACCCCTTAGATCTAATTTGGTGAAGAATTCTGAAGACCCTAACTGATCCAGCAAGACAGAAATCAACGGGATCGGGTATTGATTACGGATAGTACCTGCATTGAGTTCCCGATAATCAATACAAGGTCTTAAGTCCCCCTCCTTCTTGGGTACAAAAAAGAGCGGTGAAGCAAATGGAGAGTGAGAAGGCCGAATAAAACCTAACTCGAGGGCTTTATCCAAATATTCTTTAAGGACGACTTCTTCCTTTCGTGTAAGGGAATAGATACGTCCCGAAGGTGTCTTGGCATCCGGTTTGAGAACAATGGGGCAATCATAGGGCCGATGAGGCGGCAGGATCTCTGCTTTCCCCTTGTCAAAGACGTCCTTATAACTTGTGTATTCGACAGGTAATACGGTGTTAACAACAGCTCCGATTGTAACCACAGAGTTCAACAACGCCCGACTAGGAGCTTCAGGTACTTCATACATGGACTCTAGGGAACTGCAGGATCGAGGGCGTTGCTGAGCACTGAAAGCGATAACCCCGGTCTCCCAGTTAACGACCGGGTTATGAAGCTTGAGCCACGGTAAACCCAGGATGAGTTTGTATTGCGGTGCCATAATGACGTCAAATGTGATGATTTCCGAATGCTCGGCGCCAATAGTTAACAACAACGGAATGGTATGTTCAGTAACAAGCCCCGAAAGTAGGGTTGAACCGTCAACCGCATTGACTACCTCCGGAACACTTTTTGACAACAAGGGAATACCCCATTTCCGAACGTATTGGGCATCAATGTAGTTACCGGTTGCCCCTGAGTCAAGAACAGCTGCAGAACTCCAAGGAGTGACCTGATCGTAACTCAACATGACGTCAATGTAAAAAGGCGTGGACAACGAGGAACCCTGCAGGGAAGAGCTCGGCGTAGGGGTTCCTTCTACGACCGGGCCTTGGCGTTTCCCGACTTGCGGGGTCTCTTTGGACATGCACTAAGCAGATGAGTAGAGGAACCACAATAAAAGCACAGATTGTTCCGTCTACGATGTTCTCGTTCTTCTGTCGTTAGCGGGCCCCTAACTGCCCCAATTTGCATAGGCTCGTCACCGCCAGAAACAGGGATTGGGGATAAAGTGGTATTGACCGTAATCATTCTCTTCTCCCCCTTTCTTTCGGTACGTCGGGCATCAATCTGGAGTACTAGATCCAAGAAATCAGAAAAGGACGTAGGAACCACCGGAACCGTAGCTATGGTATCCTTTAACGTATCCGACAGCCCTTTATAGAACAGAGCGGCTTTCTTATCTTCCGGCCAACCAGTTTCAGCCACCAACTGATTGAACTTAGCCAAATACGATAATAAAGGAGTGTCCCCCTGACGGAGATTCAGCAATTCCAGATCCGTGGCCTGAGTCTTGTAGCGAGTATCAAACACCCTCGTCATAGCACTGATCAATGCATCGCAGTCGAACAACAGCGGACTGCCTTGTTCCAACAAAGGATTCGCCCAAACCGCGGCCATACCTCCAAGGTTAGATAAGACAAAGGCTGCTTTAGTAGTCGCATCAGGAAACGAGGTAGGCCGACACAAGAAATGCAGTTTGCATTGGTTAATGAATGTCCGAAAGGATTTTGGATCCCCAGTAAACCTTTCTGGGGGAGCAAGCGGGAACTGAGCGGCCATGTACACATGCGTAGAATCAGGTCTGACCGAAGGCCCTGCCTGACCTGAAGCGGAAGCGGAGGCCAAAGATGGTATTCCTGTAACCACTTCCCTGATACCGGCTTGCATTTCATCAATGCGCCGGTGGGTGTCAGCCTGGGTGGCCGTCATATCGGCACGTAGGTCGGCCACTAACTGAACCAAAACGGCCAACGGGTCATTCGCGGCATCCATAATAAGGCTTCTGATTCTGTCAGAAATCCGGGAACCTGGTTCCGCGTTGACCCGTCGTGAAGAATATATTTCTTCCTACCAATGTGATTCTCAGGAGTACGAAAGGACAGTCTAAGAATCCAATTGATCGGAAGATGGTGTAGAGTCGTTGGGATCGTAGAGCTGAGCGGCCCGCAACTTCCCGGTAGATGATGGTTCCAGGTTCCAGCCAACGACTGCAGAATATTATACTGATTACAATCAAATACACCCCTTTCAAGAGAACACGTAACAAAATCTCAACAGACTAACCTGCAGAAAACGGTTTAACCAGAAGTGTTTCATGCAAGAATGTCCTCTATACTGGGGTACTCTGGAGACCAGAAGAAGAGAAAAGACAATCAGTACCAGAGAATGAGTGGAAGAAATAATGGTAAGGAAAGGTAGGTTTCTTACCCTTTTTTCCCTGGGAGTGAACGTCCCTGGCAAAGTCCTTCTTCTTTCCTGTAGGAACAGTGTGATGGTATCTGCCCTCTGTTCGGTGGACCAAACAATCCAAGGTGTAAGAAGTCACTAGTCCAGCAACCACCTATTCCCGCCGGCACGAGGACGCCTAAAAGGTGCTCAGGAAGTCTCTAGTCCAGCACCAAGCCTGTACCCGCCGGCACGAGGACGCCTACAGCACCCTGGGGAAGGACAGGGAAGGGATTGGAGAGGGAAAAGGAAGGAAGGAAAGAACGAAGGTAAGAGGTCTCCCAAGCTTCGAGGTCCGATTTCGACAAAACCAAATCACTAGGCAAGAATAATCCATAAACAATCCGAGGTCAAGATACAAGAACAGGTAAGGATAATCCAAGAGCAATCCAGTAACGTAATCCGAGATCAAACAAAACCACTAAATCTGAGCAAGAAAAAACCGCTGTCACTATTGGATCAGAAGCAGCGAGAAGTGGGCGCCAGATCATTAAGTACTTGAAGTACCGGCACCAAGATGGTCACGTGACCCAACACGTTTTCTATCACGTGGAAGATGCTGCGTCCACTGACGTAGTCTCCATGGCAACTTCCACGTGAGGCGTCGGGAACGCAGTTCCCGACGCAAATGTGTTCCGTGCGTAGAGCGTGGATACCGCAAGCCCGCCTTCTGTATGGTGGTATAACGGGACAGAAGCTTTTGGTGAGGATGAGACACGTGAACCGCAGGGGTGATACAAGACCTGGAGCGTTTTCTGACAGTGGAACAGGGCATCATAATGCACCAGGACTTGCTCCACCAGGATGTCAACTTCCCTGGCTGAGAAGCTGTCACCCCTCGGCCTCGCTGCCGTGGGTTTGCCACTTGCCTCCGATGATGTTGCTTCAGCCATGGCAACCCCCGAGGCAGGTGTGGGTGGGCAAGATGGTCCTGGTACTGGGCTGTGAAACGGTGGTCTGGCACGTCAGGAGTCTTCTGGATCAGCAGAGGTGGTCACAGGTCCGACGACAGGAGCTCTGGCAATGGCTGTACAGCAGGCAACAGAATTGCAGGGCACGTGGGCAGCAGGCACACACAGTGGGCTGGCAGCAGCAGATGGCTCGTACGAGGCAGCTTGGGGCACTTTGAGGCAGGTAAAATGGCTTGTAGGCAGCAGCGTGGGTCTTCTGTGTTATTCACGTGGGCAGCCGGAAACTGAGTGATTCAGCACGTGCGGAAAGCGCGTTTCAGTGTGAAATCAGAGGAAAGGGCCTAAGCACATAAATTATTCGACACGCACTGAACATTGGGCGTGGCATCCAGGAACGGGATGAAGTAGTGCGTAGGAGAGCATCACACGCTTGCCGAGTTATAGCGGACGGACGTGTGGACTTCGTTTCCATGCAATCTCTTCACTGCGTGCAAGCCTCTTGTTTTGGTGGGGGTTGCCTCCGCGCACACGCGCATGTACTTTTGAGGCTGACTGTGAGTTGCGTACACATTTTACATTCTGTGGGTGCCCCTGTGTGTCGGGTAACCCCTTATTTAACATCACTGCAGCTTATGTGTCCTTTGCGTACATATTTTCTTTGGTGCTACAGCGTACTGTTCTCCTTTACACATGGGCTGCTGAGGGGTCACATACATGTATTTTTCATATTTGGGGTGCCTGTGAGTTACCCGGCCCGTTTATTTTTACCCAAGCGGTTACATGAGCCTTGCTGGGGTACACGGGTATGTTTAACATCACATACACTGCCCCCTCAAATTGCCCAGGACAATCGATAGCTGCACCTCCCATTGCACTAATCCATCTGTGCCATGACTGGGAGGGCAACTAGTGGGAAGGGAGGCGAAGGTGGGCGAGGTGTCCGGGCCCATGCAGGGAGGGCTTTGCCCCCCACCGAATAGGGTCAGGAAGCTGCAGTGGCAGCTGCAGCAACCACTACCCAGCCTCCAGGTCACCCAGCCAGGCCTGTAGTGCTCTCCACCCCGGTCCACGGAAACACAGGGGCAGATGCTATCTGTGCATCAAAGGGGAAGGGACATGTTGTGAAGTGTCCTGGCACCAGCACCCAGGAACAGCCACCTGCAAGGGCACCTTCTGTCACACCATCAGTGTGTGATGCCACAGCCCAGGCCACCAGTGCTCCAGCCCCTACTGACCCAAGTGGTCCCAGCCACTTAGGGTGTGCATGACCTTGCAAGAAGGCAAAGCGTGCAGTAGGCAAACAGGCTCAGCCCCAAGGCGCGGCACAGGAGACCCACACATCGAGGAAGAGGAGCTTTAGTTATGAGGAACTCCAGATCCTCGTGGACTACATGCAGGAACACGAACATGACATGCTTGTGCGGGCAGGGAGCACACATACGCCTGCCCAGCGTATGGCCCATTGGCAAGTGTGTCACCGATCGTATTAACGCCTTGGGCCATGAGAGGCGCTCAGCTTCTGATGCAATGAAGCATTGCTATGACTTCCGGCGCCGAGCCAAAGATCAGCTCGGTGTCAACTATGCCTCTACTCAGGTGACTGGAGGTGGGTTACCACGAGAGGATGAAGAACACACTCCACATGAGGAGATAATAGGTGCTATGATTGATGTGGAGAAGATCCAAGGCGTGGGAGACCTGCCAATTTATGAGGGAATGTCTGGTGAGTGGTGATGCGTGTGTGTCCAGGACATGTGTATGTTGCTTGGATGAAGTGTAATGATTGTCTGGCAGTTCTGCCTGCATTTACATGACTGCCATGGTTGAATGTTGTGGTGGACTGACACATTCTTTTTGTCCTGCAGACAGCATACGCACAATGTGCTGCACTCCGTGACAAACCCCATCACCACACCTGCTCACTCCTTCCATGTCACTCTCTGTCCTGGCTCTCTTGGCCCTCTTCCTGCTCCAACCTGTGATGGCGGATAGCCCGTGACAATCTTGCACTCCGCACTCACCTTTTCTACGCGTATCTCTGACGTCTTTGAGAGGTCACCCTGCCAGCTGCACTTCCTCAGGGGTATTCTTCCTTTCCTCTCATTCCCCCTGTTTCAGTGGAATGGTCATACCTATGGTGGGGTACTGCAATACTCTCTTCCCACTGCAACTCATCCTGACCTGGACTGTGGGGGATTGTCCTTTTGTCTTGGTGCCAGGTATTGTATCTCCCTAGGGATGTGATGATGGTTCCCAGTGGCTACGACTGTTCATTTACAATCACTGTGCATTGTCCACAGGGCCGTATGGGTCCTGGTGCCGCAGCTCCTTCAACTCCATTTTCCCAATTCACTTCCTTCTCATGGTCTTTGATCATCCCTTTCCTACTCCCTCAGGGTCAGTTACTTCTCGTAGCAATTAGTTGGTGGTTAATGTCTATCTTTGGTTGGGGCCTACCTCTGGTACAGCCTCCCTGCCTCAATGGAACTGGAGGTGAACCTTCTCCGGGTCTGGAGGCACTTCTGAAGTTTCCTCATGTGTTGTGCTTTCTTAACCTCCTCTCCCCTGCTGGAGTCCTGGATGACTGAGAGAATGCACTAGTCACCTGCCCACACTCTGATCTCTGACACGGGCCTCTGAACCACCAGTTGTATCCAGGCACTGCCTCCCTGCCATCCCCCACACTCGGTGGCTGTTTGCTGCATCCCTACAACCCTCTGGCAGCAATTGACACCCGTTGTCTGCACTTACACTTCCACCAGCCCGGTGCATTTTCATTGCTGATTATGTAGTTGTATTTAGTTGTTATGCCATTTCTATGTACTGCACTGCCCACTCCCAACCCCAGGTCTCGCCTTCACCATGCCTATTCACTCGCGTGATGTCAATGTGACCTGGCCTCATGAGATGGGTGTGTCTGGCTTCACTCTATTTCACCACCCTTGCATCGTAGCACTGTGTGACACTTGTGTGTATTGAGTTTGTGATTTACATGTCGTGTCATGTCACATCTAATGTACATGGCTCTGGCACAGTAGTCCGCAAGTTCCATCTCATGCAGTATTACAGTTCAGGCATGGCTATGCTACGTGGCATATGTGTATTTACATCAGTAATGTTGGTTAATGAACTATGCCAGTCAGGTGCTCATGTGTGTAGCAGGTGCTATGCACCATGCACTACATGTATTTAGCCCTTCCACACACGTCCATGGCTGCTTTCATGCTGCCCTTCACTTACATTGACACTGCGTACGTGCAGGAGTTTGTGACATGGCAGGTTGATGTGTGCATTACGATATTGTGATGCCTATGTGTGTGGGCTATGCTATTTACATGGCTCTTAATGTAATTTTCTGTCCATGTGCAGGTGATGAGGCACTGGATGCAGAGGAGGTGGAGGAGGAACAGGATACTGAGCCACGACCAACCACCGGTGGAGGACGTGTTGTGGTAGGCCATAAAGATCCACTGGTGCTAGAGGCCATTCTGGCCCTGACTCAGTCTGGGTCTGCCTTTGAGGAAGACTTTGGCTCTGGTGATGAAACGGATATGGATACCTCTGTGCTGTCGCAGGTGAGTGCATTGACTGTGGGTGCTGTTGCATCCCAAACGTCTGGAGGGGGGACGACTCCTCACAGGGCCAGTCAGTGTTGGCACTTCCCTCTGTGGTGGTTACAGCTGCAGGGTCACGCTCCACAGTATTGACTTCTGTTCCTGAGCCAGCTGATCAAGGGAGGGATGCAGTCTGCCAGCCACAGACAGTGCCATCAAATCAAGGGCCAGGTTCCCTTGGCCCAGGCAGGCGTGGGGTCCCGTTGGCCGTGTGTTAGATGCTGATACTGTGTGGGGGCAGTCCATGTATGCTGTTGCACAACAACAGGCTGCTTCATATGAGATGTTGGCTCAGGGCATGGATAGGTGGCCAATTCCATGATACCCCCAGCAAGACGGGTGGAGCACCAGCAGCATGCATTGTGGTCCACATGCCACTCACACAGGCTGAACATGGTGGCCAGCAACAGGATCTGACGAGCAGAACTGAGAGATCTGCATACAGCCATAGCTGCAGAGGGTCAGGCCCACAGGGAAGCCCTGAGGTCAGAGTATAGGTCCCTCAGGACTACACTGGCTGCACTCGAGGCATCCAGCAGTAGACGGTCTGAACAGCAGATGCAACTGATGACTCGTGCCATCACGGAGGAACTGCGTGCATCCCGTGAGGTTTTGCACGGAGACCTCTGAGCCATCATGTTGCAGATGCAAGCATCTCAGTCCCGCATGGCCACTTTTTGGATCCTCTTTTCTCTCTCACTGCCATCGAGAACCCGACTAGGGCTATGTATGTGGTGATTTGCCCTTACCACTACCACATTCTGATGCACCACCAGAGGGTGGCGACAGCAGCGACATGTCTCCCAATCCATGCTAGCCGTGCGGCCCATTAACCCATGGAGGGTTTAATTTTTCTCTCAGCCTGGGGGTTGACGTGCACCATGCACCTCCTCCCTCCTGGATGGGTCCCCAGTCCCCCATGGGCATTTTTGATTTTTTTTAACTTTTTTTTTGTCTATTGTGCATTTATGTGACAGTGTGATGCTTTTTGTGAGGGCATCCACTGTAGATTCCAGCTGGACCCATGCAGGCTTGTCTCGCGTTGGTACTCTCCTTGTGTGTGCCTTAGGGTCCAGGCACATATGCCACTCCTGCTTCCCCTTTCCACGGGCTTGCAAGGAGTGCAGCGTGTAAAAGTATCTTACACGGAGGCATTGGGCTTCCATTCTATCTGTGCGCAGTCTGAAGTCCGACCTGTGTATACACCCCTAGTGGGATTCATGATTGTTTGTCCAGTGCATGGTTAGCATCCCTTCTTGTTTGTACATTGAGATCCATCCTTTGTTCATGTTCCATCTTCATGTATTGGCTTGACTATCTCCATTATTGTTAGCCTTCCTGATGTATGCGCTTCCCTGCCCCCTTTGGTTAGCAGTGCCACACAAATGTGCAAGGATGCCATGTGCAAGTCACGACACATTGAGGCACATGTGCAATTATGTATGGTCACGGTCAGACAGATTCACTCATGGGTCCTGTATTTCTGGTATGTTGGACTGGCCAATTGATGTTCCTGTGTACATTATTAGATTGATGAGTGAGTTATTTCTGAACTTGTTCCATTGATTGTTGAGTGCTTTGTGACAGTAGTGATATGTGTTGGCCATTCATTTCTCAGTTTGGACATTGCATGCTATGGCATGGTGTGTCAACCAGGTGACATGAAGTGTGCGAGGGATTAGGTGACATCCCGGTATTTAGACGTCTACTTTGGCATTGTGTTAGTGGCATACTCCATATTTCATGCGTTCCTTTTGTGCACACCTGATTGAGATACTTTTAGTACTAAGGGATGCACACAATGTAGCACTCCCAAGGACACATTCCCAGGGTGTTTAGGTTGGGACACATGATTGTCCCTTTGTCATCATCAATTGTCACCTGGAATATGTGAGGGTTTTGTGCACTCCGCAGGGGTTGGATTTTAGGTGAAAAATTGTGCCACAAGCTGGGTACAGGCAGCCTCGCATGTGCCCCTTTCCCCTCCCATGCACAGGCAACGTGCATGTGGTTGGGGATGAGGGGGCACCACCATGTCCCCCAGTACGCCACGCCTTGATGCAACGTAGTGCTGGACACATGCTGCCACAATGATCCTGCACACTACTGGTGGTGCATATACTAGCTCACCACCAGAGTGGTCAAGGGAGCGGAAGCGTGACTTTAGCACTCCGAATGTGCGCTCCACTATGGCCCTAGTTGCAATATGGGCTGCGTTGTATCTTAACTGGGGTGGTGTGGTGGGGTTCCGTATTGGCGTCATCATGTAGGTGCTAAGAGGGTAGGCACTGTCCCCTGTGGAGGTGAGATGGGTTGTCAGTGGTGTGGTTTTGTCTGTGTGAGACATGCATGCATGCATTTGCAGGGCCATTTGTACTCACCAATGAGCCATGTGTCCCAGCTTTCAGGGCCCGGTGTAGGGGTGACATTCTGAATATGAAACTATCATGGGTAGACCCTGGATCGTTTGCATATACAGAGGTAATGATTCTCTTGGCATCATATACAACCTTCACGTTGATGGAATGCTAGTGCTTGCAAATGCAATAGATGTGCTCTGTGGCCCTAGGTGGATGTAGGGCCATATGGGTGCAATCAATGGCACCAAGCACTTTAGGGAAGTGCGCCACCCCGTAAAGGTCCTGGACCACGGCCTGCCTTTCTGCGGGTGTTCTGGGCATGTATATGTGCCTGCGGACTGAGGGGCGTGCAGTCATGATTGCCAACACCTGGTGTAGGCAGCGCGACTGTGTGTCCTGTGAAATACCCCTGACTATGGCAATTGTCCGCTGAAATGACCTAGTAGCCAAAAAATGCAGTACATTGAGCACATTTTCCAAGGGGCTCAGTGCTTGGGAGCACAGGGTGGGTGATGTGAGGTCATCTTCCCACTCCGTGACCAGATCTTATATGATATGAGGTGGAAACATATACCTGCTATATACCTGGTCATCAGGCATCCCAAAAAGGCTAGTCCTGGGTAATAAAATGCGTGCCCTGGCTATCCACCTCCTCCTGCGGTGTCCCACGATCACTGCTGCGCAAAATGGTACATTCATCGTAGCTGTATACGCTTGTTGGTTTTTCACGCGCCCTTTTTATGCATTGTTTTTAGTGCGCGGTGACACTTACGCCTGCTTTTGCGTGGTGGATTAGCGATCTTTTTCCTTGCGCCGGTGTGTCCTGTTTGATTCCATGAATATGTGTTGTTAGGGCGCGTGTGGGCGTTGCAAGTATTTTACTGTGGTACTCCCCACGTAGCGGCCACATTTACGCTTCTTGTTCCCCATTCCACGTGTTCCGCCCCCTTTTTGGGTGACTGCGCAAAACGGTATGCGCCTTCACATGGTGTCTCGCGCAAGGCGTTCGTGTTGACGCAGTGACTTGTTGGACCCACGGAGATTCAGCGCAAGTCGTGGGTAAGCCCCGCGCATTGTGTTCCATGAATCGGCGAACGGGCGCTTGCGTGCGTTTTGCACGCAAGTGCCCCTTTTTCCATGCAATTTTATTCCAGGAATTGGGCCCCATGTGTCTCCAGCAAATCTGTATAAACGGTTACACTTCCTATACTGTCACGGCCAAAAAAGGTTTTACCGGTCGTCCAAGTGGTGGGTTGTCCATTTTTGTACACAACAACCTTAAAGCGGGGGTTAAGCTGATTGATTCTTCAGATGCTTTGTTAGCAGTTGAATTTTCTCCTGACAGTCTGTCTTTCGTCTAATGTTTTTATACTCATTTGTCTCTTCTGCAATCCTGCCAATTTGGACTGGTCTATGATTTTTGACCAGCTTGACATGCCCTTTGAGAATGTGTTGTTGATTAACCCTGAATACAATATAATTTTGGGAGGAGACTTTGCCGCCAACTGTCTCAAAACTGTGAATGATTCTTCTAGGCATCATACTGCCCTCAGTGATTTGAGCTCAAGTAATAGAGGACAAAATTGGACTCAATTTTTAGCTACTTTTGATCTCCATCTTGTACCTATGATAGAAACACCTTGCCATTCACATGGCATAGAGGACTTGCATCTTCGTCCATTGATTTCTTCTTTGTGTCCTCGAATCGCCTTACTCTTTGTCAGCCTACTACACTAGACAATACACAACGTCATCACGTTTTTACGTGATGCCGCGTGTAGACAAAGAGCGGCCATTTTGACAAATGCCACTTTTCCACCCCGCTGGAGAAGGACGGATTTGCTTGCAGAGTTGGAGAAAGAAGGTACATTAGGACTGGTAGAATATTCATATTGTAGTAGTGAACCTCCCCTTTGTCACTACTAGGGTTGGGAATATTTAATGATATGATCTGTTTTACAGATCACCATGCCGGGTATCCACAGCGAGCACACGAGGTTGCGCATGAGAGAATGGGACATTGAGGACCGCACAATTGATAAGAGACAGATCCGGTAAGATCCCATCAAGGATACTGTTAAAATACAATAAAATATGGATATCCATATACACAGTCACCTATAGGGATCCTTTTTTGACCAATCCCAGTAGATGAAGTCAACAGGTGACAGAAAACGCCTTGGTAAAGATATTAGAAAACAGCATACCACCTGAAGTTTACCCAGATGGCTTCCAGTCAAGGACCTGAGAGTACAGGTATATGCAGATGAGTTCAAACACGACTGCTTTATCTTGTTTAATCATGTGCATTAAGAGATATATCCTTCCAAATATAGAAAGAAATGCATACAAATGTATGTTTTTGAACTTTTACAGCTGCTACACTTCTTCCTATGGAAGGGGTCAGTGGACTGCACACCAGACGACCAAAATTGAGGATACTAGAAATTGAGAACAGCATCCAGGTGATTATCTGAAAAACATGAGAGATAGATATTGGCTCTGCACAACCAGAATTAAAAGAAATTGATTGTTTTGTATAATTCTCTATAGGAATGACCAAGAATAAAAGGACAAGATTGAATTAAATAGCTTCCGAGGAAGGGATTACATTCCCGAAACGCGTCGAGTGAATCTATGTGAAAATCAGTACTTGGATTTTATACAATTATCTAAAAAGATTGCTATTGTTGCTACCATTGTTTCAGAAAACTACATGTTTTCCTAATATTGTTATGAGAAACAGAAATTGAATTCATGTTGATATACATAGTGTTCATGAACAATTTTGAATAATTTTGTTTAAATTGAATCGTAAGAATTAAATTTTTCATTATATTTTATTAAATTCTTACATATGCGAAAACTTTTTGTAGTTGTTAAACACAAATAGGGTGTGCAAGGGACGGGAGGGTTCCACACATTTGTGGACATCTGTTGTTTTGCATTGTATACACCACCTAGTGTCAGGGTTGGTTAATCTCCCCGGAACCCCATCAAACTTCTTAAAACATATTACTATCACAATTCAATAAATTGAGGTGTGCACCTAGTCAACAAGATTCTAGGTCCGCATGGGCCAGGATCAAGAATCTTTCTGCTAAGACACCAGCTACCATGAGTTCTGCTATTTCTGCTCACACTTGGTCACAACACATAGCTCTTGCTTACCAGATTCCTCCTTCTCATTCTAGTGCCTCCTTTACTATTATGAAGATGTCTTCGTTGCTGCATACTATTTGGTCGGTCGATGGCATTGTTTGGGCTATAAACAAACTTTATTTTTTTTAAAACAATTTTTATTTTATATAACAACACACCAAACATTACAATACTTGGGACTTCCATATTCAAATTCAACATCATAACGTTACAATCAGCATTTTTCAGTCCCGTTCCCTCCCTCCCCCCAACTTGAGCCAATATGCCCATGTCATTAGCCTGTGATTCTTCAGGCGGGTTTATCGTCATCTCTTTATCCGTATCAGCATCACTCTGTCCGGACTGGAGGGCCTCTCATAGTAGCCACCAGCTGCCTCCATTCAATTAGGGGTCCTACCTCCTCCTCCCCTCCCCTGCAAACCGTGTCAAACCAAACAGCCGTTTCTGCCTCTGCCCATTTTAAGGGATTAGCCCACCAACATAACTCTATCCTTGGCCTCTGGGCTGCCTTCCAGCACATTGCTATCCTTCGTTTGGCCAGGATGTATGCTAGGTCTTTCATTTTGCTTATGTGCCTTAAGTTGCGTGGCCTAGGGAATCCCCCAGCATGCATGCCCAGGCCGACTCCACCTCCAGTGTAATACTGATTCCTGCTAAGCGTTTCTTCAATTCTAACCAAAACCTCCCCACTCCAGGGCAAGCCCAGAACATACATGTGTAGTAGCCCAGCCTCCTCCTCCCCGCACCTAGGGCATTTTTGAGTCGTTTGGCCACCAAACCTGCCGATCTTACTGGGGGTGAGGTATGCTCTATGTGTGACATATAATTGGATTTGCTGGAGCCTTGTGTTCCGGGACACTTTTTTATGATATCTTTGGGGTCTTTCCCAGAGCCCATCCGACATGGGCCGTCCCACCTCTTCCCCCCAAAGTTGTCTCAATTGGGTTAATTCCTTCCCCACCTTGGACCCCAACAGCTTGTATATGTGGGAAATCTCATGCCCACCATCTGAAATATCATATATCGCCTCCATGGTGGCATCCGGTTGTCCGGTGAGCACCGCTGTAGGCCACTTCGCTCGCACTCTCTTGACAATTCTGGTGTAAGTTATATACTGCCCCTTATGCACCCCAATATCTTCTATTAGGTTCGGGAACTCTAATGCCTCCCCTTCTAGCCATATGTCTCCCAGGGTGCCAGGCCTACTGATTCCCAGTACTTGCGGACCCCTTGTATCAGCTGGGGATCCTCTCCACATAGTGCTGCTAGCGGCACCTGCATAGAGTACGGAACCGGGTATCCCGCCATCTGCCAGGCTCTGTGCCATATCTCCCATCCCAGTGCCAGCAGCCCCGCCATCCCCAGGACCCTTGGCTTGGACAGCCACACCACTTCTCTGAGGAAGAAGGGGGTCGGTTCCTTGCACAGCAGCCTGGATTCTGCCGTCTCCTCGTCGGACAGCCATCTCGCTACATACTGCAGCTGCCCTGCTATATAGTATAGCTCAAAATTTGGCAGATTTATCCCTCCCCTGTCACACGAGTTTTGTAGTTTCCAAAGGGCCACCCTGTTCCTGGAGTTGTTCCAAATGAAGCCCCTACACAGGCTATGGAGGCTAGCGAAAAAGCGCCTCGGGATCACATGCGGGATGTTAACAAAGAAATGCAACAGTCTGCGCAAGACTACCATTTTAAGGAGAGCAGCTCTCCCCATCATAGCCAGGGGTAGCCTGGACCAGAATCCCATGCTGTTTTTAATTCCTTCTACTGCTTTTACCGTATTGCATATATGTTCTTCTTCTGCCGTATGGTATATGTCAATTCCGAGGTATCGGAACGACTTGGTGTGCCAGGGTATTGGTAATATTGGCAAGCTCCCGGGCAGGACAAGCTTGTATCTCCCCAGGGGGAACACGCTAGACTTCTTGGGGTTAATCGCTATGCCAGAGAGAACAGCAAATTGCTCCATCACGTCCAGAATGTATTGTATGTTCTCTTCTGGGTAGCTCAAATACAACAGTATTTCGTCCGCATATAAAGAAACAAGATGCATCCCACCCGCAGTACGGATACCTATCTCCTCGTATTGCTGTCTTAGACAGATGGCCAGTAGCTCCAGCGCAAATTTTTTACATTTTTTTTAAAGGATTTTATTGATTTTCTTCCACCAAACAAAAATACAAACCAAACACGCAGTGCATATATCAACAGTTCAATTGTCCATTGTTCAATTCCGGTCACTGCTTCCCCCCTCCCGCCCTCCTATACGAGCCTCTTCATTCCACGCCCTCTGTATCTGCTGCACACTGTGGGGTCTCACTTTCCGTGGATTCGGTCAGGTCTTGTATTGCTCCAAACAATTCCGCTATTAATGATTTCCATGCCATCAGGGTTCCTGCCTCCTCCTCACCCCCTACATTGCTTGCCTCTTGCCATACCGTGGTTTCTGCCTCTGCCCATTTCTCTAACTCTTTCCACCACACCTCCACCCGTGTCCTGTGACACATCTTCCATCCCATGGCAATCCTTCTCTTTGCGAGCACATATGCTAGATCTTTTAATTTACCAACATGCTTAAGTTTCTGCGATCTGGGGAACCCCCCAGCAAGCAGGCCCAGGCTGTGTCTATAATGATTTTGCCCCCCCTTCTCCGCTATTTTCTGTGCTACTTCACCCAGAAATGCTCAATTACTGGGCATGACCAGACCATGTGTACCATGTCAGCCTTTGCTTCGTCACATTTGGGACATGCTTGTCGTCCAGCATTTTCAAACCTGGATATCCTATGAGGTGTCATATATGCCCTGTGTGTAATATACAGTTGTATCTGTTTCAGTCTTGCATTTCTTGATACCTTTTTGTGATACCCCAGGGCACGTTCCCACATCCCATCCTCAATCGGGACGCCCACATCCGCTTCCCAATCCAGTCTCAATTGTATTAGATCCTTCCCAACCTTAGACATCACCATCTCGTACAATCTGAAGATCTCATGCCCTCCCTCTTATATTTCATATATTACATCTATGATAGCATCTGGTTCTTCTTCCAGTACTGTTTCAGGTCATGTTTTCCTGATTCTCTACACCATTCTGCGATGTGTGATATACTGGCTCTTGTGTAACCCCACTTCCTCCCACAGCACTTCAAAATCTGTAATAGTCCCCTCTCGCCAGATGAGCCCCACCAATTCCCAGTGGTTTCTGATTGTCATCCTCGGCTGCTTATCCTCCCTGGCTAGTGCAACTAGTGGTATCTGCGGGGAGCATGGGAATAGGTTCTCCATCATCTGGCATGCCCGGCGCCACATCTTCCACCCAAGCACCATCATCTTAGGGCGCTCTCTCATTTCCGTCTTGGGCAGCCAGATCATCTCTTTTAAATAAAATGGGGCACAATCATGTCCGAACAACCTGGATTCGGGGGTCGCTTCATCTGAGAGCCATTTAGCAACATACTGCAGCTGACTCGCTCTATAATAAACTTCATAATTAGGCAGTTTTATTCCCCCCTTTTCATAAAAGTTCTGCAGCTTCCAAAGCGCTACTCTATTCCGGGTACCATGCCACAGAAAATCCCTACATATGCTGTTCAGTTTAGCAAAGAACTTCTTAGGTATCATGTATGGGTTATTCCCAAAGTAATGCAGGAGCCTAGGTAGGACCACCACCTTCAGCATTGCACTTCGTCCCATCATTGCCAAGGGCAACTTCCCCCAAAATGTCATACACTTCTCAATTTTCACAATGGCCACCTCGGTATTGTGCCTATGTTCCTCTTCAACTGTATGATACACGTCTATCCCAAGGTACCGGAACGTACTAATCGCCCATGGTATTTGTAACACCAGTAACCGTCTCCCCGGGGTTCCCTTATAGCTGCCTAACGGGAAAATACTAGACTTTTGAGGATTCACTGCTATCCCAGACAGCCCCGCATATCTCTCCATCACCTCAAGGATGTACTGGAGGTTTTCCTCCGGGTGCCTCAGGTACAGCAACAAATCCTCCGCATATAAGGAGATCAAGTGTCGTTTCCCCCCACGTCGATACCTATAGTATCGTATTGTTGTCTAAGGTATATCGCTAAAGGCTCCGGGGCTAGTATATAAAGCATTGGGGACCATGGATACCCCTGTCTGGTGCCTCTACTGAGTTGCCATCTCTCAGATATCACTGATCCCGTTCTAACTCTAGCAAGCGGTTCACTATATAGCATCTTCGCCCATTTTATGTATCCAGGTCCCATCCCGTACCCCGCTAGGGCCGCCAGCAGCCACGGCCATTTGACTGAATCAAACGCCTTTACCGCGTCCAAGGACACAATCGCCATCTCTCCCTCAGTATTACTTCCCCATTCCACAACCCGTTGGAGTCGTCTATGATTATGCGTTATATTCCTATTCGGGACATAGCCCGTCTGGTCGGGGTGCATAAGTTTGCCGATAACTCTTCGCAATCTGTTTGCCAAGACAGCCGTCAATATCTTGCTGTCTTGGTTCAACATTGACAAAGGTCTGTATGAGTCACAGCTATGCCCAGGCTTGTTGGGTTTGGGAAGCGGTATTATAATCGCCTCTCTAAGTGACTCCGGCAACCGTCCCACCTCGAACGCTTCGTTTAGCATTTCTAACATTGGGGGGAGCACTTCCTTCCCATATACTTTATAAAATTCACTTGGCAACCCGTCCGCTCCCGTCTTACTAGTAGGCAGCTGTCTCACCACTTCTTCTAACTCTTCCAGAGTAATCGGTGCATCAAGCTCCTCTCTTTCCTCAACACTGATCCTAGGCAGTCCTATGTCTTCCAATGTTTCCGTTATCTCCCCATGGCTACTTCTCTCTTCATCCCCATATAGCGACTTATAGTAATCCGCAAACTCCTGATTAACTCCCTGATTAACTCCCTCTTGGGTGTCAATTACACTACCATCTACTCTCATTATCGTTATGATTGTGGGTCTGGGAGTTTCGCTCTTGTATAACCATGCCAAAAGCCGTCCAGTTTTATCCCCTCCCGCATGCTGTCTCTCTACATATTTTTTGTAGTTGAGGTTACACAGTCTTTCCCATTGTTCCACACATGTCTGCTGTAGCCTGAGTACCAGCTCCATGTCTACACTTCCTTTCTGTAATGCCTTTTCTAGTTCCCTTTCAGTTCTTTGTAGGTCAGCCAAAACTCCACCCAGCAGGCCTTTTGATTTTGCTATGGCCAGCCCGCGCATCACTAGCTTGAAGGCTTCCCATAATCTGCTGGCAGAGTCAACGCCCGTATTCATCTCAAAGTAATGTGTGACCTCCTCCCTTATGTCTTCCCTAAACACAGGGTCTTGAGCGCCTACGCTCGGAGGCGCCATGTCGGAATACGCGCTCTCGGGGGGCAATATTGCCACCCGAGGACCAGGGGCGAGTGGTCTGAGAGGACCCTCGCTTTATATTCTACCTGAGTAATCTCTGTCATTACCTCCGGCGTAGCAAAGATATAGTTCAGCCTTGTATGTAGCTTCTGCAGGGCGGAATAGTGCGAATATTGTCTTTCTTGGGGGTATTTCGTTCTCCACACATCTGCCAGACCAAAGTCGTCTAGCAATGTCTGCAGTGCTTTAGCCGCCGGGGCAGGTCTATCCATTTTGCCATCTGATCTATCTACCCTGGGGTTCAGCACACAGTTAAAATCCCCACCCCAAATCACCGCACTACCCATACACATACTAAGGTTGGCGCACAAAGTTCTGTAATACGCTGCCGCGCTCTGGTTGGGGCATATGTATTTACTATGCTTATCTCCCTATTCTCCACTAATCCCCTCAGTATGACCATCCTCCGATCCCTTTCCGCCACTTCTTGTATTAGTTGGAACGGGACATGCGGCGCAACCCAGATGAGTACTCCCCTAGCATAAGCAGAGTATGTCGAGCCCGCCACAACCCCTTTCCATTTCTTTGCAACCATCTCCATCTTTTCCCATGTCAGATGTGTCTTCTGCAACAGTGCAATGTCTATCTTTTGCCTGCGCAGGTACAACATAACCTTATTTCTTTTCAGATAACTGTTGAGTTCCCTGACATTCCACGTGATTATTTTAAGATCCCCCATGGCCCCGTAGAGTCCCCTTTCCCCTCCCATCGGTGCAGTCCAGATCCCACTTCCGTCTCCATCTGTCTAGGCTCATTCCCCAATTCAACTTCCTACAACTACAAACACTCCAACTCCCAAAAACTATATACACAGCAAACTTTCCCTCCTTACCCACCCTCGCCCAACAACACCCTCCCCAACTGTTGCCCAGCTCCATCCCTGGATCTAAGGCACCCCCACATCTAGCCCTGCCTAGCGAGTCTATACTCAGGTGTAACGCTCACCTGATTCCCACGGAGGCGCTGGTCTTGGCAGGAAGGTGTCTGTGACTCGAAAAGTGATGTGCAGGACTCGATTGGCTTCTGGGGTCGAACCTCTTCGCACTGTGTGTCGAACTCGTAGGGTGAGGTTTCTGCAGGTGAAAGAATATGGGGGTTAATGGTCTGGGTTGTTGAATGTCCCTCTCTCTCTCTCTCTCTCTCTTCCTAGCTTCTCCGTAGAGCCCCCAGGTCAACGTGCTCACCTTAAATAGGTGAATGCTGGACTCTCCATCTGCGTCTGGTGCAGGGTGCCGTTGCCAGTTCCTTCACTGGTGAAACATAGGCCTCTTGAACTCAGAGGATCGTTACCGTCGTTAACTGCACGAGCTGTGAGTTTCCAGACACCTTTTTAGTCTTTATAGTCTTTAGGTGCGTGGCACGTTAATATTGAACAGGACTCGGTATAATGCTTTTCCCTTTTTGTCTTGCAGGACTCTTGAGATGGAAGATGGAGTGAAGCACCTGGAAATGCGTAAGTAAATGCAAGCGCTCTAACTGTCTTTTTCCCTTGCAGCATAGTTCGTGCTGAAGAGACGCCGGAGTATTTGCAGGCGTTCTATTGCGACGAGCGATGGGCGTAAGTAAATACCTGTCTAATGTCTGTTCTTTTGTCTTTCAGAAGTTGGGTTGCAGCGCCGGAGTCCGCGGAATGCCCGTAAGTAATAACAATGCTTTTGTCTTCACAGGCGGTGATGCAGCGTGAAGAAATCCGGAATTCGCGGAGTGCCGGTAAGTAATAACAATGCTTTTGTCTTCACAGACGGAGGTGCAGCGTGAAGAAATGGCCGCAGCCGATGGATCAGGTTTGCTAACCTGTTGTTTCTTGTCTTTGCAGGTGCTGCTGTTGCATGGATACAGGAATGGTAAGTATAATTCTTGCAGGTTCAGGATCGAAAGAAGAAAGGCTGGAACAGACTCGGTGAGCGTTCTGCTGCAGATGCAGAATAACGCGAAGCACGTTTCATCTATCGGGTGTGGTTTAAATAGCCTTGGAGTGATGAGGCGTCTTCCTCCAAGGCCCCGCCTAGGTAAGAAAAGAGTTCCAGTTCCAGAAGAGTTCCAGTGCTGTATCCAGGGAGTGGAGCTTGCCCCCCCAGGTAAGAAAGTAGTTCCTGTTCACAGAGGACTTCTAAGTGGCTGGTAAGTAAGCAGCATGGTCTGCTGCAGGTAAGTCCACCCAAGCATCTTCACACATATTATGAGCCCGGCGCTTCCAGTGCCGGGACCGATGGTTTTGATGAGCCTGGTGCCACCGACGCCAGGACAAGGTCCAAAAGGTCCCAGTGGGGACCGGCTGGTGCCTAGGATTAGGGTTAGGGGCCTGCTTCCAAGGACGTTGGGCTGGTCCTGGCTCATTGGAAGCAGTGATCATGACATCAGGGCTCATTAGGATGAAGTCGCCCTAATGGCCACTTAACTACTAATTCTCAGGGGTAGGTTGCTCCCATCCCTTTGCTCCTATTTCCCATTCTACTACGCTTAATGTTAATGCTATTCAGCTCCAACATGCAGTTAATTCACTATATTCCAGTCCAGCCGGAGCACAAGGTCCAAAGGCTACAAAATGTCAATCGAATCTCCCATGTTCCCATAACCAGTCCACCCTCCCGCTTATCCCCTTAATGTCCACGACACAGACTCCTCACTTGTCTTGCTCTTGACGATCTTGTTCAGCCTCCTGTTCCGGGCAGCCCTCTAGATCCAGCCATGACGCCGCCTCCTCCGGGGTGTCAAAGAAAAGCGCTCTGCTCTTGTGCAACACCTTTAGTTTCGCCGGGTATAGAAGCATATATTTGACGCCCGCCGTGCGCAGCCTCCTCTTGACAGCTATGTAACCATACCTTTGCCTCTGCGCCAGCATTGTGTAATCCGGGTATGCCGTGATATTGGTGGATGCTCTCTCTATTGTTCCGCCCTTACGTAAATACTCCAGGATCTTCTCCCTGTCTTTATAGTTCAGGATCCTTGCGATTATCGGCCTCGGCAGGGCCCCGGGTCGTGGTTTCCTCACCAGGACTCGATGCGCACGCTCAACAGTAAACCCAATGGAGAATTTGTCTGCTCCTATCCCCTGGAGGATCATGTTCTCCACATAGTCTGTGGGGTCATGGCCCTCTTCTCCCTCGGGCAGGCCAACCACCCGTATGTTCCTTCTCGCCCTTCCCTCCGCTTCTTCCACTCGGTTCTCAAGGTTGGCGACCTGCTGTTTTAACATGTGGACCTCCTTTGCATTGTTTGTGCTAACATCTGTGTTAACCTTCACTGCGCTTTCCAAGCCACTCTTTCTCTCCGCCAGCGCTCTGACATCTTGTCGTAGCAGGGTGACTTCGATTCCCACAGCATCAATTTTGTTCTCCAGGGCTGTCCGCAGGTCCGCCATTGCTGTGCCCCATTTGGTGCTCAATTCCGTTATGGCCGCTAGGACCTGCTGGTTATCTCCTTCTGAGGCGCCATCTGTGGTGGTCACACCCGTGCTCTGTGCCGCTGTCGTAGGGGTCCGCTGGGTTTTCGCGAAGACCTCCATTGTGGGTTGTTTAGACTTGGCTCTCAGTCCTTTGACAGACATCTCGCAATTCTCCTGTGTGTCTGGTTCCCACAATTCAGTGTCGTTGTGTCGCTCTCAGGTCCTCCGGGCGCTGGGGCATCAGCTTCAGCAGGCTGCGTTATGTTGTGGCGCGTGACAATATGTTTCAGATGGATTGTCTTCTCCCACCTTTTCCTTCTGCGCACAATTATCCATACGCCATCAGCGTGCTTCAAAGGATCACACAGTACACAATGTTACTTCACTTCCTCCTTGCGATGGCCTGCCAGGTCACATGTAGATTTTCGCAAAGTTAGGGTATGTCCTTGCTATGATATGTCACGCTCTCACATGCATCCACCGTCAATTTATTTCCATGACACTCTCCTTGCCTCATCGGGAGGTACTGCGGCGCTCCACTTTCTAGATTACCCGCAGTCCTCTTTCAATCCGCAGGGTCCCTCATATGTGGCTGTGATATGCCCCTATTTCAGTGCAGGACTCCCCCAGGTCGTAGTGTCAGGATGCAGTATGGCAGAGGGTCCGCTAGAGCTCTATGCAACATACGGCGCTGTGCTATGTCCTTGTGCATCCACCAACCTGCTTTTGATTGTCCCTTGTAAATGCCGTATGCTGGTCGCAGCTCCGCTTCGTTAGGGAATCTGCCGGGGATCACGCTCCGGTGCGCACAGCACGTAGCGCCCGTCTCAGGAGCTCTCAGCCGCGGGCCGACATCAGATGTGTGTGGCAGCGGCAGCCCACTGTTGTGCAGGGTCAGCCACTGCTTTCTGCCTCAGGCCTGGCGCTCGGCGGGCGAAGCTCCTTCGTTCTAGATTCCGGTACGTATAACTGTGGATCATCAGGCACGCACACCCGATGCGCTTCTCCGGTGCAGTACTGTCCAAAGCTGCACCGGCAGAGGAGACACGCTGTTAGCAGCCGGGAGCAACAGCAAATGTCTTTTCATATATTTGCTTCCGTAGCGTGTTACTGTAGCCATCGACGGAGACGGCAATTCCATTATGGGGACGCACCTCACAGGATCCCTTTGTTCTCTGTTGTCACCGCCATTTTGATGTTGCATTCGTGGCTGCTCTCAGAGATACAATGTGTCCGTCTGGCTGCTCCTCGGCCTCGAGTGTGCCACCAGCCTGCTCATGCTCTGCCAGATGCCTTCCCACGCGTTTCAATGTATTATGCAGCTAGAATTGAGTAAAATAAAGTGCGTTTGCAGACGTATCTGGACGCCGGATAACGGAGCACACAGGGCTCGCAGCCTATTCCATGGCTGCCCAAGCCACGCCCCCTGGCTCCAGTGCTAATATGTATAACATGGGCGACGACGGGCAGTCCTGTCTAGTGCCTCTGCTTAGTTGCCATTTGTCCAATATGATAGCACCTGTTTTGACCCTGGCAATCGGGGAGCTGTATAACATTTTCACCCACCTGAGGTACCCCGGCCCCATTCCATAGCCCTCTAAGGTCGCGATCAGCCAGGGCCATCTCACTGAGTCGAAGGCCTTGACTGCGTCTAGTGAAACTATTGCCAATTCACCTGGGTCTTCTTTTGTTTGGTCAATGATATGATGCAGTCTTCTGAGATTATCAGTTATGTTCCTGCCCGGGACGTAGCCCGTTTGGTCGGTATGTATCAGTTTACCAATGACGCCTTAAGCCTATTTGCCAGTACAGCAGTGAGGATTTTACTATCCTGATTGAGCATCGATAAGGGTCTGTACGACCCACAGTCCGTGCTAGGCTTGCCCGGCATCAGAAGCGGAATAATCGCCGCCTCTCGCAGGGTCTCTGGTAGCCTGCCTTGCTCGTACGACTCGTTAAGCATGGCCAGCAGCGGGGGAAGCAACTCTTGTTTATAGGTTTTATAGAATTCACTCGGAAGCCAGTCCGACCCAGGGGCCTTACAGGTGGGCAGGTGGCGAACCACTAGTTCGAGTTCTTCCATTGTAATAGGGGCGTCCAGGTCTGCTCGTTCAGCCTCATCTAGGGTGGGTAGGCCCATATCCTCGAGTGTTACCTGGATTTCGTGGTCTCATGAACTGCGTGGGTCCTCATAAAGATGTTTATAGAATTTTAGGAACTCTTCATTCATCCCCTCCTGGGTATTCTGAGTCCGCCCTCCCCTTTGATTTCCCTGATCACTGTTCGCGGGGTCTCACTCTTGTATAGCCAGGCCAGCAACCTGCCCGGCTTATCTCCCCCTGCGTGCTGTCTCTCTACATATTTCTTATAGCTTAATTTACATAACCTGTCCCAGCATTCACCACTAGCTTGTTGTAGCTGCCCTATCCTGTCTCTGTCATCATTAGAGGTGCCTCCCTTATGCATCCTGCCCTCTAGCTCCTCCTCAATTCCCTTCAACTCCTGCTCTATGCCCCCCTGGAGCCCCCTAGACTTCGATATGGCAACCCCCCGCAAAACCACCTTAAACGCCTCCCATACAGTTTCCATAGAGCTGACACTGCCAGTATTTATCTGAAAGTACTCAATGATCGCCTCTCTTAATTCCTCCCTGAATCCCGGGTCCTGCAGAGCCTCGGCTCTGAGTTTCCAAGTGGGGATCCGCGCCCTGAGAGGTTGGTATCGCCACTCCAGGACCAGGGGGGAGTGGTCCGAGAGCACCCTGGCCTTGTAGTCCGCTCCTTCCATCTCTCCTGCCAACTCCGTGGAGGTGAACACATAGTCTAATCTTGTATGAAGGACGTGTGGTGCCGTATAATGCAAATATTGTCTATCTACTGGATGCAGCTGCCTCCAGACGTCAGCTAGGTCGAAGTCTCTCAGGAGGGCCTGTAGCACCTTTGCTGCTGGGTGGGTTTGTCTATCTGACTATCCGATCTGTCAACCTTAGGATTAAGTGCACAGTTAAAGTCTCCTCCCCACAGGATCCCGCCACCCAGTAGAGGGCCGATTTTACCGTACAGGGTCCTAAAGTAAGCCGCTGTGTCCTGGTTAGGGGTGTATACGTTTACAATACACACTTCTCGGTTTTCCAATATACCCTTCACAACGATCAATCTGCCGTCTGGGTCACCCATAAACTGAAGCAGCTGAAATGGCACCTGAGGCGCCACCCAGATGATAACTCCTCTAGCGTAGGCCGAGTATGTGGCTCCCACCAGGCACCCCTCCACTTCTTCTTGACCGCCTCCAATTTCTCCCTGGTGAGGTGGGTCTCTTATAATAATGCTATATCAATCCTCATCCTTTTCAGATACATCATCACCTTGTTACGTTTCAGATAGCTGTTGAAGCCCCTGCCATTCCAGGTAACCACTCTAAGGCACCCTGGAGCCATAACTACAATATCCTGCTCTCCTTCTCCGCCTCTTATCCCGCCCGTTAAGATTCACGTACCCTTTCCCTCCCATCAAACTTCCCCCGACCCACTTCCCAACACCCCATTCCCCAACTTCAAACCACTGCACACCCCCCTGGCCCTTCCCCCACCCCCAATCCTCGGCCCCAACCCCAACAAGTGCCCAGCCCCATCCCTGGATCTCAGGCCCCCCCGCGTTTGGTTCTGCCCTAGAAAGCCCAGGCCCAGAACCCAGCAGGTTGTCACCAGACTACCAGTGACTTAACTACTCGTTATGGGGGTATGAGGTCATGCTCCGTGTAGCTCATATGTCTATATCAAAGTTTCCAGTGCCACGGTTTCATACTTATAACTGTAGCTCTAAGCATACTCTGCCGGATATATGCAATGCTATATTCAAGTCCCATTGTCATAAGCTGCAGCACCTAGGGCGCCACAGACGCGTGATACTTATCTCCACCTTTGGTTCCCTGGATATCCGGTTCCTGGGGACAGCTCTGTGTGTCCAACCATCCCATGGCATCCTCTGGGGTGTCGAAAAACAAGGTTCTGCTCTTGTGGAATACCTTCAGTTTAGCTGGGTAGAGCAGCATGTACTTGTGGCCCGCTTCCCGCAATCTTCTTTTCACGGACCCAAAGTTCATGTGGCTGCCCTGTACTTGCAAGGTATAATCCGGGTATGCCGTTATGTTCGCTGCTCCTCTTTGTATCGTGCCACCCTTCCGAAAGTGTTCAAGGATTTTTTCCCGATCTCGATAGTTTAGGATCTTAGCGATCACTGTCCTAGGAGGGTTTCCCGGCGGCTTCCTCATCAGTGCCCTGTGCGCCCTCTCTACAGCGAACCCCTGGGACAGGGCTCCCCAGTTATCTCCTGTACTAGCATAGACTCGATGTATTCCGTAGGGTTAGTTCCCTCAGCTCCTTCTGGCAATCCGACAATGCGAATATTGTTTCTTTGGGTGCGCCCCTCTGCCTCCTCCGCCCTATTTTCTAGGTTGCCCACACGTTGCACTAGGGCGTGAAGTCCAGATTAATGGGCCGCACAGGCCGCCATGTTCGGGGCCACCTCTTTTTCCATGTTCCCCATGAGCTCAGCCAGCGATCTTACGTCTTGCGGGAGAAGATTTACGCCCTCCTGCACTGCTCCAACTTTGAGCTCAAGTGCAGCTTTCAATTCGGTCATTGCCAGACACAGTTTAGTCTACCATGCCAATTTCAGGTCTGCAATCTTCCTGGCCCCTTCAGCGCCTGGTGGTGTTTTGGCAAAATCATCCAGTGTGGGCTGCTTGCCTTTCTGTCTAATGGGTTTGTTGGACATCTTGATGTGTCAGGGTTATGTGGGCCGGCTCCAACGTGTGCGGTCCTCTTTTAGAGCATGCCAAGTTGCCCAAAGTGTCCGGGCCCAGCCTGATTGTGTCAGGGGTGTCCTCCGGCAACTTATCTTATTTCCAAAATGGACTGTGTCCTCCCACGTAACCATGTGGGTTCATTCCTTCCTCACGGAACTCAGGTTCCTGCTCCAGTCGAATGCCGCTCCAGTCATGCCCTGGGTATTCATCAGTTTGCACACGCAATTACGGCTGTCGTGGACAGTTTCTGCATGGCTTTTAACCATATCAATTCAGGATCAGCAGGAGCCCCTCGATGGACACGTCCTCTTACATGGCCTTGTAGCCACGCCCCCTTCAGCCTATTCAAATAGTTGTCCAGCCTTTGGTAGCGCATGCATTAGGGTCACAAGGGGTATCCCACATGCAGGGCGATCACCTGATGTTGCGTAGGCCTTACAGTGAAGCTCCTCCTTCTTTAGTCCAACATCCGCTGGCTGGGGATTGCGTCACGTGCGCAATCATGCACTTTCTGTGGGAGCAGTAATATGCTCCTTAAGTCATTACAAGCCTTCCTCGTTAGCTGCCTTTGCCTGGCAGACTCCAGCCGACACATTGCGCTCACAGTAACTGTTTTGCTCGGGCGAATACAATGTATCAGATCAGTTCTTAGAGCCCTTTGTCTCACAGTAGTTCAACTGCGCATCGCGCTCCCAAATTTCTTGTGCACTTTCTATTACTGTGGACACTCAGGGACACAATGTTGCTGCCTCCTTTGTGTAAGCAGGGGAGCGTGTGCAGCCGACCAGCGTTCCTCGCGGGCACAACACGTCCCGCTTCGATGCTTGGGGAGGAGACCTTTTCACTCGAAGTGTAGCTCCATATCCCATTCCTTGTTGCTCCATGATATCATCCCATTCGCGATACTGTTGCAAAGTACGCTGCAAGATAATTGTTGGTGATTGTATATGTCCGAGTGGCGCGTGCACCTATCTCAGCTGAAACTCCTTCTCTGCATCGCTTCCATTGTCGTTCAATACCATGTACGCATCGGTGTTAGGGTATGGTTCGTTTCACCTCTTTATTTCCGCCCGGAGCCCTCACTGTGTACAGTATCCATTTGTCGTGCACGGCTGTAAACTCCCGATGTTGTGAGGCATTCTTGGCTGCAGCTAGCCGTCCCGGACACTTTCCGGTCCCGTATCGTCGGCTCTCAGAGGTGACCCTTTGTCTTCAGTTGTTTCACGGGCGCCATTTTGTTTGCATCGCGTCGGAGGTCCGACTAGGCGATCCTTGTCGTATCTGCCATTCTGTACCTTTATTCCTCACCGGAGTAAGCCCCACTTGTGCACCACCTGTTCCCACAGCAGCAGTGATGTTTATAGCCGGAATGTATCAGTTTCCACGGGTGCTCATGCAGGATATTGTAGGATCATCAGGAGATTTACGGAACACAACCTAGTCCATGGCTCCTTAGCCACGCCCAGGGCTATAAACAAACTTAACTTCTCCAAGGCCTCTGGTCCAGATGGAATCCTGGCTTGCGTCATCAACACCGATGCCACATTTTGGGCACGCATACTCAAAGTTAAATTTGAGAATATCTGTAACACCAATTGTGTCCCACGATCATGGCTCATGTCCATGATTATTCCCATGTATAAGAAAGGGAACCCTTCTAACCATCTAACTATCGTCCGATAGCTATTATGGACGCTTCATATAAAGTGTTCACTATACTGTTACTTCATGAGTTGGACCGGTTTATACGTGAACACGACTCTATCACAATTTCAAAATGTGTTCCGCAAGCATATGGGAACAGCTCTCAATGCCACAGTCCTTTCATGTTTTAGAGGCTTCCAAAAAACGACCAGTGTACATGGCGGCACTGGACATGAGTTCTGCATTTGACAGTCTGATACGCAATTTGTTGTGCATTAAAATGACACAGTTAGACATTCCTCTCTTCCTCACTCACATGATTGCCATGCTTCACCGTGAAACCTGTTATAAAATCTGTATTAATCAGGCCAGGGGCCTCATCACGACTTCGGCGGTAACCCTTAAATCCGGCGATAGCGCTATTACCGCCGGATTTAAGGGTCTGCCGAATCAGGGCTTCGGCATATTTCACCCCAGCTCTGAGCTGGGGGGGAAATCCGCTGAAAATTTGCGCTATTACCGCCGGCGGGAAATCCGCCGGCGGTATTAGTGCGAAGATTCCCCATTGAGCCCAATGGGGAATGGGCTCAGTGGGGAATGGGGACTTACATTACCGCCGAACTCGTGATCCGGCGCTATTAGCGCCGGGGAGTTTGGCGGTAGGGCTAATACCACCCACGCTAATAGCGTTACCGTTACCGCCCAAGTCGTGATGAGGCCCCAGGACTCTCACTGATGAGATTCCCACCCACACCGGAGTCAAGCGAGGTTGTAACCTTGCTTCAACCTTATTTAACTTGTATCTGTCCGATATGGATAACCTATGGTCAAATACCAACACTTATCCCATTAGGATAGGTCATCTGCGACTGCCCTGGTTAGCATTCGCAGATGACCTTATCTTTTTTGCCAGAACCCTGTTTGGGCTTCAAAACAAGTTGAATGTTTTTTCACTTTATGCTTCTCAGCCTGACCTTCAAGCGAATACAATAAAATCTAAAATCATCATATTCACTGGTAGAAATAAAATTCCTTTGTTTACATGGACACTTAATGGTCTTTCTATTGAAAGGTCTTCTGATATTCGTTACTTGGGATACAACCTGTCAGATATTTCATCAATTGCAAATTGGGACAATTCCTTAAAGCAAAAATCGAGACCCTTAACCTCACAATTACACATTATTTATAGAAGGCAAGTTTTCCCTTTTGCCTGCCATTATATTTTATTCACTCAAAGCAGAAGCCATCATTGTATACGGTTTGGATATGGGTCTCCTCAATATTGATACCTTGTTAAACTCTATTCAAGCACTAATGTGGAAAAAAACATTGGCACTCGCCAATTCCTTTCCAAATAATTGCTTAAGTCATGAATTGGGTTTGTATTCACTATCTGCTCAGTTTCATTGGAGGCAACTTAACACTTATACTCATATTCTCAAATCTCAGAGAAACTCATTATACGAAGATCTATCAAAGATGCTTTGGGAATCAGACCCTCCCTCTATTGTGCGGTTTGATACCAGAAAGAGAGCGATCGTGGATCAAATTGGTATTACAGCAAATGACTTCACTGAACGCCCAGCATATGCAAAAGAAATGCTATACAAGTACTACTGGATGCACACTATTGAGGAACTTGGTACTCTCAAAGCGTATCAAGAATATGCCAGATTCCTGCGAAAGAGGCATCCTAGACCGATGTATTTGACATGTTTTCCTTGTGAAAAAATGCGTACTGTATACATGAGATTTAAATTAAAGCAGTTACATACACTTGAGCGTACCAAACTCTGGCGACAAGATAACATTGTACCATCTATAACATGTCAATTTTGTAAACATCACTCTAAAATAGAAACACTAAAACATCTAGTGATTTACTGTCCATATGATGAAATGTTGAGTGCTGTACATCTTGGTGATACAAGTATAGGCAATTCTATTCTGTGCAGAGAATGGCCATGGTCAATATGTATGGCAGGAAACAGAAGAACTTTGATTCTTTCTCTTGCCTGCATTTTGATTATAATTGATGCTAATTTGTCCGATTTTGTCACTATACCTTGATTGATGTTTCAAATTAAATTTTCTGACTAATATGATAACAATGACAGTGCTAAAAATGTCGGTTTGTTGAATTTTGTTACTTTCCTTATGTTAGCAAACAATACTTATGAAGTAGCAGCTTCTAATGGATGGAGGTCATGATGCAAACGCTAATAGGTTTTTAAAAATATTTTAATGTATTGCTCTTTAGAAAACGCCTTTATGTTGGTTTTTTTATGTTTAAGTAGCTGCTTAATTTAAAGAATCATGAGATATGCAAATATATGATTTCATTGTATGGATAGTATTATTGTTGTACGATTACACATTTTCTGTAAGTACCTTCTATTCATTTTTTTGTATCTCCTGTGTTTACTATGTCTTGTTTCTGTTTTTGCTCATGTTCTTCTTTGTTTCAATTGTTCTAACTGGAGTATTATGTTTTGATTCATCTTTACATGTGAAATTTAAGAGATTTTTATTCTGTAAAACTTTGTAAAGGTTTCATGCAAACCAAGAACAACAAGAAAAAAAGAAGTGCAGACAGTTCTGCTCAAGAGAATTTCCGGCGAAAGGTGCATTGGGGGATGCATTCCTACTGGAGTGGAACTTGGACTTCCACTATACCTTCCCACTGATCCCTGTCATCCTGTGGGTTCTCAGGAGGCTGAGGAGGTTCCAAGCAACCATGATCTTGATCACCCCGGAGCTTCCGCGGGGCATCCGGGCTCACTCCACTAGGGGTGTGACTGCTTCTTCTGCATTCCGATTAGAGACACCTGCCGGGCTGTGACATTGTCATCTTTGCACACCATCACCGAACATTATTGTTTGGACGTGTCGCGTGGTGTTGATGCTAAATTCGGAAGAGCAGTGCTATAGAGCTTGCTGGTTTATGGTCTTTCATCCCACCACCAGACTGCATACTGCTTTGGGAGTCTATCTGATGAGGAATCTGTGGGAGAAAGCAATCCATTGAAGGAGAAATTACTTTACCCGTATTGTTCTTTCTATGAATTCTTCTCTTGCAGATTCCTCATAACCCTCCCATCCAGCCCCGCTATGAAAGTCCCTGCTTTCCATGATGTCTGACCCTCTCTTGGAAGAAAAGTAGTTGAGCGATCTCTTATTGGGCCCCTTGGCATGTTATGTGTGTTCTTCTGCAACTTCTTGGAGTTCTGTGCCTCATCCCAAAAATAATATTTAAAAAGAAACAGTTACTTTTTTTTATGAGGGTTGTGGCTGCTTCAGCCGATTTAACAATCTTCCTCCACACTAGATGAGCTTTGGGAGTGGTGGCAGGGGGGACTATGGAACCGGGGCTTAGTGACGTAGTATGTATATGACAGATGTCCTGCTGATAATACTACTGCTGCATCGAGTCGAGATGGATCCAGGGCCGAGTCGAGGTGTACTACATGCTCCCTGTTGAAATGTTTTCTGGGCAGCTGACACATGAAGGTATATCTATCTGATGAGGAATCTGTGGGAGAACAATCCATAGAAAGAACATTACCGGTAAGTAATTTCTCCTTCCGAGTTACAATTAGTATAGGATGTTTGGATCAAAGGCCAGTGACAACCTATATCTACAGATTGGCTACGGGCAGACTAAACAAGAACTGCACCGTGAGTGGCCAGAAAGCTGCTTCTATGTCCACAATTCCCTTTGGTTCCAGATTAGATTGTGTCATCTTCAGTTTCAGGTGCTGTATGGGCAAGGATGTCTCTTACATTCTCTCTATGTTTATTTGCAAAGCGTGGTTTATCAAGGATGCAGCCACCAACAGTTATGATTGTCAACAATGTTGGTAATCTCTCCTAATTTTGTTTAGAACTTGGTAGTAGGACTTCAATATGGCTGCCGAGTCTAGGTAGACATGTCGGCAGCCAATCTCCAAACCTGGAGCTTCAACACATCTCTTTCACCACCCCAGAGCCATGACAGGTGGTGTACTAAAGCAGCAAGCAGTGAGGGAATCACAACCCCCACCAGATTGAAGGGGAGCAAATATCAGTCCGACATATCGGCAGAGATAAAGGAGAGCAGGACGGCACGACAGCGGTCCACCATTGAGCCCATGGCAAAGTAGAAGAAAAGGCGGCCGATTCAGGTTGGCAGGAGAAGGAAGCGTGGAGCAGCCCACCAACGTGGAGCGGGCTGCAGGAGGAGGGCCAGCAGCCAGTCGGGCAGCAAAGCAGAGGAGGTCACCCTCCCAAACGGAGGGACAGTGTCCCGCCAATCTGGGGAGGATCTGACGAGCAGCCTACTGGAGGACACCGGCAGGGGTTTGCTGAGGAGTCCTGTGGGGCTGCAGTCTCCTTCCTAGATGGCGCTTCAGCGCCGCAGGGTCCGGCTGTGCCCATGAAGGGGAGTGCGGTCCCCACGAGACGAGGTCCTCGAGGCAGGTGCAGGCAGCAGCATACTCGGTGGGTATTGTCCCTACCCATTGGGCAGTGCCAAGTGAGGCAAGGGGAACAACAAAAGAGGCCAGAGATATGGCAGAGCATGGGACGTCGGGGGATCCGAGCAGTGGAGCCCATATCACGTCAGGACCACCACATAGACATGCTGACCCTCCAAACATCACTTATGAAGGCCTTCCAGGACCAATTTCAATGAATGAGGACAGACTTTCACACGGCCCTGGCAGAAATAAGGCAGGAGGATGGCCAACTGGGGGAGAGGACGGACCTCCTTGAAGGGGGCCTTCAGGAGGTAGACAAGGACACCACAGCAAACAGTGAGGCCATTGAGCGACTTAATGTCGCCACGCAAAACATAGAATTACAGATGCAAGATATGGAGAATAGATCTAGGAGGATCAACATAAGCATAGGAAGGGAGAAAGATCAAGGGGGTTATGGGGCTTGGGGCCAGAGGCTCCAGGAAGGGGACTGATTGGAGGGGGGGCGGACAGGCCAAGGGCAGTCATCGGAAGGAATGGCAGAGAGGGTGTCAGGGGATGAGTGGGGGACAAAAACATAATAACACATCAAAGGGGGAAAGGAGTGGAAGGTGAGCCTGGGAGATATATCCATTCAAATGGTCAACACATACAGTGAGAGGGCTTAATGCCCCGCTGAAGAGGAAATAATTGGAGCAGTTTACACAGATGTCAGGCCCGGATGTCCTGGCGATTCAGGAGACTCGCCTCCTTAAGAGGGACCATGCAAGACTTGCACTGCAGGGATTATCTATAATTTTCCATGCCTCTGATCCATCTAAGACATGCAGCATGGCACGGGCTTTTTGGAACAGAATGGACCTCAAAGTATAGGACACCAAAGCAGATAAAGGGGGTTTATATGTAATAGTTTTGGGGGAACATAAGGGATCAACTTATACGCTGGCCTCAGTGTACGTGCTTAACTCGGAGCAGGAGGTATTTTTAAGGGAATTTCTAACTTTATTGGTGGGATTTGCAAAGGGAAACAGTCATTATGGGTGATTTCAATCTGGCCTGGTCCTGGAACTTGGATATGACCTTGCGAGGGTGCTCACATGGGGGGGGTGGTAGCCTCAACCCCACTGAAGGACAGATTTGAAGCACTGGGACTTTGGGAAGTCTAGAGGGGAGTGAGGGGTGACAGATGGTTACACATTTCTGTCCAGCGCTCGAGGCACACAATCCAGCATTGACTATAGATGGGTGTTAATCCAGCTGTTTGGAGTGGTCGAGGACATAGAGGTGGGGCCCCTTGGAATAGCTGATCATAAAGTGGTAACGAGGAAGTTGCACCTTCCGGGGCGCATGCCTGGGGTCTGGGTCGAGAAAATGTCAAGGGAGCTGCTGCAAGATCCAGTCATTAGAGAGGAGCTGCACTGGAAAATCGGGGACCTCTTTGAGTTAAAGAAGGCGGCCGAAACGGGGAAAGCATGTGATCGGATGCATTCAAAGCCACAATAAGGGGGAATGCATAGCTGCAAAAGTGCAGAGGGAAAAGCAATTGAAGCTTCTTGAGGCCCAACTAAATGCGAGCGGGGGAGACTCCCTCCAAGAAATCAATGAGGGAATACAGGCAGGCAGTGGGCCAACTTAACGTCCTTGTGACTAAGAGAGCAGACGGGTTGCTGTTATATGTCTGACAGAGAAATTATAAAAAAGGCAACAAGGTGGACGCGCTGCCAGCGCGACTACTAAGGGGGAAAGCGGGGGACAACACCATTGCAGCTATAATGGATGACCAGGGGATCCACCACGCCCGCAGGAAGGAAATTCAGGATTGCTTCGCTACCTACTACGCCGAATTATACACAACCCAGAACTCCTCTAGCCAACATCAGGTAGACTTTCTGGAGGGGATTCAGCTTCCCTTGGTGGGATTGAGGTCAGGGAGGCACTGGGACAGGAGGTCACGATGGAGGAGGTTTAGAAGGTCATAGCAGGCCTACCCCTACATAAGGACCCCGAGCCAGATGGCTTCACAGCGTCCTTTTATAAAATGTGTGCAGGAGTTCTAATCCCATATCACACTAGCCTTTTTAACCACTTTCGGGAGTCTGGTAGAATTTCAGCCTCTATGGAGGAAGCTAAAATAACTTTAATCCTAAAGCCCAAAAAGGACCACACTAAGTGCACGTCGTACAGGCCAATAGTGTTGATAAAGGTTGATGGCTAAAATATATACCAAAATCTTGGCCAACAGATTAGAGATCCTGCTCCCAAGCCAGATCCATCCGGACCAGTTGGGTTTCGTACACAGGCGGCAGACATTTGATGATATTGGATGTGTTGCACATCTGATAGAGAAGGCCCATAAAACGCCCACTACCGCGGGGGTCCTCCATCGATGCAGAGAATGCCTTTGACCGAGTGGAGTGGGCATTCCTTTGGAAAGTAATGGAAAGGATGGGAGGGGATTTCTTACGAATGGTGTAGGCCATCTACAAGATGTCAAAGGCATGTCTCCTTATTAATGGATCCCTGTCCCGGGCCATCCGACTAAGCAAAGGAACTAAGCAGGGGTGCCCCCTCTGTCCGCTGCTCTATGCAATTTATCTGAACCCACTGCTGCAATCTTTGTAGGAATCTAGGGAAGTACATGGTATAGCCTTTGGTCGGCGCCCAACATGTAGTTGCTGCCTTTGCTGACGACATGGTCCTATCATTGTCAAGGCCGGGTGAGCCATTGAGGGCATGTAGGAGATACTCTGGGAGAGAGGGGGGATTTTGGGGAAGTCTCGGGCCTCAAGATAAATATCACTAAGTCTGAGCTGCTTAATCGCACAGTGAGGGGTAAGGAAG
Organism: Ambystoma mexicanum; assembly: GCF_040938575.1. Classification (NCBI taxonomy): domain Eukaryota; kingdom Metazoa; phylum Chordata; class Amphibia; order Caudata; family Ambystomatidae; genus Ambystoma; species Ambystoma mexicanum. The sequence goes on from NC_090926.1 coordinate 592,285,217, forward strand.
TGGCTGAGCTAAAGGCATCTGTGGAATCCAGGGGGGGTGGTAAATACCTGGGAATTAGGATCAAGCCACCACTCTGGCTTGTTTGCAGCCAATTATCCTCCCATGCTATCTGCTATAAAAAGTGGAAGAATCTTCGGATATCCTGGGTGGGCAGAATGGCAGCAATTAAGATAGTGACGCCCCTGAGGTTACTTTGCTTGTTCCAAGTGATACCGCTCGCAATCCCGAACTGTTTTTTCAGGGAACTGGGAAAGATGACAAGCAGCTTCATATGGGAGGGGAAGAGGCCGAGGATAAATCGCTCCCCGTCGACATCCCCTAGGAAGGAGGGGAGGGGTGGCACTCCCTAATTTTCAGCGGTACTACGAGGCGGCACAAATGCCAATAATAAGGGAGTGGTTCTTGGGGCATAAGGGGAAACGGTGGGTGGCCAGGGATCAGGCTGTAGTGAGGGAGGTACTGTGGCTTCTGCGCCAGCACAGACCACAGCATATGTACCTAAGCGCTATAACGAGGTTGATGGCAGATACCTGCGACAGGTTGACAGGAAAATACAGGATCACAACCTTCCCTTACTCATTTACCCCCATCTTTAACAACAGAATTCTCTCTGGGAATGGAACGAGTGTTTTGCCAGTGGCGGGAAGGATGGTGCCAAGTGCTGCAAGACATGTTCCAGGGCCCAACCATAAGATAATTCAGAGTGTAAGCAATGCTTCGGGTGGGGGTGAAAATGAGAGGTTGCAGTATTTTCAATGACGGCATTGGCTCCAAAGCATAGAGATGAAAACAGCAGCCACTCGACACCTTTCCCCTTTCTAAAATGTCTTTCTAACACATGACTGGGCCAGATGCATGGTTTCTAACCTCTATCTAATTCTGGATGAGGCCACTGCCTAAGCAACCTGGCCTTATATGGACCTTCTGGGAGAGGGTAATTGGAAGGGAAATCAGCAGGGTTTACTGGGAGAGATTGTGGAAGCAGATACCACGGGTGGCTAGGGCCTCCCAACTACAAGAATGTTGGTATAAAATATTATTTGCATTAAATATTATTGAGGACTGGTTCCGTAAGGTCTGGAACTTTGTCGCGCTGGAATGGGCAACATATGACATGAACACCTGTCACGTTTCACTAGGTACTAGAGGGAGGTCATGGCCTTCCTACAGGAAGACTATACAGCCCAGTGGTGTCCTCAGCACCTAAGACATTTTGACTTACACTAATCTGAATGTTATGGCTAGGGCTCCAGTGGGTTAATTAGCTAAAGTGGTCCCAGGGGGACATGGGTGGGAGGGGGTGAGGCTTAAGAGTAGAGGGAGGAGGGTATGTTGGGGGGATTGTTGGGATACAATGTCTTTTTTGTCTTTTATGATTGAAAATTAATAAAAATGTTTTGAAAAGGAAGTGGGGAGTAACTAAGTACAGCTGTGATCTTATCTGGTACAAACCTTCTCTCGGGTAACTTTGTTGACAAACTATCCATCAGGTGCTGCGCTTGTTCATATTCCTGCAAGTCAGAACAGGTGCATCTGTATGCATTGGTTTAAGCCTCGATAGTCGAGGCAAGGTCTGAGTTTCTTGGTGTCCTTCTTGGGAACGAAGAACAACGAAGCACCCGCTGGAGATTTCGAGGGTCTTATGGTGCCGTTTTCAAGATTGGTGTTGAGGTATTCCTGAAGGGCCTTTTTCTCAGGTTCGGAAAGGATGAACATTCGGCCGAAGGGAATTACAGCTGAGGGATCTGTATCTATGGCACAGTCTTCAGGCCTGTGAGGGGGTAAGGCTTGGACTATGGCGGTAGAAAATACATCAGCATACTCCTGATAGGACTCTGGAACTTGTATGATATTGGAAACCATGAATGGTGTTTCTTGGTCTCTTGGAGGTTCTTTAGGAGTTATCGAGGAAGGGTCCAGAGATAGACAGTGGGACATACAGAACTCTGAGCCCAGGAATAATGATCCTGCTGTCCAATTGATATACGATTGTGCTTTTGTAACAAGGGCATACCCAAAACCATGGGGTAATGGGCTGACTTAATGATGTCGAGTGTAATCCGCTCTTGATGATGATTTATGGAAAGTTGGATCTCTTTAGTCTGCAGGCTCATGGGTCCTGAAGAGAGGGGTCTTCCGTCAATTGCTTCCACCGGCTGCATGGTGTTTCGTGTCTCGTACGGAATATGATGACTAACAACCCAGTCTTGATCAATGAAAATTCCCATAGCTCCGCAGTCCACCAAGGCCAGAATGGGATAGGTCTTGTCTTTGGAGGGCGAGAGGAAGGCCTGTAGTATCACCAAACTATTTTGTCCAGGAGAGTTCAAGGATGGAATTGATGTGGAGCAAACATTTCTCTCCCCCCGACACCTCGCTCCATCTAGGATCGGAGATGGCGTTTCCCGAACGCCGTGGAGGGGCTAGAGGGCATTCTCTAACAAGATGTTTATCCGAGGCACAATACATGCACAGGCCTGTGTGGATCCTTCTCATCCTTTCTTGAGGGGAAATAGGCCCACGGAAGGCTCCGATTTGCATGGGTTCCGGATCTGTGTCAGGTGTTGGGTCAGAATCGGTTTTAACAGAGGTCTCAAGGGAATTCTTTTGAAAAGGTGTCTTGGTCTTTCTTCTTTCAGCCTTTCTTTCCTGGATTCGAAAGTCTATCTGCAGGGCTAGATCCATAAGAGCCTGGAAGGAACTAGGACGAGCCACCCGGGCTAATTCATCCTTAATGTCCTCGTTTAGACCTTTGCGAAATAGAGTGAAACTTGCTTCAGAGGACCAATCCGCTTCCTTGACCAGTTGTTTGAATCTAGTAACGTATGTTAGCATATCCTGGGTACCCTGTCGGAAATCAAGTAAGCGTTCTTGAGCACTAAAAACCTGTTCTGGGCGGTCGAACATAGTCTTGAGTGCCTGAATGAATCCATCATAATCATCGAGGAGGGCATCCCCCGAGTTGACTAAGGGCGTAGCCCAGGTTAACGCGTTCCCTGTGAGGTGCGAGATAATGAAGCCCACCTTCGTCCTAGAAGTTGAAAAATGATAGGGCTTAAAGGTAAAATGCACCAAGCAGGAATCCAGGAATCCACGTAAGGATTTTGCCGATCCATCATATTTGTCCACCACTCCACCAAGTAACACACTGTCCTTGTTAGCGGGGTTGCAAGACAAAACTAGCTGCTTTAGCGCAGAATTCTCAGCCTTTAAGTTCTGTACTTCAGTTGTGAGCTCTTGCGTGCCACGCATAAGGTCCTGCACTGCTTTCTCCTTAGCAATATCAATGTCGGTCATTGGGCGTCTCAAACTGTCGTAAATCTCCCCCGTCTCACCTGGGATCGCTTCTTGCTCTGTTCCGCGGGAGGATTCCTCTTGTGGACGGATCGGGTCTTGTATAGACTCGCTCGAGTCTCGTCCGGCTTCAGAGCGCGTTCAGAGTTCCGGGAAGGCCGCTGTTCCAGGATGTCCAGGAAAGTAGCGGTCGCTAAGAATGGGGATTCCAGGAGTCGAATAGAGGGAAATGGAGAAGGAAGGAGGAAGGAAACCAGGATCTTGGATAGAAGATTCGCCGAACAGCATACACATGTCAGGTCACTACCTAATGATAGCGTTGAGACGCATGGGGCCGTAGGTTGTGGCCAATTTATAGGACGTGCCGTGTGCAACGTGAAAGCTGGTGTGAGGCAAGTCGCTTGTTGCAGCCATGTTGGGAGTAACAAGGAATACAAGCCCCGGCGCGATAAGGACCAGGAGGTCCAGAAAGGGCAAGTTCTATGGGTCATGACAGGGAGAAGTATAGCAAACACATAGCTGGTAACGTAGATTAAAGCAATCAGCCTATAATTATTGGGGTCTTGTGCCTCAGTCTTTTTAAAAATAGGAATGCTAGATTGAGCCCAGGAAGCTGGAGCAACATGGGTCAGAAAAATGTGGTTGAACATAGGTTTCAATAGCTCAGAACAGAGTTCCTTCAGGACAAACGGCAGAACATTAGGACCCGGGGCACGAGATGGCTTGAGTTTACTAATAGCCCAGATGATTACATCCTTGTCTTGTCTGTCCTAAGGGCAAATGCCCTCGACAGCAGGTCCCAGGTCGGCGGCACCAATATCCTGAAAGGATTCAGGCAGAGAATATTTCTTCACATAATATTCGACCCATGCTTGTTCCTGGATCGGACAATCCATGCCCTTGTCTTTCGGACCCAAGTTCCGATTGATAATAGACCAGAATTTGTTTCCCTGCCATTACAGAGATAATTCAGTGTAGACTGATGAGTACGCAGATTTCACCAGATTTTTGTGAGATTGATAGATTTTAGTTTTAGCAGCAGAATAGTCTACCGTGACCAAATCCTGCCTTTTTAGGGCAGCCAATTTCTTGTGTTTGAACCTCTTTGACTGCGAAATTCTATCATCACAAAAATATCCAGAACTCACACAGGAGCAAAAGAAAATTCTTGACCAACTCTTTTGACACAGACCATAATAATTAGTGTAGATTGCAGTGAACTGCACTCACTCCCCAATAAAGGGGGTTTGAGCTCAAATTATACAAGGAATCGGTCAGCTGCTGACTCAGCTCTGCGACCGTCTTTCTGTTCCAATTAAGAGCCCACCACCCTAGTCTCGCTAATCCCCACAAGGCCAGGTTTAAGTTAAAAAATGGAGAATGGAAGAGTCAAAGAGTCTGCTTTCACTGACAGTGAGGTCCTGTTTCCACCCTCCTGGCCATCTGTTGTTTTCGTGCACATGGGGAGTTTGTGGCTGGCTGCTGATCATTCCATTAGGTAGGTACACTTTCTGTGCATTACTGCACCTCCAGGGCAATTATTGAACTTGCAAAATCAAAATTTGAAAAAGAAGAAAAAAAAACAACGAAATTTGCATAAAATTGTTGAAAAGGACTGTTTTATTTGGTATTTTCATTGTGCTGCCATTTTTTTGAGCTTTTTAATCCCTGGATCTGCCTTGCTATTTTGAAATCACAAGTTTTTCCACTATTGTCTGCTTATTTGACTGTTCTCTGGCCCGTCCAAAATGGCCGCCATTGTTTTCTTTGTTGTGTAGGCAGGCTGTGCTGAACCACCTCTCCCTGTGCAGCACTCCCATTGGTTGCTGAGTGTTTTCTTGCATCCAATCAGGGACCGACAGGCTTTAGCTGGCCCCCTCAGCAAAGGCCCACTTCTAAGGCCCCTGTCCGCTTCTGGAACGCTAAATGGAGTCCTCCCTGCTCCTTACCCACAATGATGCTGCCACCTCACTCCTCTAAGAAATGCAGACTGCCTTTACTTTGCCTCCTCCTGAACTATGGGTTAGTTCCCTCCTTATGGACTCACTCCTACACCTTTGACTATCACTGTTCTTTCTGTTTGTTACTCCCATGTTGTCATCATGATGCGCAGTGCTTCCTAAAACCCCTTGCTAACATCTGAATCCAAGATTGAAAAGTCAAATCTTGTTGTTTGCTTTGTGCTAAAAAGTTAAAACCTACTGTGTTTTTCTTTGTGATAAAAAGTCAAATCTTGCTGTGTTTGCTTTGTGCTAAAAAGTCAAATCTTGCTGTTTAGCTTTGTGCTAAAAAGTCAAATCTTGCTGCCCATTGCGAAATTCTCTGTATTTTGCTTGTATACTGATGCTTATCTGTAACTTGCCAGCCCAGTGACCTCACCACTCTCTTTTGTCCCACACCTACCTGCCTTAGACCCCCCCAGTTTCTCCATCCTCTCCTCATTTCCACCCCATGGCGCTTTCTGTTTCTCCTATCTTTTTCAACTCCTTCTCCATTGACTATCCTTCCCTTCTCACTAAGTCTGGCAGGAAGAAGTTAAAAAAAAGATATCTTGGCCTCTAACCCAGGTCTTCCTATCGCCGACACCTACTCCAATGCTTCCTCCAGACAGACCCTCACGACATCCTCTTTGTCGTTCCTTTGCCAGATCTATGGACTCCTCATATGATCTCTGTGCTCTGTCCTATCTCCTCCTCCCCCATTAATGGTGGCACTCGCTGGGAAGTTCTCATGGCTTCCTTCGACTCCTCTAAAGTCATTATTAATTTCTATCTAAATGGCACTGTTATAGTCCAAGGCCCTCAGGCCAATCTCCTCCTCTTTGATAGGTGCTTCCCTCGCCTCATCAATTTCATCTCATCTCCTGCTGTCCCCTCCTCTCCCCCCTTGGCTACCTTGCCCTCTCTCTCCTCCTCCTCTGCACCTCCTAGGGCTCTTTCTCCTCTGCAGGGCGTACCTCTGATCTGTACCCCTCCCCGGAAGGTCTTTAAGGCTAGCAACCTTTAACATATTGCCACTCCCAACTCTCGCTCTGCTGTCAAAAACTCCTCGGACATCTGCCACCTCCTTGAAGAACTAGACCTTGATTTCCTTGGTCTTACTGCAACATGGTCACGGCCAGCTCTGTCACGAGCTTTGACACTCTCCTCTCTGATGGCTACAAGATCCTCTCCGCACCCAGATCCTCCTGGTCACATGGGGGGCGGTAGCCCTGATCTTTCCTGAGTGGATTCCTGCCTCTATCATTCCCACTCAGACCTACTCCTCTTTTTGAATGCCTTCTCTGTAGGCTTTCTCTCTCGCCTACCCATTCTCTTACTGTGGCTACCATCTACCGGCCTCCTGGTCAAATCACTTCATTTCTCTCTGAGTGGGCAGACCTCTCCTCCTCCCTTCTGGCCTCTACCACTCAACTCCTCCTCCTCTGTGACCTCAATATACATTTAGACTCTCCTTGTTCCTCCTCTGTACTCTTCCGTGACCTCTGTGACTCCCTCTCCCTGTCTATCCTCCCCTCTGGCCCGACTCACTCTGCAGGGCACACACTCGATGTCTTGATCTCCTCTGACCTCCCCCTCTCCATCCCTCTGACCACTCCTCTCTCCTAGAGCGTTCACTCCCTCCTCTCCTCTCATCTCTCCCTCTCTTGCCCCCAAGCCAAGCCTACCCCAACACTGCCAACTACCTTCTCGAACATCCGGCCCATGAGGCGTGTGTCAGTTGAGGTTTTTGCTGCCACTTCCTCCCCCCCCCCCTCCACCTCTGGCTGTCTCACATCCTGACACAGCCCTGTCTCTGCTCTACTCTTCAGTTTCTGATACTCTTGATGCTCTTGCCCCTGTCATGAAGATCCGTTTGAAGTCCAAAGCCAAGTGCAATTCCTGGTATGACTCTGACCTAGCTACACTTAAACGTAAGTGTATGGCGGCTGCGAGGAAATGGATGGCTTCCTGTTCATCCTGTGACAAACGGGCCTGTCGCCTGCTACAAAGGCAATACCGAGACTCTGTCCTCACCAAGAAGAGAGTCCACATTCAAGCTTGTTTCTCTGCGGCATATAACAACTTGACCGAACTCTTTAAAATCTGCAAGGAGCTGGCCAACCCTGCTGCAGTCTCTACCCCTTCTGTTGCCTCTCAGGCTCTTTGCAATGCCCTTTCCTCTCACTTCATTTAAAAAACTCAGGACATCCTGTCCACCCTCTCCACCCTGCCCCTTTTCTCCCCTCTCCATCTGTGCTTGCTGACCCTCCCTTAGCCACCCCCCACCATCCTTCTCGTCCTTTCCTCTTTTCTCCCCTGACGAGGTCGCTAGACAAGTCCGATCTATGAAAGCCTTGTCAAAACAGGTTCATCCCCGTTCCTCTAAAACCATCAAGGACCACATTGACACCCTCGCTCCGGCCCTTGCTGATTTTTGCAACCACTCCTTTGCCTCAGGATCCTTCCCCTCCCCTCTGAAGCACTCCCTTGTGCCTCCTCTTCTCAAGAAACCCACAGCTGATCCTTCTTGTCCAGCTAACTATCGCCCAATTTCCATTACTCCCTTTCTGGGCAAACTCCTGGAAAAGTTGGCCATCTCTCAGCTTAACCTTCATTCCAATTCTCTTGGCTGTCTCCATGACCACCATTCTGGCGTCAGAATCACAGAAACTGCTCTCCTGAACATCCGTGAAGATCTGCTCTCCAACCTTGACTATAACAGTCCCTCTGTCCTCATCCTCCTCGATCTCTCCTCTGCCTTTGACACAGTCAACCATACCATCCTGCTCAACCGTCTCTGTGAAAACCTGGGTATCACTGATCAGGCTCTGGCCTGGCTGACCTCTTTCCTCTCTGATCGACCCTCCCAGGTCCAACTTGGGTCCTTCCTATCATCTATCTTCCTCTCTACCTGTGGTGTTCCCCAGGGGTCTAACCTCTCGCCCTGGCTTTTTAACCAATACCTGGAAACTCTCGCCCACTGCATTGCCATTTTCTGCTCAAATTTCCAGTGCTACGCTGATGCCACTTAACCCATTTTGAGGCTGCCCTCGGCCGCCGCCTCTCCCATCTCTGATTGCCTAACTGCCATTCAAGATTGGTGTGCCGCCATTGATCTTTGTCTGAATGCCAGCAAGACTGAGATCCTCCTCATCGGCACACCTTCATCATCATTTCCCCTCACTCTCTGGCCAGCTTCCCTTGGCCCTCCTCCTACCCCCACCTGCGAGGCTAAGAACCTCAGGGTCATCTTTGACTCCACCCTTTCCTTCTCCGCCCACATCTCTGAGGTCTCTAAAAAGTCAAACTTCCTACTGTTCCTCCTCAGAGGTACTCTGCCTTTCCTCTCCTTCCCCAGAAGCCCATGGTATCCCAAGCTCTGGTTCTCTCTAGGTTGGACTATTGTAACAGCCTCTTTCTAAATCTACCTGCCTCTACTCTCCACCCTCTCCAACTAATCCCGAACAGGACTGCAAGACTTGTCCTTGGCCTCAAGCCTTGGGATCGTATTTCTCCAGCTCTGAAATCTCTCCATTGGCTCCCATTGGATGCAAGGATTAAATTCAAAACCCTCTGCATTGTCCACAAGGCTTTCTGGGGCCTGGGTCCAAAATACCTTCAGCTATCCCTCCGCAAATACCTCCCCTCGAGAATTCTTTGCTCCTCTACCTCTAAATCCCTCATGGTCAGTCGTTTTTCAAAGAAATGAGCTGGGGGTAGATCTCTGTCTTCGGCTGGGGCAGCCTCCCTGCCACTCTAAAACCTGAGGAGAACCATCCCTGGTTCCGTGAGCACCTCAAGACCTTCCTCTTTTCTTCTGCCTTCGCTCCCCACTCCCCTGCTGATCTGTTCTCTCTTGGCACTGTGCACCTGGTCACCCTCTGTCCTCCGGGCCCAGGTACCTGCTCACCTTGTCACCGCCCCCCGCACTGCCTCCGGGCCACCCTTTGCACTGGGGTCTGTATCTGTACCTATACAGCCCCCCCTTTGTCTTCCTGCACTTATCAGACCTACCCTGTCTGCTGCCTTAAACCTAGCACTTGCAAATTGCTGGCTGAACTACCACTGTTTGTTGCCCTTATTATTTATGTGTTTCTCCTTTGCTTCGCACTTTCAACTTCTCCCCCCTTCCATGCACTTTTCCCCTCCCCCTCTCCCATGCACTTGCGCGATCTCAATGTCACTGGGCCTAGTAAGATCGCTATTTTGTTCTCCCCTGTTCCCCTCCCTTGCCTTGTCGTGCTCTGAAACACTTGTGTATGAGTGCGATAGAAATAAAATATCAATATCAAATAGAACAATAAAAGTAAATGATCGCATAGGGCCCGCAGAGGGCCACCAGAGGGCGCGGAGAAGCTAGAAGCCTCTGCGTAGACCTTCAGCCCTGAGATCCGTGAAAGTGGATTGAGCCCAACTTGCACCCCCCCCGCAAAGAGACCCAGACAGCGAGGAGTGAGAACCCATCCACATCGTCCCCCCAAGATTCAGCAAAATTGGCCCTGTACAGACTGGGAACAGGATCGCTGAACCCCCGCCGAGAAACCAAAAGTGATTTCCCACTTGCTCTGTGCGGTGTAAGGGGAGGAGCAGACAGCCCCTGGCACTGTAGTATGGCCGAACAGAGCAATACAGAGACCCAAGATTTATTTTTGCCCCCACCTCCATACGGGCGAAGTAGTGAGTTAGCTTTGTCCCCCCCGTAAGCAGAGAAGGGGTGTCATCAAAGGCAGAATCGCATCGCTTGGATTGCGAAGAGTGTCCATGCCGCCTCGCTGAGGGAAGAGCAGCGCGGACGTCACCGGTGCCTCTCCACCCCACTTCCAAAGGTGAGCTCTGAGGGGCGGGAGGGGCTGCAGATGGTGTTACAGCCCCCTCCCACGTCAGATCACATTGTGCATTCCACTGGGGCGCATCCGACAGAGCGCGGACAGCACATTACGTGCACATCCGTGTCGCATAGTAAGGAAGTCAAACCCATTGTCACAGAGGCCCACGTGGACCGTCATCAGCACCCCCCGGGCGTGACTGGCACCGGAAGGCGTGCCATGCAGGGTGAGCCACTCCTTGCCCTAATTTTGGAACAGGCCATTCCGAATGGAGGGGACCCATTATCGGTGCACGCCATTGTGCTCCATGCTGCCCCTCATCAACACTCCGAGGCCCGCAAAGTATAAGAAGCAGGAGTCGGAGCGCCATAACTGGTTATTGTGCCCCCCTAAGCGTGTGCCCAGATAACAAGTGAGGCCCGCAGACCTACACTCTCAAAGCGCAACCTCTGGTGAAAACATGCTACAAAGTATCTAGCACTCCGACCCCAGGTGCTGAGACCATGGACTGGAGGTCAGATATAGGGTCGGATACAGGGTCAGATCCCAACTCCAAACCAAAACACCTCAATAGTGCATCCCCACCTACACTGTGAGTTGTACCCAAGGGCCCTGGAACCGGGTGTGCCCAGGAGAAAGTGCCCATACATAAAATCAGTGGATGGCGTTGGAAAATTGTTTGAGACCCTCTGAGAGGAAGGTGGCACTCTCTGTGTCTGTGATACTACTGGACCTTTATAGCCCACCACAATTGTACAGACACACACAGCGCTCCTTTGGGACCCAAAAGCAGACCCAGACTGAAGTGGGGAGAGTAGAAGTGGATTAGAGCCACGACCCAACCCTCAGAGTGCCTTTGCAGCGCCCTGAAAAGAAACACCTCTCCGTGGCCCCCGCCGAGTAATTGGCCCCAGCGACCACCAGGGAAAGACCCACACAAAGGGAACAACTGTCCACCCAGTGAGGGTTGGGCCCCCAAAATCGGGGTGTGTGCCCTCCTCCTGGGATTGGGAAAGTTTAGAACATCCTGCTCCTGCATCAGTGAAGCAATGTAGCAGACACACATCAGGAGACCAGAAGCACTGACGAACCGGGAAGCGGTGTCTGTGAGTGCACAATAAACTACGAGCAGGAGCAGAGGGAACAGGATAGGAATACAAGAAGCTATTTGCGCCTGGAACCATGTGAAAGTATATTGGTAAGCAGTGTGTCCCCAAGGGCAAAGGTCAGAATATACCCTATTCCACAAAGCAGTAAAGAGGCAAGAGAGGGGGTCTGGCCAGACTTTACACAATACCCAGGTGAATGGGTCCATAATTTTGCGGTGCAGGAGATCAGGCAAAGGAATTTGAGACCCAGGCGCGGGACCCTGTGAGTGGTTGACCCCAAGCACGGAAGATAAGTGACCCCAATAGTGTGGTGAGTCGAGGGGTGAGGGTAACTCCTCGGATCCCGAATTGCACTGACCGCTCACAACAGAAACAATTGAGATGCCAGGGCTAAAGGCGAGCTCCGGACACTCGAAAACGAGAACACCGGCCAAAACCCAAGTAGGCCAACTGGAAAAGTGCTGGAGACAGGGACGCCGGAAGGACAGCGAATCACCTCCTCCCCCTCTGGAACGACCTAACCACACACTGACATCACCACTAAACACTATGGCGTTAGACAAATTGTTTGAAGGGGATGGAAGCCAGACTCACAAATACGTTTCACAATCAGAAGAAATGGAGATGAGGCGCGCACTCTGATTCCCTGTTAGATTTACCTGCTAAAGCAACAGTTAGTCTTCTCCTCCAAATGTTTTCTTAACTCTATCAATCATCAGGGAGGCTGTTTTCCTCTTCCTTTTCAGGTGTGCCTGGTTAATTCTCATTAAAGTCTCTAAGGATTCTGGTACATGTAGTCGCACACTTTTTTCAATGCAGGTGACTAGGAACCAACTCACCTCCAAAGCACAAATCTTTCCCTTGATAGGGGAGGGGTAAAACCATGTTTATGGCTCTGCATAGTAAGGCATGATGACCCTGGTGCTGCTGCCTCTTGAACCCGGGACTCTTGAAACACTGTAAATCGAAATGGAGATGAGGCACGCACTCTGATTCCCAGTCAGATTTACCTGCTAAAGCAACAGTTGGTCTTCTCCTCCAAACATTTTCTTGACTCTATTGATCATCAGGGAGGCTGTTTTCCTTTTCAGGTGTGTCTGGTTAATTCTCATTAAAGTCTCTTTCAATGCAGGTGACTAGGAACCAACTCTCCTCCAAAGCACAATAAAACGTTGGGTGGTTCTGGACAGGCTGAAAGCAATGCAGACGGCGATAGGGCTCCTACAGGAGACGCACCTCCTCCCTAAGGACAGGAAGAGAATGGCCAATCGAGCCTTTCCACAGCACTTTTTTGCCTCAAGTGCTGCGAAGAAAAGGGAGGTAGCCATACTAATTTGGAGGGCTTTAGACTCTGTAGAGACAGAGGGACGGTACATGGGGCTCAAGGGGTTGATAAAGGGGAAAATGTACACAATTCTGGCCATCTACGTTCCTAATAGTCACCAAGAGGTGTTCATAAAGGATCTACTGGGCAAATTGGGCAGCTGGTGAGAGGGCCTACTGATTATAGGTGGGGATTTTAACTGTGTCATGGACCCATTGTTGGATAAATCACCCCCCCCCCCCCCACAACAACCGACCAGAAAATAGACAGGCACTGGGTCGCTTCTTCAGAGAACTAGGGGTTATTGAAACTTGGCGATTCTTCCAAGGGGATAACAGAGAGTACACCCACTATTCAGCCGTCCACCTTGGATACTAATAGACATGATCTTAGTATCCGCAACATTAGTCCTGCAAATAACGGAGGTAGAAATAGGAGTGGAATGTCACTCCGATCACGCGCCAATGTTGGTGGGTATAGACAGGGGGTGGAAGGGAGCAGGGCAAAACCACCTTGGAGGTTAAATGAAATCCTCCTGACTTGGCACTAAGAGCTTATAAGGAGGCTACCATCAACAACTACTTATGGGATGCGGGAAAGGCGATGATCAGGGGAGAATTTATGTCACAGGCAGCGGCATTGGTGACAAACCAGCTGGAGAAGGAGGTGAAAGCAACGAAGCCCAACACAAAGCCCATTATTCAAGAAAATCCCTAAGAGCCCTTTGAAAAATCAGAGCCCAACTGGAGAACCATACGGTGGACTGGATTGCTCAGTCACTGATACAAACAAAACAATCCTATTACATCCATGGGGGCCAGGCAAATCATTTCCTTGCTGCGAAATTGAGAAAACGAAATGCTCAGAACTATATAGCACAACTGAACGATATACACGGAAAACCCCACATGGCAGAGCTCGACAAAAAAGAAATAATGAAGCGTTTTCATGAGGAATTCCTAAATAGCGAGAACCTTGACCCGGAACGGCAACTCATCTACATCAGCACGTTCCAGCTGCCCCAGATCGCGGAACAAGACAGAATCAGTCTTGGGAGCCCGTTCTCGGCACACGAGGTCAGTGATGCCATTTCAGCACTACCAGCAAATAAGACACCAGGCCCAGATGGCCTTGGCAACGGTTATTACAAGACGTTCCGCACTCAATTACCCGGCCCGTTGACAAGGCTATATAATGCAATCAGAGAAGAGAGGAAGGTCATGCTCGATATGGGGAGGTCTATAACCATCCTGCCCTTGAAGCCAAGAAAAGATCCCCACAGTTGAGTGAGCTATCGTCCTATAGCGTTGCTGAACACCGACGCAAAAATCTATGTGAAAATCCTTGCTACGCGCCTGATGAACATCCTCCCGAACATAATACACAACGACCAAGCTGGGTTCATCACGGACTGGCACACACAGGATAACGTATGGAGGGCAGTAGATGTCATACGCGGGACAGCTAACACAACAGATGTTTGCAGTGGCTGCCTTGGATGCCACCATGGCATTTGATAGCATGGACTGGTGCTATCTGAAACTGATCTTGGAGTGCTTCGTCTGTGGCCCAGAATTCACCAGGATGGTCCTTGCCAACTACCAACATCCATAGACAAGTTTCAGGATCAATGGACAAAGTACGGAATTTGTGAAGATTATAAGGGGTACGCGACAGGGGTGTCCACTCTCCCCCCTGATCTCCGCGATGGCGATGGAACCATGCCCAATGCAGTTCCGACAAGATGTTAGCATCAAGGGAGTGACAAGTTTCAGGATCAATGGACAAAGTACGGAATTCGTGAAGATTATAAGGGGTACGCGACAGGGGTGTCCACTCTCCCCCCTGATCTTCGCGATGGCGATGGAACCATGCCCAATGCAGTTCCGACAAGATGTTAGCATCAAGGGAGTGACGATCGGTCGGGAGACCCACAAAATAGCGCTGCATGATGACAACATCATGCTCTTCATGGGAGACCCGGAAAAACACGATGCCCAGAGCAATGGCCCTTCTAGAGGAATTCAGGCAGGTCTCGGGATTCTCCATAAACTTCTCCAAATCAAAAGCTATGAACATCATGGCAAGGAGGGAGTGACGGAGACGTATCAGAGGACACTTCCGATGAGCTGGGTGGGGGAAACACTAGAATACTTAGGGATCCTCCTTACTAGAGATCCACATAAGCTATATCAGGCAAACCAGCTGTGGAAACAGTTACAGGAAGACATGCTCAGATGGGAATCTCAGGAGCTGTCATGGTTCGCCCGCATCACAACTGTCAAAATGACTATCCTCCCTCATCTTCTCTATATAATAGGTTCAATAACGGTGCCTATACCGCCAGCCAAGATCAGAGAGTTGCAAAATGCGATATTTAAATTTATATGGCAAGGTAAGAAGCCCTGGATTCAGAAACGAGTCCTAATGCGCCCTCCGCTCCTGGGCGGCCTGGGAATTCCAGAAATGGACAGATATATTTTAGCAGCACACCTAGCACCAATGTTGAGATGGGCAAAACCTGAGAATCACAAGGGATGGTGTAGAATTGAACAATCAGCCTTGTCAACTCCCCTAATAACTCTGTTGAGCCTGAAAGAAGAAAACCGAGAGAGCAGGGGTGCGCTTTTGGAAATGACGAAATAGTCACTGCAAAGTTGGGATAAAGCCCGGAAAAAGAAACGTATCCAGAGCGGATTGGGCCCATACACGACATTGATGCCCAACCCTGATTTCACACCGGGTCTCCAACAAGTATTGGGTGGGATGGACGTGTGCCGAGACCCTTTACATGAGAGACATGTACAAAGACAGTTCTCCATTACTCTTCACAGACTGCCAACAGAAATTCAGCATAGGAGAACACGAGCGCTATAGATACGCACAAATAAGACACTGGATAACCCATGCAACGGTGAAGAGGGCGGGCACAAGAACGCCATCAGGCCTACAACTGACCCTGCAGGAGGGCCACACAGCAAAGGGGGTCACCAGACTCTACAGACTGCTCTCCAACGAACAATCGACGGAGGAGGAATGGAACCAAATATGGACACGTACACACAGCATCTCCAGATGCACTACGATTAAGGAATCAGCTTACAAACTATGCTAGGGGAGCGAGGATCATTTGAAAATCTTCGAAGGCAGAGGTAGTTTCAACGAACTGATTGGTACGAACACAAGAAAGATACAGACCTTATTCAATAACTGATTGAAAGTGTTATGTCATATTTACCTGTATGCCTTCGATCCAAAAATAAAGTTGGTTTAAAAAAAGTAAATGATCGCCCAAATCAATATTGGTATGATTTAAATGAACACATTTAGGCCTTAAGCCATTTGAGATATAGAAATAGTCAATCCTAGACTTACTGGTCCCGTTTTTCCATGCATACTTAGGACGGTTAGAAGACGGACAGCAGTCCAGGAGAGCCATATCCTATTACTGGAGGAAAATAGCCTGGTGCACATTGTAGTGTAGGTTATTAGGGGTAGCCTTGACATCGTTCCAAAATTAACCCTGCGCGCATTAGGAATTGAAATCGCCCCCTAGAATTGTTCTATTTACATTTCCCTTCCCGAACCAAGCTTGAAAAATCTCAAACAAACAGTCCTGTATTGTCTCGAACCCTACTCTAGAGGGATTCCAGTACAAGTTAACCAGTAGTAAAGACTGCCGTCCCGGGCCCAGATCTAGCTTAATCGCCAACAACCATTAATTGCAGAAGATGTATTCCCAGTTGATCCCGAGGTTGTGATCAATAGCTACTGCAAGGCCCCCTCTCAGTCGTCCCAATGCCCCTCTTACCGCTGGACTTGTAATAATATGCGAGCCCTCAAATTCAAATGGAGTCAAAGAGAATAGTTTCTTGAAAAATGTAAATGCGAAGCAATCCCCCAACAATAGGTTTGGCCATTAATTTAAATAAATTCGCCCCACTACACGCGTTCCATGAGATCACCTCAACCTTGATGTTATCATGAATGCCCTGTTCCTTTTCTGACCTTTTAAAGTGATCTAATAATGGTTTCTGATGGTAACTATTGTACATCAAAGGGCAATAACGTTCCTTTTGGTTTTGGAAGACCAAGGTGGGCAGTCTCTTGTTATTGCATTTATCTTTAAGTCCAGGAAATGTATTTCTGTTCTGTTGAAACTGTGCATAAATATTCAGAAGGGGTTACATTGGATCATCCATGTGCAAAATGCTGTAAATTGTGGCTCGTCGCACTTGAAGATCATGAACACATCATCCTTGTACCTCATCCATTTCGGAAGTCTGTCTCTGAATGGGTTTGTGACTATGGGCCTCATTACACGGATTGCGGTAATGGTTAACGGTCACCGTTAATGGTAACGGTGACCGTTAACCATTACCGCCTTACTAGGAGGTCCCTCAGCGGGTTGGTGCTTTAACGCCTGCTTTTTGCAGGCGTTAAAAACCAACCCGCTAAGGGACCTTGGTGCTAATTACGGCACCGCAAAATTGCGGTGCCGTAATTAGCACCTTCCCCATTCCCATTATGCCCTATGGGGCAAAAATGGGAATGGGGAAGGGCAGTGGTGGAAGGGGGAATTACCGCCCCGCCAACCTTGGAATGGGTCGGTAATTCCCCTTTCCACCGAGGCGGTGCCGGTATTTTACCGGCATGGACCAAGGTGCTAATACCGCCATCCGTGTAATGAGGCCATATATATATATATATATATATATATATATATATATATATATATATATATATATATATATATATATAATAAAATGTAGCCAGAAAACTGCTCTGCTTTGAACAAGTAGCTGGTGCTTCAGGGTATGGGTTGGCTATGTACCATTATATACAAAAAAAAATGTGTGTTCCTGGGTTTGTAAAAACTAAGGAATACATGTAAGGAGACCCAAATACTCAAAACCTTGCTGCGTTGTTGAACAAATTGTTTCTTTTTTCAAAGTATAAGTGCATCATATAAAACAGTGAACATAACATGCATAACATGCATATTCACTACACATGACAGACCAGGTACTTTAAAAACACTCACCCGTACGGGTGGAAAACGCCACACGTTCCACTCGTTATGATGAGCTTCCTCAGGCTGATATCCATTTGTGTGGATGCCACAATAAGGTTTAAAAGCACTGACCAGAGCAGCACGCTCCGCCCTCTGCATCCTGTGTGTACTGCATGCATGCATGCAGTACACTGCATGCAGCATCCGGCCCTTCTCTGACCCTGGCCATCCCAGACAACTATTCCATTATCAGGTGTGACAGGGACACCAATCAAACTAAGGGGGGTGGACTAGCCTTCATATTTAAGAGTTTGCTTAACCTCAGAGCAGCCTGCAGCTGCCATCAGCAGAATTACTGTCTATTAAACTGCCGATCTCTCCTAATCACACAGCCACTGTACATCTCATTCACAGGCCCCCTGGCCCGACCTCTTCATTCGCAGAGGACATTTCATCTATCCTAGCTACCAGTACTAAGCCCAACTCGCAAATCATTATATTGGGAGACTTCAATCTAGGCTACCAAGATACGAATGACACCAAAGCCTTTGACCTAGAAAGAGTCCTGGCCGACTTCGGTCTCACCCAACACGTCAATGAGCCCACCCACATCAAGGGTCGCACTCTTGATTGGGTCTCTGACTTGAACTGTGCGCTTAACATCACCTTTGTGTCGCCATGTGCATGGTCTGATCACCACAAAATATAATTCACCATTAATTCCACTCCACCGACAGATAACCCCGACCTTGCCCCTCCCACACGCAACAAAAAGGATATTACGGTTGAGAAATTACTCCCACTTATCCTTCCTCTTTTGAACTCGGCGTCCACCATGTGCTCGGACCCCACAGTGTTAGTAGACACCTACAACCGCGTCATGCTAAAAGCCCTCAATACCATTGCCCCCCTCAAACTGCGCAAACAAAAACCACGGCTCCACCTTAATTCCTGGTTTACCCCGCACTTACGCGACCTGCGCAAAGAAAAAAGAAAAGCTGAGGCTCATTGGAAAAGCACACCTTCTCTAGTCAACAAAAACAACCTCACCACTGCTTCTCTTACCTACAAAGAAGCCATCCTAGCTGCTAAAAAGGAAGTATATAACAAAAGGATCACTCAAGCCCAACAAATACCAAGGAACTCTTCAAGATCCTTAAGGAATTGGAGTCCCCTGTTGCCCCGCTTGATACATGCACACCGGACACTGAATGGTGCTCCAATATTCAAAAGGCACTGTTTGACAAAATTGCCATGCTCCAAGACAAAATCAACACTAAAAAAAGCTACCTCGCCGACTCAACAGGTAACCCCCCCCGTCTTCCAAAACCCTTTCTCCTAAACATTCCGTCAAACCTTTCAGCTTCTCACCCCTCACCATTAAGGAAGTCGAAAATATCATAACGAAGCTTAAGCCTTCCAATTGCCAAGGTGACGCCTGTCCTGCACCGTTCATAAAGGAAGCTGCACATGATCTCGCCCCTTTCATTACCTCTTTCATTAATGCCTCTTTCAAATCGGGCATTGTACCTGACATCCTTAAGGATGCTTGGGTCAACCCATTAATGAAAAAACCCAATCTTGATCCCAGTAATCCCTCTAACTACAGGCCCATCACCACGGTGCCTTACCTTCTCAAAATTCTGGACCGCGCAGCCTATCTCCAAATCCAGGACTATCTTGAAACCAACAATCGTCTAGTGCTTAGACAATCTGGTTTCCGTCCCAGACATGGTACTGAGACAGCCTTAATTGACTTGAAAACCCAAATTGAGGAGCTGAAAGACAAGGGCAAACTGGCGCTCCTGCTCCTCCTTGATCTTTTTGCTGCCTTTGATTTGGTCAATCACCAAATCATCTGCCACCACCTCAAAATTGCGGCCCACTTCTCCGACGCAGCCACATCTTGGATTAGCTCTTTTCTGGCAAACAGAACCATGAGGGTCTTCTCTCCCATAGCCTCAGCTGATCCAGCCCACGTCTCGTGCGGAGTCCCACAAGGATCTTGTGTAGCTCCTACACTTTACAACGTGTTTACTAAACTGCTCTTTGATATACTTGACTATCTGGGTGTCTCCTTCACTAATTATGCGGATGGCACCCAGATACTCATCCCTATCACTGGCGATTATGTAACAGATGCCAAAGCTCTCAATACAGTATACACTCTCATTCAAGCCTGGATGGCTCATCAAGGGCTTTGCCTTAATGATGGAAAGACGGAATTAATCATTCTTGGATCTCAATACAAACTCACTAAACTTGACCCCAAGTTCAATTCCTTCAATATTGACGGGAACAATATTAAAGTCTCCAACGTCACTAAAACACTTGGAATATATCTTGACTCGACTCTATCCCTCAATCGACAAACCAACGCAGTTCTCTCAGCATCATCCTATACTTGCAAATTGATTACAGCATGTCGCCTCTTCTTGACAACGGAGAACTGTCTGATTCTCGCCAGAACCCTCATCCTGTCCAAAATCGATTACTGCAACGCCCTCTACCTAGGGACTAGTCAAAGAAACATTGATAAACTCCAGGTCACGCAGAACAACGCCATAAGGGCAGCTCTCAACGTTCCTAGGCGTTCCCACATATCTAACACGAGACGCAACTTGCACTGGCTACCCATCACTCACCGCATATCCCTCAAAGCACTTGTTCTAACTCACAAGGCCCAAAACAACGCAGCCCCGGCTTACCTTTCCACGCGCTTCATACAACACACAGCAACTAGACCACTAAGATCTTCTCAGGCTCATACGCTGACTATTCCCAGTTTCAAGCTACAGACAGCCGCAGGCTCGAGCTTCCCTGTCCTCGCGGCTAAGCTCTGGAACACTCTTCCCAATGCTCTCAGAAACATTTGTCACATCTATGCCTTCAAAGGTAAAACTAAACTTTGGTTACATGAACGGGATGCCCTAGCCTCCTCCTTATAAGCCCTACATGTGTCAATCTCATTACTGACTGCTCATTGTACATAGACTGTTTATACTGTATTCTTAGATTCGCTCCTCTCCTCTCTTTTGATGCTCTGAACTTTATGTAAATATGTGTAAAAATGTATAGTGTATCTATTTGCTGTAACTTGTAACCGCCTCTTTAAACATGCGCCCAGATGCCCAGGGGCAAGGTGCGTACTATAAATAAACAAAATATAAATACTGCAATCATGTGACCTAAATACAATTCACTAGTGCAGTTAAATAATACCGCCATCTTAATACACACAGTTACGGATATAAAATATCCTCAATGTGCTATTACGCACATTTCAATAACAAGGGATTAACTGGGGCCGAGCATGCCAATATCCTCAATGCATTTCAAATTATCGTGATTGTGAGAAATATAACATTGAAGCAGCAAGAGAGCAGAACAGTGTAGACTGTTCTGAGCCAGTGGAGAAATCAATTTTAAATTACACCAATTTAATCTATTTCACCAAGCTTTGTGAGTGGTGTGACTTAGAATTAATAGATGAAGATGAATATGTATTTTTGAAAACTAGTCATCCGGAATTAGAGCATTACACTCAATGGCTAGTCATGTGGTACCAATTTATAGATGATTTGTTCATAATCTCGGATGCTACAGAATTGGAGTTACATCAATACATTCAGATTCTAAACAAAAATATGTTCAATTTAGAACTTACCATGTAGTAAACATGAACTAGTCTTTTTGGATTCAAAATTTCAAGTTATAGATAACTCACTTATTTCTAGCCTATATAGGAAAGAGACTAGCTGTCATGGTACGAACTCCCAAACCTCTGTAGCTTATGGGCCTACCCCAGTCACTGGCACCCTTAGGGGCTTATCAAGCCCCAAAAGTTTGTCCTAGGATTTCCTGGACTCAGTCCTGGTGCCGTTAATGCCAGGCTCATAACATGTGCTAA
The DNA here is from genome assembly GCF_040938575.1 of Ambystoma mexicanum. NCBI lineage: Eukaryota > Metazoa > Chordata > Amphibia > Caudata > Ambystomatidae > Ambystoma > Ambystoma mexicanum. Next base: position 592,306,676 of record NC_090926.1, read on the forward strand.
TTGCATGGGACTACATTCACAGCCTAATAGGGCTGAGCCTTTCTGTATACCCTGGGTGTGGCTGAGGGACTACTTTACCTGAGATTGCAGGGTGTGGCTGAGGGACTATTTTACCTGGAATTACTTACAAGGCTATTTAAGCCACACCCTACAAGCAGAACACGCTTCACGTTATTCTGCACTCCTGCAGTGTAACGCTCACTGTGTCTGCTCAGTACTCAAACTTCTACAACCACGCCCGTCCAGAGATGCCGATCCAGCGGCACCTGAGAGAAGGAAAGGAAGAGAACAGGAGTTAGTACAGCAACAAAGGCCTTACCTGCAGTTTTCCATCAATCGGCCGCGCCTTCAGCTGCTCTCCGGGCCGCCGCACCTGCAGAGAAGAAGGTATCTGCATGGACACCCAATACTCACCTGGGGTCTGCATTCTTCAGGAATTTCGTTGAAGCGGTTCTTCCCATCGCCGTCCCAGTGCCGCACCGCGCCTGCAGAAAAGGAAAAGAAAACAGCAGGTTAGTCGCGCACGGAAAAGAAACAGCTATACAGATAATCAACGCCACTCACCCGCGCTAATATTCACCTGCAGGAAATCTGCTCTGCATCTTAGAAAGAGTCAAATCTTCAACCGAAAACCGCTCAAGACCGCGCTTGGAGGAAAAGAGAAACACATGTTAAAACTTGGGCAATAAGGACATTAAAGGAATGGTTTGGTCAAAAAATATTATTGTCCCTATGGGTCGGCCATGTCCTTTTAATCATTATTCGATCGATCGTACAAACATTTCCTATGCACCTTACCCGAGTTTTCGTCTGTTGAACACAAGCAAAATCAGGCAGCAGGGCTTGTCCATTTTGTGATAATCTTATCACTTGCCGCATCGCCCTGGGTGACCTGCGTTTGCAGCACTAAATCATATCCCCCGCCCCTGAGCCTGATATCACTAGATGCGTACCGCCCATTTCACAACGCCAAAGCACGTCTCGTGTCAACATTCTCTGCGCCTCAGCTAATGACGTGTTGCCATGGAAACAGCAGGAAGCCTCTTTCCTCGACAAGTATAAACAGAGCGTTTCACAACACACAACAGCAGATTTTCTTTTCCATTCCTCTTGCTGTATTTCTTTGAGTATTCTGTGACTCGTTTCTGTGCTCTGGTCAGCTACCTTCGTTGCTTGTAGCCCGTGTGAACAGATACCAGTACGACCGCTATAAATTATTTTCGTTTCTTTACCACACAATGGCAACAATAATGCTCTACCTGTACGAGCCCCAGTATTCCGAGGAGGAATTACTGGAAAGAGCAAGCTCTGTAGACGATGGGGATTTGGACAACAGTTGGGCGGAAGTTTCAACAGGTGAAGAGCCTGGGCCCAGTCGCATGGACGGCGTTTCCACCTGGTGTACCTGCAATCGGTGCGTGCTAATCCCAACCGAGGTGGAGAACTGCTGCTGCCGAGAAAACTCTGGATGCTTGTCCTGCATATCGCAAGGCGATCCACAGCCGCAATGCATTACCGAGCTGCCAGACTTCACGGCAGTCTGTCGCACACGGTCTGTGTTGAGGATTTTGATGGTGCTTATGCACGAACTTCGTGCAACAGTTCACCCTCGTAATCCAAGTAACGAGTAAGTGTAGTCTGGTTGTGATGTCAGTTAGGCCACTACTATTTCACGGTTGTCCCCTATATTCTGGTAACTTCAAGATATCATTGTCATATCCATTTAGTCTTGCAATTCTCTAGTAATAGTCGAAGTATGTGGAAAGCCATTGGTGAGCGTGACTCGTTTAACACAAGGCAGTAACCTGAAAATACATGGCACCTGTGAAAAGTCACATAAAGCCTTTTCATGGTCCGCTCAACCGATGCTGGGGAAACTGCCAGCTGGTAATGTACTGTGTGCATCAGCTTTACTTTTCAGTGGCTCTAGTTTCACGAAGATATCCAGTTTCTTTCAGTTTGTGGGACTCCATTTCACTTACAAAACGCAATACTACAAATACCAACGTGATTATATATTCCCTGCCATCAGTGATGCTTGGAAAATGGAATAATTGGCTATTGAAAGTACATTCCCCGACAAACGGTTCAGGCTAGCCAGCGATGGACAGTGTGACAGCCCCGGATTTTCTGCTAAGTACTGCACCTACCATCTTCAGGACATGGAAAGTAAGAAAATTGTGAGTTCGGTGGTCGTGCAGGGGTCCCAATGTAAATCCTCGGTGGCCATGGAGAAACTTGGTTTTATAAAATCACTGGAATATCTACAATCGAGGGGAATGCTAATCAAACTCATAGCCACGTCAGACACGTTTCAATAGCCAAGACAATGAGAGAGCAGTATCCAAATATTAAACATCAGTTTGATGTATGGCATGTTGCCAAATCAATTAATAAAAAAATCTCGGTTGCAGGGGAAAAAAAAGGTTTTGAAAGTATTTCGCAATGGTCCCAGTCTTTCAGCAACCATCTTTGGTGGAGCCCCAAAACATGTGATGGGTCTGGAAATTCTACTGGAAAAATGGCGCTCACTGATGCACCACTGTTCCAACGTTCACCACTGGACAGAAAACCAACATTTCCACCAATGTGAACATGGCCCTTTGTCCCCAGAGCAGGCACGGAAGAAGAAGTGGTTGATACCATCTTCAGCTCCACACAAAGCCCTTGAGAAGATTGTGTTTGATAAAACTCTATCAAGAGATCTGAAAGGACTCACAGAATTCTGGCACACAGGAGATTTGGAGGTGTTCCACAATATGTGCCTAAAGTACAGGCCAAAGAGATTGCATTTTGGCATCCACGGGATGAAATGTAGGATTTTACTAGCGGTATTAGCGTATAACGAGAATGTGGGCTGTGAACAATGTAGGACAGCTGGAAACTTCGGGATGCTTCGCTACAAAAAGCAGGCGTTAAAGTGTGAATTGGGCGTTAAGGGTTTAACGGCGCCGCAGCCTTTTATGGTGCCGTTAACCCCTTAACGCCAGGGTTGTAATGAGGCCCATAGTCATGGAATCACGCACAAATCTGTTCAGAGCACACATACATTGCCACAAAACATTGCCAGCGTCCCATGTCCACCCAAAGCAGAGCTTGTAAAAACGTTCAAATCCCGGTTGAAATGATGACCGTCTGTTTTTATTTTTGCAAAAAATGTTTCTATAATCTGTATAAATAAAGTATGCATTTTGTCTTTTGAAATCTATCCTCTCAGTCCTTTTCTTAAAAATATATTACAATTATTACGATTTGCTTTCACATTTCACAGTTTAGTTGAAATACCGTGGGACCGTCATTTTTCGTGTTAATGAACAATGGGTAACAGTGTGTAAGAATATTTGGGTTTTGGCAGTTGACTTGCAATAAAGTTCCGCAAAAAGCTGAATAACTGCTGGACCTACAAAAGGGATTATACCTAGGCTACAAAACATTCAAGGCACGCAAGAAGTACTGACTGTGAAAACATGCCATGAGGTAGGAGGCCATGAGATAAGCAGAGGTGGCCCTATTGGCAAATTTCACTTACAGCTGAGCAGCGCCACGAACAACGAGCGGACCCCTATTTCCTGAGCCCGTGTTTCAAAATTAATTTTCTCATGAATGCGTTGACACGGGATGTTGCAAAGCAAGAATGTACGTTCATTTTGAGTGAAGGTCACCAGCTTTGAATTTCGGCTTGGGAGCTGTGAGGCCCCACGCGTCCCTCGCACAGTATAAGGTTCTATTGTTTTTTTTTGTTTTCCACTTTGTATTTATTGAACTTTTCAATAGCAACAGTAACATCAGAAAGCAACTGACGGAAATCAAAGAACAATCTCAACCAAGATGACAAATGACATCCCTTTGTCCCCCACCCCCCACCCAATCCTCCCAATACTCCCTCCCCCCAACCAATGAGCTACATGGGATTCAACAAGATAAAAGGAACCAAATGTGCACAAGAGGTAGAGCTAAGGCATAATACCAGGTGAGACTTTACAACAAACCCTTTCTACCGGCAAGGTCCCCCGAAGACACTAAAATACATGTGATACATTCAAAAACCAGCCACACCCTCCCATCCTCGAGCCCCATTTAGAGCCCAAGAGTTTAGAGCCTCAAGGCTTCACAGTCTGCACTTAATAGTACAATCGTCCAATCCTGGAAGAAAGAGGCCATGTTATCATTGGCAATAGCTGCAAGTTTCTCATATGTACAAATTGCCAAGAGTTTATTAAACCATTCTGCTTTCGTTGGGGCCTGAGGACTTTTCTACTTCTGGTCTAGGGCCATTCTCCTAGCCCTCAACATCGCTCCCGCCACCCTGAAAAAGGCAATTCATCACACTCTGGCCTGGGGGTACCCAAAAGGATCGCCATAGGGTGAAGGGAAGGGCACGTTACCAGGCTGTCCTAAATCCAGCTTAGCAACTCCGCCCAATAGACCTGAATAACGGGACACTCCCACCACCTGTGGAACCATGTTCTTCTACCAGCACAAGCTCTAGGACACATAGGGGATACATTGGGAAACATTTTAGACAAAGTGATGGGAGACCGATGCCAAGAATGGAGAATCTTAAAATTATGTTCCATGGCTGCGGTATATAGCTTCCCCTTGAAAACAGACCCAAAAACAGAGCCCCATGCACTGTCATCAAGGGCCATACCCATTATATCCCCCCATACATATTTGAACGCTTGCCTGCCCTCTAAATTAGCTGTAACCAGCACGCTGTAAATTTTAGAAAGAGACCCCTTTCTAGACCTGGCCTCCTCAAAAACTTTTTCAAAAGGAGTCAGAGGACGAGAGAGGGGAGCCATCCAATGCGCCCGAGTAAGAATGCCCTTTAGTCGCAGATAGTCAAAAATAGAAAGAGGCCTCCCCGACAGCACTTCTGATAATTGGGCAAATTCAATAAAACTCCCCTGGTTAAACAATTGTGTAGCCCTCTCAATCCCCTGGTCCGACCAAGACTGTGTCCCTCGAAAACCTCTAGTCCCCAAATTGAGTGGAGATCCCGACAAGGAAGACAGGGGGGAGGGCCATGAAGAGAGTAGCTTGTTGTCCCTGTTTGGTTTCCATAGTGCCCAAAGAACCGATAGGATTGGATGGGTTCTGACGGCTGCTGGCAAGGAACGTGGGGGGGCCCAGAGCAAATCTCTGACCTTATGAAGGTGGACCTGTACATCCTCAACGTACGTCCAGTATGTCCTGAGGTCATCCCTTAGATGCTCTAGCATCACCCGCAACTGAGCTGCCTTGTAATACAGCTTGAAGTCCGGAAGGCCGAACCCTCTGAGCGCCTTTGGAAGGGACAAAATATCAAATTTTATTCTGGCTCTCTTACCACCCCACACAAATCGGAGAATACGCAATCGAAGAGACACGAAGAAGGAGGCCGGAATGATACAAGGAAGAGAGGAGAAAAGATAAAGAAGTCTGGGAAGTACATTTATCTTTATAGAGACCATACGCCCAAACGACGAAAGTGTGAGGGGAGCCCATCTGACCAAATCGTCAAAAATCTTAGTCTGCAGGGGAAGAAAATTCAACTCAAAGATCCTACCCAGATCCCTAGGTAAATTAGTGCCCAGGTACCTAGTACTGATACTCTGAAACCGCATACCGAACACTTCTGTTTTACCCTTAATATCACGGTCCAGCTTACTCATGGGCATGATGCAAGATTTGGATACGATCATTTTAAGTCCAGAGAACTCCCCAAAACCGCGAATCAGCTCTAACAACTGAGGAAGGGAAACGTTAATCCTAGACAAATACACCAGGATGTAATCCGCGAAGAGAGATCATTTAAATTCACAATCCCCACACTGCACCCCGGACACTCCCTCGTTGGTTCTAATCGCGATGGCAAAGGGCTCCATAGCCAGGGCATACAAAAGGGGGGGAAGAGGGCAACCCTGGCGATAAGCCCAGGGAAGTACAGCCATTTACTAGCACCCGCGCGGAGGTACCATTATACAGGGCTGAAACCCACCCCCAGAATTTGTCATCGAAACCCATCTAGCTTTTTCAGAGTCCAGCGAGAGGAGGTAAGCCTCTGACTCCCGCCTGGACACCTCATACATCAGGCCCAATGTTTTCCTGATATTGTCAGACCCCTACCGTCTGGGGACAAAGCCTACCTGGTCTCCGTGAACCAAAGAGGGGAGAAATCTAGACAGTCTGTTCGCTAGGAGTTTAGCTAATATTTTCCCATCGATATTCAAAAGTGAGATGGGCCTATAAGATTGACATAGCGAAGGGTCCTTCCCTTCCTTTGGAATGACCACAATAAGAGCTGACATCATGGAGGGGGGGGGGCAACCAATGTCCAAGGCGCTATTATACACCTTAGCTAAGAACAGGGCCAAAGTGGATCAATATGTTTTGAAAAAACGGACAGTAAACCCACCGTCCCCTGGAGCAGTACTGTTCTTCATAGAAGTAATAGCATCAGTCACTTCCTGGGGGGAGATGGGGAGCTCCAAAGAGGCTGAGCTCTCTCGTGCAAGACAAGGGATTGGGAGCGAATCAAAAAACCAATCCACTTCGGACGCATCCCCAGTATATTCAGAAGTATAAAGCTTTTCGTAATACAGTTTGAACTGCTCCGCAATTTGATTATCACCCAGCCGTTTTTCACCCAACTGGTCAATAATAAGATTAACTCTCCTACTTTTACAAAGTTCCCTCAGCCTCCAGGCCAGAATCTTGTCCGCCTTTTCCCCTTTCTCCATATAGCGTTGTTTCAGAAATGCAAGCTTTTTCTCCATCTGACCAACGAGGAGGGCGGACAATTTCACCCTAGGTTTTTGGAGTTTTTCGCGTTGAACTGGACCCATCTGCGATCTCAACTTACCCCCCCGGTTGGATAGCAAGAATCTGCTGCCTCAACTTGAGCTCCTCTCTAGACCTGTCCTTTCTCCTTGCTCCCATCTGATTGTGGCCTTAAACGCGTCACACACACACCTCTAATTTCAACCTCACCAGTATCATTTAAATGAAAAAATTCAGTGATAGAGGCTAGAAGAGATTGACGCAATTCCCTATCCATTAGTAAGGTGTCATTACATCTCCATCGTGATTTGCTCTGGGCCATCGGGGGGAACCCCAAGATTGATTCAAACTAGGTCATGGTCAGACCATGGAATGGTCTCTACCTTAAAATCTGATATGCAGTCGCGAATCGAGGAGTCTACCAGCACATAGTCAATCCTAGAAAAAGATTGATGTAAGGAGGAATAATAAGTATATAGAGGATCCAGGCCGCCACTAGTGGGATGAGCATCAACTAGGCCAAATTCCTCGTTTACCCGGCGGAAGGAGTCCGCCAACTTCATTTGGGATCTAAGATCGGGACATGGCCTGGCGGATTTCCTGTCTCTATCTGGGGATAGAACCATGTTAAAATCTCCCCCGACTATTATCGCGCCTTCTGCAAATTCCCTAATTTTCCCCCCCATCCCCTGCCAAAAAACATCCTGGCCCTCATTTGGGGCATAAACTCCCACAAAAGTGAACAGACGACCCTTCACCTCCCCCTTAACCATAACAAAGCGCCCTTCCGGGTCCGCTCTATGCAGGGCTTTAAGTGGGTTAAGAAATCGAGGGGGGGGGGGCCCTCATTTGGGGGCGTGGCTTGTGGGAGGGGGGTGACCTAAAAAGTACGCAAATCGTACGGTATACACACAAATATATATAAATGTTATATATTTGTGTGCGTACCTTACTATGGTTTGTGTACTATGCAAGCCACCTTTTCTAAACATGGAAATATGTAAGATATTTCTACGTTTATAAAAGATGGCTTGCAAAGTACACAAACTATAGTAAGGTACGCACACAAATATATAACATTTATATATATTTGTGTGCATACCCTACGGTTTGCCTAGTTTTCAGGCCATCTTTTTTAAACATTTCAGGTTTATAAAAGATGGCTTTGAAAGTACACAATTCAAGCCATCTTTTATAAAGCTTTGACTACGGACAAGATTGTATTCTATTAGCACCATGGTCCATGCCGCTTAGGTTACGATTCCGCCATGGTGGATGGCGGAATTACCGCCCCATTACAAGGTGAGTGGGGCGGTAATTCCCCATTTACCAATGGCCCCTTCCCCATTCCCATTTTTGCCCCATAGGGCATAATGGGAATGGGGAAGGCGATAATTACGGCACCGTAAATTACGGTTGCCGTAATTATCGCCAAGGTCCCTTAGCGGGTTGGTTTTTAACACCTGCAAAAAGCACCATCCCGCTAAGGGACCTTGTAATCAGGCGGTAAGTGTTTAACGGCGCCGACGCTCTTTACGGCGCCGTTAAACACTTACTGCCTGGGTTGTAATGAGGGCCACTGGGTGTCCCGGAGAGGGGAGTATCACCTTTTTGTACTTCCTGTGACCCCAGACACGCCGCCGCCCCAGAAACTCAGAGGATTCTTTATAAGGACCTATGTTGGGCCCTTCACCGACTTTATCCTGCTCCCTCCATGGGAGGGTCGCTCAGCAACTCACTCATCGTCTTCCGAATGTCACCTTCTGATGTAAGTGCATACTTATCGCCATTGAGTTCAAAATAAAGCGAGAATGGGTGCCCCCACCTGTAGCGCACTCCTTTAGTCTGCAGCCATTTTGTTGTGGACCACAAAGTCTCTGGCGTGCCAGCGTGAACGCCGAAAGGTCCTGGTAAAAGGATATCCTAGCACCGTTCCAATCCAATTTCCTTAACCTTTTTCACAAAATCTGCCTGCGTCTCTCCCTCCTGCTCCGGAACCCCAAGGAATCTCAAATTAGAGCGTCGCTCCCGATTTTCCAAATCGTCAAGTTTGAGCGTTAGCCACCAAACTGAGGGACAAGAGCTCCAAGGGCTGCTGGGGGGGAGGGGGGGTGAAGCAGGGCTCAACTCTTCTCTTTCTCCTTCAACTCTTGGGCAACACTTCACACCTCAGGTAAGTCACCCTATAAAGCACTGCTTGAAAAACCAAACAGGCCCCCCCCAGCTTGCTACAGGATGTTTGATGACTCAGATAAACCACCCGGAGGAGGATGGTTAGGGAACAAAAGATGAGCACAGGCCCTCTCCTCTTATGAACAGATTGTGGGAAGCTGCCCAAGGAAGGCGCTAAAGTACCACACAGTACCCGTATGAAAAATCAGGACCTCAGCAAAGGAAATGACCAACCTGGTGGATCTATTCAGAGCCCTCCGGACATGGGCACTCTGGCAAGGGAAAGAGGCTGGACAGCAGGCAAGGATGAAGAAACCGCTCTTCAAGGAAATAATGTCCCATGGCACAACGCAGACAGAAAGGGTAAAAATCCCCACAGTGACTGTCCAGGGCCAACTCTCTCAATCAGGAGCCACACAGTCCACCAGTCAAAAACGCTGCTGGATGCTCCTCTTTCAGCTACAACCAGCGATACGGGGGGCAACCACATAGACCAAGCCGGAGCAGCTCCCAATGTCACACGGGGCCTCGAGAGTGACCCACAACAACGACTCCCGAAGATGTATGTCTTCCAGCAACCGCTTACCCCACCGTCTCCGGGCTCCACCTCTGCTGGCACTGTGTCTCAGAGAATAGACCTAGGGACCAGCATCCCAAACTCCTCCTCCTCCCAAACGCTAGGCCGTACACCAAAGACTAGGCGGGCCGGCGTTCTCCACAGGTCTTCTAATGCCGGGCCGCCAAGGAAGTCCCTACAGGCAAACTTCGCCGTCGTTAGCCCGGAGATTCCTTTCACAATAATCTCCGGCGGGTGCCTGTCAGCATACAGCACCGCCGGGCGGAAGGTATCCGCACAGGCCACACGACCATACAATTGTCCTCTACCCCAACCCCACCGCCAGGCAGCCCAGGACCGCACGGTTCTCTCGGCGGGGACACTCACCAGGCTCCAAGCGTCTCCCACCGTATGGCAGCAAACTTCATGTTCCCGGCACACAATGACACCGGGTTTTCGCTCCGCCGACTCCTGTCACTGTCGGACAACTCCAGGGGGGATCAGGGCCGGGCTCCAACAAGGCTGGGGGGGCTCAGAACCCAAAATAAGGCACGCTGGGGAGGAGATCGGCTGAGAGACTTCAGCACATCTCAGCGCCCCCTGGTGGCTCACCGGTTCTATTGGTTTTTGACCTTGAGAGGCAGGAACCATTCCAAAAGGGATTGAATTGAAGGGGGGTGTAATAACGTATGATATAAGTTCAGTTTTTGAGAAAACGTTGACACGAACAGAGGATTCTGCATCACGGTCTGCATTACGCCTAGAAAATGGAATTTGCGAATATAATGTAAGTTTCTCTTTAGACGATTTCATACCAGAACTAATCGAAATACGAATAGCTGACCGTTACTGATGGGTGACATTGTACTTGTTCGTTCTGTTTGGCATATTGCAATGAAGTGCTAGTACTTCTATCTACCGGGCAACAGGCAGAGGCGTAGACAGGGTATGGCCTGAGGGGCAAGGCCCACCCAAAATTTCTAGACATTCAGTCAGCCGCACTGTGTAGGAATTTACAGATGTTAATGTCACTGTGGTGGGCCCAACTACATTAGCTGCAGGCCCCACTTGTTAGACAATCCTGGCCACGCCTCTGGCAACAGGAGTAGGCCAGCAGCGAGACGCATGTAGACCACCACTCATTTCTCCCTGGCTCTACGCTAATAAATCATTACATTGTTTTTGCACCTCGAAATTCTTGGCCCAGTTTACGCATTACGGTTAGTGCTCAACATTCTCATTCGCAATATCCGCGGAAGCAAATAGCAGAGGACTTTGATATTCCTTGTTGTATTCTCTCGGTTCACATTGTGTCACCTCTGCACTAATAAAGGAAATTAATAATTGTAATAAAGATCAGCTACTGAGACACTTTTCGATTTTTATCTTTTGCAAACAGGTACATCGTGCCGTTCTGCGATTGTCATCTATTCCAGACCCCGACCGATGGCTTCTTCAACCGCCAGCTGCAGCTACATGTCAATCGCTGGATCTACTTGACCGTATTTTGGGACGACAGACAAGCTCCAATCTGTCCGTACACGTTACCGGCGGCTAGGAGCAACATAACAACCTTTACGGTGCTCTAGTGCCAAATTGAAGCACCAGCCTTGCAATTCACCATGCCACCGAAGTGCTTTGATTACCCAAAATGAACACCGTGTGTACCCAAAAGGAACAGCGCGTGACTTACGATAAACATTTGCGGATTTATTAAACGAGAGCAAAGAAAAAAGTTCTATTTTAATTGATTAGGTCACACGCCGATTGTTATCGAAACATTTAATGTGAAATAAATGTACTTTACCATTTGTACAATCTTGTTGTCTCCTCTTAAAGTACAGTTTCATATTCCTAATTGTGATGCGCCGTGCTGTGAAATGATGTGTGTTGGTTTCCGGGTTCCGCGTCTAGTTGCGTAGGTGACGACTGGGCGCGTTTGGCCACGCTGCCCAGCAACGTCACGGAGAGAGGCGGGGAATATAAATGATTTGGTGATGTCATGCTCAGGGGCGGGGGATATGATTTAGTGCTGCAAACGCAGGTCACCTAGGGCGATGCGGCAAGTGATAAGATTATCACAAGATGGCCACGCCCTGCTGCCTTATTTTGCTTGTGTTCAACAGACGAAAACTCCGGTAAGGTGCATAGGAAATGTTTGTACGATCGATCGAATTATGGTTAAAACCACATGGCCGAACCATAGGGACAATAATATTTCTGACCGAACCATTCCTTTAAGCACCTATACCAAGCATCCATTGGCTTAGAGACTTACATGCTTAATCCAGCTATTCAAAACTCTTCAACAGCCCTGCAGGATCAGTGAAGTAACTTGGTCCTGGGAAAGACTGTGCATACCATGCGCCTGCTAGAGATTGCAGGACGGAGATCCTACCATTAAGAACTCCAAGATGAGAAAGAAGAGGAGAAGGGCATCAGAAGGTTAAAGGAAGTGGAACGAATCCGGCTCCACTCAGTTAGCTAATATCTTGTTTAGACATTGCAGGCAAACGCCTCCTGGGGTGATAACGAGGGAGAAGACGCAGGAAGGCATCATCACTCAAGCTGTACAACGCCAGTGCAGACATCATTCGTGCGGCTACGTGCTACGCCCCCGTGGAGACCAGGTGAGCGTGACACTAGCTCAAAATCCACCCTACATGCAAAGAGCTAGCACCCTTTGGCTCTAAAAACGTCTGTACCATACAGCACATTTTTGAGAGCTAACGTGTAGCCAAATACATAAGTCAGAGATTCATCAATAGAGGCTATGCCAAAAGCACAGTGGCAGAGTCCTTTGGCAAAGCTAAACAACAGACGAGAACAGATCTGTTTAGACCGAAAGATAAAAAGAAGGAAGATGAAATTAGATGTATTACTGGCTTCAATCATCGAGCTAAACAAATTAAATCAATAATCCATAAACATTGAAAAGTGCTCCTAACAGATTCAGATCTTAGCAAAGTCTTAGACACCACACCAAGTGTCACTTATTGTAAAGCTCCCACCTTAAAAACTGTGTTATCACCTAGTATGGTAGTTACAAACAATGAAGTATCAGGCTTCAGAAAATGCGCCAACTGCAAAATGTGTGAATTTGTATCTAAGAAACCATTTATGAGCTCTAATGGATTGAAATGGACCTCCGAACATAGAATCACCTGCTTAACCAAATACGTAGTATATGTCATCCCCTGTAAATGTGGCCTACATTACATTGGCTCAACTATACTATAGGGCCATTAAAGCTGCGTATACTACAGCATTACAGAGCTATCAAAAATGGTGACCTAACATATCCCTTAACATCTCATTTCTTGCAAAAACACAAAAGTTACATCAAAGAAATTTCATTTTTGGGCCTGGCCCATATACCGCAACACAAAAGGCCAGGTAATAGAGAACTTAAATTGTGACAGTTGGCAGCAACTTTGATATACAAATTTGACACCTTGATACCCCAAGTTCTCAACATAGTTTCTGAGATGTTTGTATTTTTACGTTGACTTTCTGATTCTGCATTATAGACAAATGATGGAAAAGAAACAATATATGTAGTTTGGTTATTTACTTAAGGTTTGAATAAGACTTTAAGGTTGAATTGTCTTAACAAGTCTGTCACTCATACATGAATCCTATCAAGAACATCTCCTGTTAATCATAACACATGTCTACAGTCATCTTTTGTTGCACAAACTAATTTAGATACTGGTGGGATTGCCGTTTTTATATGCACTTTTCAGCACCATTTTGCGTATTTGCACTTTAGATAAGAATATAAAGCTGCTAATGAGAGGTATCATGGTTATTATATATTTTTCCATAGGACATAGAATATGCATCTGCACTTTATGTAATCTTTTTTAAAAATTGTGATTTTGGTGCTTTTATAAGAAAGCAAACATCTGGCGATGTAGGTTTTTTGTTAAGGCAATCTCTGCGAGCTGTAAAATTAATGTTGTGGGTACATCTGTGTTTGGCGCTTTTGCAGTTTCTGAATGACTATTGGGGTCTCTTCATTGAGACTCTTAGTATAAAGAGAAGCTATGCCTAGTGCTACTAGGATATGTTCCTCCTGATTATAAATGAGTGTTTTCAATCGATTAAGCATTGCTGTAGAGTCCTTGATATAAGATTGCATTTTAGGAATCTCATCCTGTATGAGAAAATCCATGTATTGCGATAAAGGTTCTAGAATGGAACCAATGCAGGACACTATCGGGTGGCCTAGTGGTGATGATAGCCAATTTTTGGATCTTGGGTAGTGCATAAAAGCCCAACATCACTACCAGTTCAAAGTCCTGCTGTACGGTTTTTCTTTGGCTCCCAGGGTTTTCACCAAGTGGTTAACAGTGGTGGCGGCTTGCCGCAGCTGGGAGGACTTTCATGTCTTTCCCTCCTGGGATGACTTGGACGTCCGAGTTCGCTTCCCAGATCAGGTGTCGGAACATCTACTCTATTGTGTAGACTGGGCATTTCCATGAACTTAAAGTTTCAGGTTCGCCCCCCAGTCCCTCCATTTTATCAAAGCAGTCTTGGGCACTCGCTTGGGCAGGGCTCTCCTTCCTGAGAACAGAGTGGCAAACGTCTTTCGGATGGCCAATGTCCTCCAATTTCAGGAACAAATCACGGCCTCTGCTTTCCTTCACCTTTTGTGCCTCATGGCCTCCTGCATTCTTGTGGTGCTGGAGGTGTGGCTGCTCATGAGATGCTTCAGTGGCTTCTCTATTGCCAATGGTTGCAGTTTCAGGGCCACTTGTCATACATTTCAAAGGTCTCGGACCAGATAGCTCAGGATCTTCCTGGGTGGGGCCATATGGGACAAATTGCTGAGAGGCGCATTGTTTGGTGTACCTTGGCCCCAGGCGAAAGTGGTCACAAACGCATCTATGACTGGTTAGGGTGCTCACCTGTCATATCTGACTGTGGTTTCTTGCAGTCTCTTGGGAACAAATCAGCTTGCAGAAGCTGAGGGAGATCAGGCTGGCCCTCTCGCTTTCCTCCCCGCAGTGAAACGTAACATTGTTCTGGTCCGGTGGCCATGCACTACCTCAACAAATGAGGTGGTGTGAGGTCCTTGCCTCTGTGCAGAGAAGTAATGCAATTGTGGATCTGTGCTCTAGAGAAGTGTGTCTCTGACAGCAGCTCAACTGGCCGGAAAAGGAGAATGTCACAGTGGGTGCCTTGAGCAGACAGTCTTGGGCCTCTCATGAGTGGGAGCTCTACAATGAAGTTCTGGAGGAGATCTGCCTTTTTACAGGGACTCCTCCTCTTTGTTATTTTCAACACCACTACCTCACAGAGCCTTTTCTCCACTTCTAGGGGAGTGTCCTAGACCCCCACTCAATAGGGGCTACAGTAGGATTACAGGTAGAGAAAAGCATATGCCTACCACTGTGCATCAGGATTGGTTTACAAACGTCACAGATATTGTATTGATGGGTCTACTGCTCAAGCCAAACCCTTTTCATATCAAAACATGCACCATGTACAATATGTAAATATACAGTACTTCAAATCAAACGTTTCTGACTTGATTCGCAATAATGAACATTGAAGGAATGCTCTTACACTCTGTATAGCGTAATTTGTTTTTTCATGAGAAATAAGTAATAAAGAAACATTGCTACTATTATTGCCACTACGCAGAACACACAAAATACACAAAAGGCTATACATGAAAATGCAGCTTTCATTGCCTCTGTCTGCTCAAGACTAATCAACCATTTCAGGATCATGAAAGCCACTTCATAAGTAACTGACTACCTTAGTTGTTCTCACTCGACCTCTCTTCTTTCTTAGTGTGATATTAAAGATGGGTAGAACATACTCTCATACTCACTACTGTCATCATAAATAGGGCAATGGGAGCTGGAGGCTGCATGTCTGGATGCTTGTGGTCTGCACAATCCAAAAATTATCAAATCCAACTGGAAAAACCACCTACCAAAATCACCATGGTCTCTTAGCAAAAAGCAGCCAAAATAGGTTAAAACGCCTTTAAAAGATTGTGTCAATTGGTATTGACCATGGTGCAAGCAACAGTCAATTAAGAATAACATTTGCTTGGTGTGGATACTCAGCATTGGTGCTTTAACTGCAAGACCAGCCCACAATGCATAACGTGACTTACGGCGCGTAGCGCCCACGTGTGAGTCCGAGGCGAGTCCAGTCTTCGCTAGTCCTTGCAGAGGAATCGCGAGGAATAATGGCGTCTGCATCAGCGAAGGCCGCTAATCTGTCCTCAGCAGCAGCTGTCCGCCCCTGTACCAGAGCAATATCGCGGCTACCGCAACATCAGCGTAAAACAGCAACACCGGCGCTCGCAGCAATAAAAGTATGAGGTAAGGCATGTGAACGACCGACCTTTGACAGCAGGTGTGAAAGAGTGATCTCTCATAACGATGATAGCATCAGGGTTGATGATGGCGGCGGGAGAGGTGGTGGAGACGGTATTAATACAGATATGACCGAACCCAGGACGTGTCACGATCCATGCCCCTAACCCCCTCAGGTATAACAGCCCCCTGGCAGCAGTGGGGCTAAAGCCCTTCACACTGGCCCCAAGGGCCTTAAAACTCCATCAGAAACATACATGGAGTCAGTCCTGGTGCCTTTGGCATCAGGCTCATTATCAGGAATAAAGTAATACCAGTTTTGGACCTTAATCCAACATGGAGGCCTATTACACAGCTCAGTTCTTTAGAACCAAGCCATGCGGTCTAGTGTTTTGGGTGTGGCTAGGCCTGGAACTACTTGGCCTGGAAATACTTTACCTGGGCTATTTAAACCACACCCAAACAGCAGAACATGCTTCGTGTTATTCTGTACTCCGCAGCGTAATGCTAACCATGTCCAGCTCCTGCTCATCTGTTTCTCCGGCGGCCCGATCCTTAAGTCCTAGCTCTGGATTCCATTAATAACCTGGAAGAACAAGAACAGCATTAGTGAGCAAGAACACTTACCTGTGAAGTAACCTGCCTTGAATCCATCCTGCACTTCGCTTACCTCGCCCATCTCCAGAGTTCGCCACAACCTGCAAAGGTAAAGAGACAAGGACAGCATTAATAACAATTCTTACCTGGGCAAGCAGCGAGTCCTGGCAGCACCCTGCGCTTCTCTTACCTCGCCCATCTCCGGGTTTCACTGCAACCTGCAAGGGAGAAGGAACAAGGTCAGCATTAACAAAGCACTTACCTGGGCAAGCAGCGCCTCAATCGCTCATCACTCCGGTACATCACCGCAACCTTTACAAAGAAGAGAAGAGAACTCAGGTTAGCAATTAACACCAATAAACAGCGCAGCGCTCCGCGCATCAATAACTCAACGTGGGCTTGGCCATCGGTGCGGCAACTCCGAGATCGCAACCATCCCTGTGAAAACAAAAAACACATTGTTAGGGAACAGCGTAGTGGAGCAAGACGCAGAGAAGACAGAGAAAATGGAGGGAAAGAAAGAGACATAATAAAGACGGAAACAACATTATAACTCACCTGGAAAACAGCAAGGAGAGTCGGAGTCACAGCCGGTCTGGACCTGACATAAGGGCACACGGACCAGTGAAGCAACTAGGTCCACGGAACGCCCGCACCAACCTTGCGCCCCTCCAGAGAGACGCAGGACGGAGAGTTCAATGCACAAAAACCTAAGGTGAGCAGTAACCCCAAGGAAGGGGATTTGGACCAGAGGGAGGTGGGAGTGCACCCATCAAAGAACCAGTATCTTAACCCTCCATTCTCCTGTTATAGGCGCTACCCAACATCTGGCACATAACCAAGCAGAGAGGGGTCTGGGATAGCACTTAGACCTCCATCCAGTATCGTGTGGCACCCCTGTGGATACAAGGTGAGAGTAACAGACGCCAGTTATGACATCCGCCAGAGATTTAAAAGGCCTAGAAGTAGCCTACACGCAAGAATTAAACAGTAAAACAACACAAGTAATAAAAGCAGTGCTGCAAGTAGAGATACAACCAGGAAAGAGAACTACAAAGCAGAATGTGGGGAACGTAACCTCAACGCACTTGGAAGACAAGGGGCAGAGGCCCACATGTGATACTCTCAGTATACGGGAGTTGTCAAATCAAGTGGTAAAAGATCTGGCAAATGACATGAACATAACAGATGCCAAATTAACAGAAGAAGGTATGGTTATCGACGATGAGCAAAACAGTGACAACATGACTGGAGTGGATGAAGGGAGAATGGAAGAAGAAGACAAAGAAAGCGAGAATAAGAGAAACAAACTGGAAAGCAACGACGGCTCAAACAACGAGTCAAAAGGAGAGAAAAACGATGAGAATGAAGCACAACCTAGCAATTAAAAAAGAATAAACCAGGAGGAAGTCACAGAAAAAAATCAGCAAACAATCATAGTAGATTTAGAGGAATCAATATACTCAGACTCTTCTGATATAATGGTAACCAGTGACAAATGCAAGCGTCAAGACGAAGAAGTGGACTCAAGTAAACAGGAGGATGACCCTAACACACAAGAAACAAGTGTTAATGTGCTGGACAAAAGCAAAGAGGAAAACGAACAAATTAAGGAAATTGAGTCGACTGAGGAAAGTCAAGAACAAGACATGAGAAAGCAAACTGAAGGGATAAACAAAAAAGAACACAGAAAGTTGGAAACAACAGATCATCAGAGGAGCCCCAGAAGTGGTAATGCACACAAGGATGGAAAAGAACTACATAGTCAAGTCAAATATTTACTGCAAATAGTGAAAAGCAAACCGCAATCTCCCTTAATAGGGAAAAGGACAAGAGAGTAGACAACCATAAAATCTCAATTGCTGATGAGATAGGTGAGCAGGAATGGTATGAGTATTTCATCAAAACAATGAAGGGAAGAAAAAAAAAACAAATGACAAGGAAAACGTTGAAATTAATGAAAGTAGCCTAAACCAAGCAAGAGTAATAACAAAGGATCTTGGAGCAAGGCTCATGGGGCATGACACACTTCAAACACAACATCTGGATAAGAATTTAGACCTCTTATTGGGAACACAACTTACGTTCAGTGTAGAAGAAGCAGACACAACCATGTCATCGCCACATGAAAAGAGGTGCTTACAATCAACGTTTGCATCAAAGAGATGCAAATTAAAAGAACTTAAACCAGATGGAGGGACTAACCACAAGAAGGTGGTACTCAGAACAAGTACAACACAAACGGATAACACGCACATATTGCTAAAGAGAAGTGAATAACACAGCATCAGCAATGGAGGTAAGGAAAGGAAGCGAACAGAAAATGAAAAATACAATGACCAAGAGAAAGAAACACCAAATGGCGAAAAAGTACAAGCAGAAGAGGAAACTGCGCAAATGGGTCGGAGCCACTTATCCATTGCGGCTGGAATGCAAATACATAACAATGTAATGGCAGCATTATCCATCTTGTTGGCCCCGTATATGAAACTATATGAATCAATTAGTGAAAATCTAAAGGATAACAACGCACTACTGGCCTTAATGTTCACAAAACTGTTGGCACAAGAAATCACTGCTTTAAAACTTGAAGCAAGATTAAACCATGAAGCGGAAACATCTGCAGCATGGCAACTGAGGTTATTCGACTTGGCAAGTGGAGACAGAAATGAGAAGGACCAACTAACAAGTGCAATGTTGGATTCGATCAAATGGATGCGTAAAACAGTCGAAAACACAGAGCGAGACAATAAGTACGACAGCACATGTGACATGAACATACCAATAGAGGAAAGGGACAGTGCACAAGGACCTACCAAAAGACACACTAAACAAAATAAAGTAAACGGATCGAGGGGGGCCTTGAAAGAGTAGACAAACAAAAATCAAACAATGGTGAGGTAGTAAAGAGCAGAACACAGAAGAAAGAAGGATCAACAAAACACCAAAATAATGAGAAAAGGTGAAATAAAGAAGTAGAGATGAAACAACACGGACAGGAAGAAGAAGTAGTACTAACAGGAAGAGCCATAAGAGATAACAGAAGACAGAACGACAAAGACACCACCATAACAACAGGTGAAGGAGGTAGAGAGAGAACAGCACAGATAAGGATCTGTTATATCCAGTATTTGGGTCAGCGCAAGGGTCTGGAATAACAAAAAAAGTAGAGGATGTAAAAGGACATCAAAGAAAGAAATCGGAGGTAAAAGAAGTAAAAAACAAAAATACATTAAAGGGGTTCCGAAAAATCAAAACACAGGGGCAAGATCATTCTTTAGAAATATAAAAACGACATCAGAAAGTGTAAAAAAAACACAATGGTGATAAAGAAAGTACACTGTCAAGTAGGATACCAAACAGGAAAAGGGAGACAAGTACGCATTGAAGTTATGGAAGAAATAAGTGAAACGGTTATGATCAACAATTCTATATACCTGATTGAATATGCATCCTTTTACATTGCAGAGGCGGCAAACACCTCAAAACAAAGCCCAACAGAAGATCAAGAGAGAAATCAACAAGAGCAGGGATCGCAAAATAACAGAAAACCTGAAAAACACGAAAGGGAGTATACAGATCGATCAGAAGACGAAGAAGTTGAAGAAACTAGAGAGTTCATAACAATGGATCAGAAAAGAAAGTTAGTAAGCAACATAAAGGACAGGAGAGAAGAACAAGAGAACAAAAGGGAAAGAGTAAGAAAGAACAAAAATATATGGAATCCGACACAGCCATCAAGGGGACAACGACATAGATCAGAAAGAAATAGTATTCAAACACAAAAAGAAGAACATGGTTACTATGCAAAGAAGGTTTTGATCGAAAATATGTTACCTGAAAATGAAGACAAAAATCTGAATTGAAAAAACGTGATGCAATTACTACACTGTGTTCACCAACTAAAGAAACTGAGGAATGAGGACATAGCTGTGGTTGAATACATCGACGAAGAACGAGTGGACCGAGTGATATTGCACTTGAAGACGAACTCAGATAAAGAATTGATACTCAGAGAAGGTAACCAGTTAAAGAAACGAGGCTATGAAGTAAGAGATCTAAACAGACAGACCAAGTTGGAGGCAAACATTATAGAAACAGATAATCAAAGACAGAAAAAGGCATCAGCCGTCTCACAACCAGCAAGAAATGAAAAGAATAAAAACTAGAAAGAAAACTTTAAAACAACGGTGGAAAACCGAAATTTGAAGGGGGGGCGGAGAGGAGGAAAGAGAAGAAGAAAGACAATCGGAGAAAGAAAAAGGAAGTAGAAAAGAGAATCTAAACAGAGAAATAAGTTAGCAAGATGACTGGCAATGGTTGGCAAGCTCTCTAGTAGAAGACGGTCAGCGTCAATAGCAAAACAGGGAAGAACAAACAAACCAGGAGGTGGTGATTTCCTGGAACACAAGGGGTTTCAAACACCTAATGAATAAAGAAAACTATTAATTCAAGACTGCTTATATAATCTGTCTGCAAGAGACATGGTTACGTGATCTACCACTATGCAGTAAATGTGATATTTGTATCAATCCAGCGAAGAAAGGAACAGGGGGAAGACCCTCAGCTGGACTTATCACTCTGGTAAGGAAAGGAAGAGGATTGCGAATAACAGAAAAAGGAAACCCAAACAGCTATATGCAATGGACAATATTACAAAACAAAGCACCAATGACACTGAGAGAACATCTAACATATTGGTGATAAACGCATACTGGAACCCAGTAGGAATAACAACAGATGCCTTTTTAGAAGCAATTACAGAAATAATGGTGTTAAAACTGTCAGAAAATCCGCAAACAAGGATAATCATATGTGGGGATTTCAACATAAGGTGTTTGAATCCAAATCGTATGCCACGACTTGAGCAATTAATTATGGGTACCTCAAATGCAGCAGGATGGGTGCAACTGGCAAATGGACACAATAGATTATATCTGGGTATCCTCTGCAGTATTACGTGAAACAAAAAGCTTCAAGGTAGTCGAGCAGGATGACAGTGAAGGAGGTATAAACAAAGTGGAATTGAATCAAACTGTCAGTCGTCTACGGCTGACAAAGAAGGACATAATGACAATAAAAGGTCAACTTAACAATCATGGAAACAGCTTGACAAGACGGTTGAATTACGAAACATTGCTGGAGATGTATGTGGTCAAGAAGACAGGATTAAAACAAGATGCCATGATCCCCATACACCAATATAGTATGCAATTGGTGGAAAGAAGAAAACAACTAAGGAAGGAAATAAGAGAAATTAA
Organism: Ambystoma mexicanum; assembly: GCF_040938575.1. Classification (NCBI taxonomy): domain Eukaryota; kingdom Metazoa; phylum Chordata; class Amphibia; order Caudata; family Ambystomatidae; genus Ambystoma; species Ambystoma mexicanum. The sequence goes on from NC_090926.1 coordinate 592,328,368, forward strand.
AAAAAATGGCACACACGAGGTAAAACAAAGAGAAATAAAGAAAAGCCAAAGCCAGTATAAAAATTGGCTAGTCGAATTTTATATAGAAGATTACAAGAACAAGGGGAGACAATGATGAAGACATTGTGGAATGTAAACACCAGAGAAACTTGGGACATAATTAATAATTGTACATCAAACCAGCAAAGGAGATTAATCAGTGGTGTCTCTGAAATGGAATGCGTAAAGCATTATACTCAAGTGTTTGCAGCCCAGAAAGAGGATTCAGACTTAACGGAAGTGGTCACAGATAGTCATGGAAGGTAATGATGGATGAAAAGGAAATAGAAAGTGCAATTCGGAAATTGAAAGAATCATATGCAGCAGGGCCAGATGGCTTATCGAATATTCATTTAAAAAAGGACCCAAGAACATGGGCGGCAATGATGAACACATTGTTCAAAATGATTGAAAAACAAAGGAAAATTCTGGAAATTTGGAACAAGAGCATTACCGTCCCTATATATAAGAAAGGACAGCGAGACAACCCTAACAACTATTGGCATATATTTCTCTACTAGCAATGATTGGAAAGTTATTTGCGGCAGATCTCCAAAAGAATCTAACAAGCTGGGCAGAAAGGAACAACATCATAGATCCCTGACAATCTGGGTTCATGAAGAGAACTAGCACTGACCTAAACCTCTTTATCTTGACAATGCTAAAAACAAACGTGTTGGAGTTTAAAAAGGAACTGAACTTGGCATTTATCTAAGTCAAGCTTTTGACACTGTAAACAGGAGGATACTGTGGGCAAAATTAAAAAGTTGAAATTTCTTGAAGATCTACTGAAGCCGATAAGGGCACTACATCAAAACACGTCACTGCAAATTCAGTTAAGCGAAGAAGGTGAACTAACATCTAAAGTTGAAATCAAAAAGGTTGTAAAACAAGGCTACCCCCTAGCAGCAACCCTATTTAAACTATACATTGCGGATTTGCCAGTGATAACAACTAGCATTAGGCACTTCGCACCAAAACTGAACGAGCAGGAAGTGGCAATGATTTGCTACGCCGACGATATTGTTCTAATGGACGAAATGAGAATTGGCCTACATCGGCTGCTAACAAACTTACAGGAATGTATGAAAACGAACGAATTGGTGATAAACGTGGAAAAATCCAAGATTGTGACAGTTGGCCGAAGCAACAAAAACATTCAAATGGGAAATTGGAGGAGCACACCTGGAATCAGTGTCCGAGATCAGATATCTAGGAGTGAGATTTAATAGCTCAGGTGTAAAAAGAAATTTGGAAGACGAGTTGTATGCGAAAGCTAAGAAACTAAGCTTGCAAGGTAGAATAATAATAATAATGGAAGATTCAGAAAATTCTCCCTTGTACCAGTACGAATGTTCTACGTTCCCTTCACTTACATATGGAAGTGAAGCAGGAGTGAACTTATCTCATGAAATGTGGGCCAAAATAGAAAGTTACTTCTGGAAAACACTATTCAGACCACCAAGAAACACACCTGTATTAGCAATCAGATCAGAGCTTGGTCTAGAGTCTCTTGAAGCAAAAATGAAATGGAAATCTTTGGGACTATTGAGAAAAAATAGTGAAGAAAAGCCAGCCGAAGGGTACAAAATACTGGCAAAGAAAGGACAGGAAAAAAGTGCTGTATACTTAAACCACTGGAAAAGGGAATGGCGGCAGATTTGATCAGAATTGGAATCCTCAGAGAAGGAGTTGGTCAAGAACCCTAATCGTGTAAAGGAAAAGCTTTTAAGAAAGGACTTGATTTTAACAAGAGAAGCAAAATCGAATCTAAACATAGGAAATATGGCCAAAGAAGATCGGAAAAGAAATGTGCTTCCTGAGCATTTGCAAAAATTCCCTTCAAACTTCCATAGAGGAAAACGAATGAAAATTTGTTTAGAAGTTTTTCCAACAAATGAATATAAAAACAGAACAGGAAGAAGAGAGATTAACGAAGGCAGTTGCAGATTCTGTTTAATTAAAAAACAACAGGAAACAACATTCCATCTCTTTATGAAATGTGAAGCAATAGCAAAAGAGAGACATCAAATGTTGAAAGGCCACATGACACCATTAGAATCAAGAAGCGATGAAGAACGGTGGGATTACTTCTTACAAGGAAACAACCATAGATTCACATGTGCTGGAATACATTTTTTAGAGAAGATTCTTAAAGAAAAAGATTTAGAATCAGATGTTTTAAAACAAACAAACTAACATGAACAAGAAGGAAAACAAGTTCTGAAACAGTGAAAGAATGTGTTAAAGTGTCATGATGCCTACCTCCAAGGAGCCAGGTCCGACCCAGCAACCCCAGAGGCAGGCATCATTTCCCCCGGGGGAGTGCCAGCGGGCCCAAGCTGGGGCCCTATGGACGCAGTCCTGGCGCCCTAGGCGCCAGGCTCATGTTGGACCTCTGTCCTGGCGCCTTAGGCGCCAGGCTCATAAAGCTAGACATGTGTTCAAGTGTTTTAATGTGCACTTACCTGATGCAGACCATGCTGCCACATCCAGGCCCTCTTGAGGCCTGAATAGGAACTACTTTACCTGTGGGACTACTTTCCACCCGGGTGTGGTCGGGGAAGGATACATACCTGATCGGAGGAAGGATACACACTTGGAACTTCTTCCAAAGCTATTTAAACCACACCCGATCAGCAACTCACGCTTCGCGTTGTTCTGCTCCTCGCAGCTGGACGCTCACCGTGTCAGCTCCTGCATCTGGACTTCAGCCACGCCTGTCAGCATCCTGGGTCACCTGCAAAGGGAGACAAGAGACCTACCAGCTAATCTGCACCACGGAGACATCACCGACGATCCTGAAAGGGAAGACATCATTTTTAAAAGCATTTTGTTACGATCGCTGCAGCGCTGCATTTCACTCACCTTTCCTGGGTTCCTCCATCTTCAGCAGCGATCATCCGGATACACAGCCACTTCCCAGAGCCTAGAGAAAAAGACAAGAATAAGAAGTGAGAGAAGGAAGGGAATAGGAAAAGCTCAGTTTCCTTCTAAGACTTACCTGTTGGGTCATTCCCATTTCATTTCGAGTCTTGCTGCTTCCAAGCAGGACCCCGGCCCCTATGGGGAAAAAAGACAAAGACATTAGATGAGCGAATGCAAAAACATTACCTGAGCGCTCATCTAGGACTTACCAGATCTTTACTGGAACTGCACGTTTCACTTCGGGTCAGCGCCATATCTCCGGCATTCCGAACCCCAGCCCCTATGGGGAAAAGAAATCAACATCAGCGCTTTGTTGCAAGAAGTCTCCAAAGGAATCTTCATTCATCACCTGAAAAAAGACAATGAACATTATTATTTAAAGCTTGAACTTTTGAACTTGCAACAGAACTTTTACAGCGCCTTACCAGTATAATCAAGCTTATTTGAACTCCCATCCAACCTCAATCCAGTGAAGTAACTGGGTTCAACGCGCCCCTGCGTCAGAAGCAGGATGGAGAGCTCGTCCTTTCAGACCCTAAGGTGAGACTTCACGGGGAATCGTGGAAGGGTATCGTGGAGGGTTGAAAGAGAGTGGGAGGCTTGAGCATAACTCAGTCAGTAGGTAATACTCCCTTTTCACACACAGGGTAATATTCCTGCGAGCCGGAGAAGCCAGAGTAGAGGGCCCTTCCTGTCCATCTTCAGAGTCCTGCGCCTCACCATTGAAGAAGCATCAGCACTCGAAGCCAGACCTGCGCCTCCGTGGGAATCAGGTGAGCGTTACATAAAGGACTATGATGACAAGAAAAGGAAATTACAGTGTATAAAAGTTTGCAAATGTAAACTAAATATGCACAATAAAAAATAAATGCCAAAAAAATAACATGTCCGTAGGTGGTGCCATAGGAATGCCCTTCTATGCAGCACAGTCAAAAATAGTAGTTCCTCTCAAAAAGAAAAGTCATTTCAATCTCAAACACCCAAAACTGCAATTACTCTTTTGCTTCAGAATCCAAGCAGGAAAAAGGACAACTGTCCCGCCCCTTCTTTCTGCAAAGGCTTGAATGGAGAGAGTAGTTCCACTGTGCTTCTGGGTTCCAGTCTGCTTCTGCATGGTCCTCCAGCTTCTGTCTGCCTCCTCCCACTCAGCAAACAGCTTGTTCTCCCAGTGTGTCTGCCCCCACCATAAATCACCTTTTTACAAAAGTGGAGTGTTTACTTAAGCAGTCTCCTCCCTCTCAGCTAAATTATCAGCTCTTAGCAAGTTGCTGAAATATCTCTTCAACCCCATCAGTCTTTGTAATCCATTGTAAGGTTTGTAGTTCATTTTAGTCTTTAGGACATTGTTATTGTTTACAAGAACATTTACAACTATTTACTAAAACAAACTGGACAGTTGGAACACTTCTCAGACCATTGCAATGTAGCCAACCTAGAAGTATTGTTATTGTAATGTGTATGTGTGTTCCAAAACAATAGATACATTTGGCACAAAGCCCAGACATTCAAACTGAATGAGAAACTCTGTACATAATTAATATATGCATATCGCCTGAATATATTTCCGTGCATTTCACTATGTACTTGCCTAAAGGCTACACGGCTTGCGATATCACTCAATCATCATGCCCTCTTCTTCTTTTAGCCCCCCCAAACTGCGTAACTGTTTTACTGTGATCTGTGCTCTTAGGCTCTTTCCCACTTTCTAGGCACCCGTTACTGGGTAGTTACCGGTTTTACTCCCCCTTGCTTGTTCCCTATTGTGTAATGCCTCCACATTCCCCCTGCGCATCCTGCACCTGCCCACTTGCGCTTCCCCCTCCCCCTACTTTCCTCCTAACACCCTCCATGATGCTCTCCGTCTCTATCTCCTCTAACTGCTACTATATCTCCTACGACTCTCACTAAATCTGGAAGGAAGACATTCACGAGAGACATCCTGTTCTCCAACCCAGGTCTCTCTATCACTGATACATACACCAGTGCTTCCTCCAAACAGACTCTTACAGACATCCTCTTTGTCGTTCCCTCTCCAGACCTTTGGACCCCTTATATGTTCTCTGTTCTCTTCATTTTCCTCCTCTTCCATTAAATGTGGCACTAGGTGGGAGGTCCTCTTGGCCTCCTTTCCTGCTCCAAGACCATCATTAATGGCTATCTGAATGGCGCTGTCTTGGTCCAGGGTCCTCAGCCCAATCTCCTCCTTTTTGATAGTCGCTTCCTGTGTCTTATCAACTTCCTCCCTTCTCCTGTTACTCCTGCCGCCACCTCTCTGGCACCCTCCTCTTCCTCTTCTTCCTCCTGTACCCACCCTCGGGCCCCTCTACAACCCCTGCAGGGTGTTCCTCAAGCTTGTACCCCTTCACAGAAGGCTTTCAAATATGGCAACCTGCTCCACATTGCCACTCTCAACTCTTTTTCTCCTGTCAAACACTCCTCTGACATCTGTCACCTCCTTGACCTCGACCTGGATGTCCTCGCTCTCGCCGAGACATGGTTTACAGCCAGTTCTGTCACAAGTCTTGACACTCTCTTCCCTGAGGGCTACAAGATCCATTCCGAACCCAGAACCAACCGTCCTGGAGGTGGAGTAGCCCTTATTTTACCAGAGTAGTTCCCGGCTTCTGTCATTCCTACGCAGGCCTTCTCCTCCTTTGAATCCCTGGTCTGCAGGCTCTCTATCTCTCCTGACCTCTCTCTAACTGTGGCCACCATTTACAGATCACCTGGCCAGGTCGCCCTCTTCCTCTCAGAATGGGCCGACCTCTCCTCGCCTCTACCTCACAACTTCTCCTACTCTGAGACCTCAACATCCATCTGGATGCTTCCAATCCCTCCTCGGGGCTCTTTTGCGATCTCTGCGACATTCTCTCTCTTTCTATGTCACCCTCTGGCCCGACACTCTCTTCCGGGCACACCTTGGATGTTCTCATCTCTTCTGACATCCCCCTCTCTAACCCTCTCACCACTCCTCTCTTAGACTGACCACTTTCTGCTTTCCTCCCACCTGAAGCTCTCTATCCCACAGGTTAAGTCTACCCCAGCACTGCCACCTACCTTCTCGGTCATCCGGCCCATGAAGCGTGTGTCAGTGGTGGCCTTTACTGCTACTTTCTCTCCTCCTACTCCTGTGGCTGACTCGCACTTTGTCACATCCCTCTCTAGCCTGCATCTTGCTATCACAAGCACTTGTGATGTCCTTGCCTCTGTCATGAGAATCCACCTGAAGCCTACCTCCAAGTGCAACTCTTGGTATGACTCTGACCATGTTTATCACAACTAAAGTCGATGGGTTAGCGATCCTGTCTCTACCCGTACATCATTTAAACACAACAAAGACAGAATATCTTTTATTCAAAGTTATTCCTCAAGCTTAATTCCCTATAGTTAACTCACTGTCCCTACAGATATTCTCTTTATCCCTATGATAGATGTTCTCGCCCTAGTAGTGCGCTGATGTATCGCCTACTAAGGTTAGGAGATAGAAGAGAGAACTCGCCCTTTCCTCTCTCACTACTTTCCTAATGCGCTAAACAGGTGCACATCAATTGGAAGTCAAAAGTGCTATTTTTAATGTTGTTGCTTCCATTTGGTGTGACTTATCACAAAATCTAAAAGGTTGTTGTCATATGAAAACTAAATTGTTCCATATAGGTCTCGGTGTCTAGTTTTAGTACTTTTGACACTGGAGTGTAATAAAAAGACTTGGTAGTGCTACAGACCCATTTCTGTTCTATATGGGTTCTGGGGGTTGGATCGTCAAACCAAACCACTTTCTGTCTACCGGTTTCAGCGGATTTGGACCTGCTCTCCGCTTTCTTCAGGACTTCCCTATATCTTTTGTTTGTACAGGGAAATTATTTAATAAAAAAGACAATCTTGTCAATTATTTGTCTTGTGCTCCTTCTTTTTCTGTGTGGAGGTCGCCTCAATTTGGATTTCGGGACTTCGTTTTCTTCATTCTTCCTGTCCCTAGAAGGGAATACATACAGAGGGGCAACTATCAATATTGAACATGTCTACAAATGTTTTGTCCATACTTAGCCCTATCTACGACAGAGCGCTTACTCTCTTCAGATGGAAATCTCTTAGAGACTGTTCCTATTCAGTCATTGGTTTTTTGTGCTGCATGGGTCTTCTCTTATGGGTTACATCTGTGAATAAATAGTGAATCTGGGTTTTCTAATCATGTACCCTATTTTGCAAGCTTATATAACTATGTGAGTCTGGGGGCATGTATGGTACTCACCCCAACATGATGTTCTGATGTTCTCCTTGTTGGATTATGGGAACCTGGTATGTTGTTCAGGTGACCGGTGTTCCTTCAGGCAGGTGTACTGAGAATATCCACCTATCAGCGCCTAATTACAAAAGGTCGTGCGTCAAAGCCCCAATCTCATGCGGTTGAGCATAAGAAATGCAACTGTCTCCATATATAATGTGGATATTACAAGTCAATGTGGTATCACAGACAGTCTATCCATGGTGTGTTAACCTTGTTGCACATTCTCATTAGTCATGCATGCTAATTAGGGTATTAAATCATGTGCCCCAGCTGAATCCCACCCGTGGTGTGTTGGGGCGCAGCGTTGCTTTTGCAGTAAAATATGGAAGCAGAAGTTTGCAATTAAGCAACTTAATACGTTTGTACATTATGCGGGCTGGAGTGGTGCTGTTTTTCATTATATGGGAAAGTCGTGCCTGCGTTAGTGATAAAACTCACTCGTTTGTCTGTTTTCAATATGCATGTTCTGCATTCTCAGCCGTGTGTGTAACAATTACAGCAGGCTTAATTTTATGTGTCCTGAAAAATACGGTGTATCTCAGTGCCCTCCCTTACGGCGCTTACCTCTGTCAATTTGGTGTCCGTGTGCCGGCTAGTTTGTCTTCCAAATGGCGTCCGCCATCTTGATAGTGCTGATTTTATATTGGTTAACGTGCATTGCGTACCTAACTCGAGTCCCTTTTTGATGTTGTTACATGGTGCAATGTAAACAATGATGTGCGTATTGATACGCTTGGATCGGCACCCGCTCCTTGTTGGATATCTGTTCTGTAATGCTTAAACACAGCTATTGCAGCAAAAAGTATACATTCCTATTGTAGTGTGTCTGCGGGTGTGTGCGCATCAAATTTACTTTATTTTTTATTTTATTTGTGTAGAAATCATATATGATCATATATGTACTGTGATTGATCAGAGGGTATTATTAATTATTTAATTAAATTGACACTAATCTATCGAAAAAGTCCACCATGGTTGCAATGGTTATATTAAAGTGGGGATATATATGGTGCCCGTTTTTTTCATAACAATAGTCCTGTATAAGGGCTAAGATGTCATAAAACTGCTAGGGTCTGCCAGCATACTTCCTCATTGAGCCCGCCTTGGTGGCTCCCCAGTCTAAAATCCATTGTTGTTCCCGTCCGAGTAGCATGGCTCCAATGTTTCCTCCCCGTTTGGGTACTGTTACTTTCTCAAGAATGGTCCAGCTAATGTCGTTCTCTGAGTGATTTTTATGCACATAATGTTCTACCAGGGGGGATGTAAGTCTCTTGTGTCTGATGTTCGATCTATGCTCGCATATTCTGATTCTTACAGCTCGTGTAGTCATACCCACATATTATTTGGCACAAGGACACTGAATCAAATATACCACATGTGTGGTGTTGCAATTGTTGAAAGTTCTTTATTCTCATGGCGTGTTCCATCCAATGTCTATGTTGAAAGATCGTTTAGTGAATTGGCAGACAGAGCATGTACCGCGGGGTGCATGTCCTGTAGCTTTTGAACGCTGCCAGAGGCATTGTTGGTTGTCATTCACGGGTACTTCCTTATAGGTATGTACTAGATTATCTTGAATATTTCTCCTTCTTTTGACTGCGAATAAGGGGATGCTCAATTTGGTTTCTCCAATATTTAGGAGACACCAATGTCTCCTGATTTCCTTTTTGATTTTGTTGATCACAGGTGAATGACTAAGGACTGCTGTGATTTGATTCTCATGCCTAGTTTTCTTAGGATGTTGGGTGAGCATGACCTCTCTAGGTATATTGCGTGCCCTCTTTCTCGCGTGTCGTATAGATCTTTCGGGATAGTTCCTCTCTCTTAATCGATGACTTAATGATTCTGACTGTGAAACAAATTCCTGTCTAGTTGTACAATTCCGTCTATATCTTAAAAATTGTCCGAATGGTAAATTTTCACGTAAGGTCCTTTGATGAAAGCTCGTAAATTCGAGCAAACAGTTCCTATCTGTGGGTTTCTGGAAAACTGTGGTTTCCACCCTTTGTCCATATCTGGTCAATTTCAGATCCAGGAATGTTGCAGTATTTTTACTGTATTCCAAGGTGAATTTCAAGTATGGGTTCAGTCCATTCAGCCAATCCAGGAATTCACGTAGGGTTATTTCTGTCCCTACAAAAAACATCAGAATGTCATCTATATAGCGTCGCCAACTGAGAATGTTCTGTGCATATGGATTGAGTTGGTCGTATATATGACGTTCTTCAAAATCGGCGACATACAAGTTAGCTAGGGAAGGTGCGAAAGTCGCTCCCATTGCTGTCCCTGCAAATTGTTCGAAGTAGCGTTGATCAACCATGAAGTAGTTTTTGGTTAATGCTAACTCCGCCAAATGCATGATTAAGTTGATGGGCATTTCAATGGGTGGTTGGATCGATCTCAGAGTTTTTTCAATGACTTTTAGTGTTTCACGTTGTGGTATTTTTGAATGTAGTGACTTGATATCCATTGTCACTATGAAGACATCTTCATTCGGTAGGTTCAACGATTCAAGATGTAGAAGGACTGCTGTTGTGTCCTTGGTATAGGATTTCATTGCTACAACCTCATCTTTGAGGAAAAAATCTACGAATTGTGACAAGGGTTCTAAGATAGATCCTATTCCTGAGACTATAGGTCTTCCAGGTGGCGGTGTGGTGCACTTATGAATTTTAGGTAAGGCATAAAATGCAGGGCATCTGGGAAATTTAGGACAGAGAAACTCTGCTTCTTTGGTGCTGATGTGGCCTTCTGCCTCTGCTTCCTCACTTATGCGATCAATCAAGTTCTTCAAGGAGCTTGTCGGGTCCACGCCTAATTGTCTATAGGTGGTTCTGTCCTCGACCAGGATGTTCACCATGTTTTGATATTCCTCTGTGCCCATCACCACAATGGCGCCTCCCTTGTCTGCGGATTTAATTACAATTTCTGAGTTATTCTGTAGGTCTTTAAGTGCTTTTTGTTCAATCTTGCTCAGATTATAGAAGGGAGCATGATCCTCTTCTTCTATTTCCGCAATTTTCTTCAGTACTGCTTCCTCAAAAGTAATAGATTCTGGCGTGATTGCATTGGGTGGAGGGTAGAATGTGGATTTGTTGCGCAGGCCAGTAATATCCTCTACCGGTCTACTGGGGGTGTTTGCAAAATATTGTTGTAGTCAGATTTTTCTCATAAATTGTGTGAGTTCTATTCAGACCTGGAAGGGGTCATGTTTCGTGGTTGGGACAAACGATAATCCTTTTTGTAATACCCCAAGTTTGTCTGTGGAGAGTGTAATCTTGGAAAGATCAACCACTAGACATTGTTTCCTCGGTGTCCAATTATCTTTTCCTTTCGTCATCTGATTTAGACGTCTGGTGCGTTTTGCTCGTACCACACTCTGCCCCTGTTGCGTGTGACCCTGGGTGATTAGTCCTGCCACCATCCTCTCGGTCTCCTTCTGCCTCGTGGTTGCTGAAAACCCTGGGCATTGCCCCGTCGGTTCTGTTCCTGGTCTTCAAAACGTAGATTTCTTGCTGGTCTATTCACGTCCTCATCTGAGCTACCACTTGAAAAATTCCAGTTGTTAGGCTTAGGTCTGTTTTTCCGTGGATATTGTCGTCCTGGTGGTTGTATGTTGTTGGCGATCTGGTTGCTATTTTTTTCTACTTCTTCATAGTACTGCTCCGTAATGTATGGATACTTTTTCTCATGTGAGAAGGCTGCGATGTCTTTTTTTAATTTTATGATTTTCTTGTTTAAATTGAATTCTCTAAATTCTTTTATGGTTGCGTCTAAAGCTTCCATACTTTTCAAATAGTTTCCCACGATCACTTAAGCTGCCAGGACGTCTTGTTTGAGGATGATCTCATTCATTAATTTCTCTGAGACTGATTTTGCGATATTGATGATGAGAATTAACCAGTCCCTTGTGCATTTATTAGCAATGAAACTCCAGTCCTTTCTAAACTGGATCTGGTCTAAGAATATACGTGGTTCAATCTTGATGATTAGTCCGTTCAGTGCTATGTGAGATCTAAGATATTCAGTCATTATTGCTCTGTGGAGCTCAGTTTTTTTCTCAAGATTTCCAATTCATTCCACTCATCACCTTTTTGTTGTAAATCTGTCTGTTGGTCTATTCCTAGTATGGATGGATTTGCTAGGATACCCTCCACTAGCTCCTCCGCATACACTAGATAGGTGGCCTCTGCCTTTCTCTTTAGATGGTATGTACAATTTGTGAATCACAATGTGATTCTCGTAGACAATGTATATTGTGGTCCTCTCCGTTTCTATTTAACTTTTAAAGTGTTCTTAAATGATACACTGACTCGCGGTGGTTAGCCGCTAGAAGAATAGTTAATCACAACTAAAGTCGATGGGTTAGCGATCCTGTCTCTACCCGTACATCATTTTAACACAACAAAGACAGAATATCTTTCAAAGTTATGCCTGAAGCTTAATTCCCTATAGTTAACTCGCTGTCCCTACAGATATTCTCTTTATCCCTATGATAGATGTTCTCGCCCTAGTAGTGCACTGATGTATCGCCTACTAAGGTTAGGGGATAGAAGAGAGAACTCGCCCTTTCCTCTCTCACTACTTTCCTAATGCGCTAAAAAGGTGCACATCAATTGGAAGTCAAAAGTGCTATTTTTAATGTTGTTGCTTCCATTTGGTGTGACTTATCACAAAGTCTAAAAGGTTGTTGTCCTAGGAAAACTACATTGTTCCATATAGGTCTTGGTGTCTAGTTTTAGTACTTTTGACACTGGAGTGTAATAAAAAGACTTGGTAGTGCTACAGACCCATTTCTGTTCTATATGGGTTCTGGGGGTTGGATCGTCAAACCAAACCACTTTCTGTCTACTGTTTTCAGCAGATCTGGACCTGCTCTCCGCTTTCTTCAGGACTTCCCTATATATTTTGTTTGTATAGGGAAATGATTTAATAAAAAAGACAATCTTGTCAGTTATTTGTCTTGTGCTCCTTCTTTTTCTGTGTGGAGGGTGCCTCAATTTGGATTTCGTGACTTCGTTTTCTTCATTCTTCCTGTCGCTAGAAGGGAATACATACAGAGGGGCAACTATCAATATTGAACATGTCTACAAAAGTTTTGTCCATACTTAGCCCTATCTAGGACAGAGCGCTTACCTCTTCAGATGGAAATCTCTGAGAGGCTGTTCCTATTCAGTCATTGGTTTTTTTGTGCTACATAGGTCTTCTCTTATGGGTTACATCTGTAGACCGATAGAGGATATTACTGGCCTGCGCAACAAATCCACATTCTACCCTCCACCCAATGCAATCACGCCAGAATCTATTACTTTTGAGAAAGCAGTACTGAAGAAAATTGCGGAAATAGAAGAAGAGGATCATACTCCCTTCTATAATCTGAGCAAAATTGAACAAAAAGCACTTAAAGACCTACAGAATAACTCAGAAATCGTAATTAAATCCGCAGACAAGGGAGGCGCCATTGTGGTGATGGGCACAAGGGAATATCAAAACATGGTGAACATCGTGGTCGAGGACAGAACCACCTATAGACAATTAGTTGTGGACCCGACAAGCTCCTTGAAGAACTTGATTGATCCCATAATTGAGGAAGCAGAGGCAGAAGGCCACATCAGCACCAAAGAAGCAGAGTTTCTCTGTCCTAAATTTCCCAGATGACCTGCATTTTATGCCTTACCTAAAATTCATAAGTGCACCACACCGCTGCCTGGAAGACCTATAGTCTCAGTAATAGGATCTATCTTAGAACCCGTGTCACAATTCATAGATTTTTTTCCTCAAAGATGAGGTTGTAGCAATGAAATCCTATACCAAGGACACAACAGAAGTCCTTCTACATATTGAATCGTTGAACCTACCGAATGAAGATGTCTTCATAGTGACAATGGATATCGAGTCACTATATTCAAAAATACCACAACGTGAAACACTGAAAGTAATTGAAAAAACTCTGAGATCGATCCAACCACCCATTGAAATGCCCATCAACTTAATCATGCATTTGGCGGAGTTAGCATTAACCAAAAACTACTTTATGGTTGATCAACGCTACTTCGAACAAATTGCACGGACAGCAATGGGAGCGACTTTCGCACCTTCCCTAGCTAACTTGCATGTCGCTGATTTTGAAGAACGTCATATATAGACCAACTGAATCCATATGCACAGAACATTCTCAGTTGGCGACGCTATATAGATGACATTCTGATGTTTTTTTGTAGGGACAGAAATAACCCTATCTGAATTCCTGGATTGGTTGAATGGACTGAACCCATACTTGAAATTCACATCGGAAAACAGTAAAAATACTGCAACATTCCTGGATCTGAAATTGACCAGATGTGGACAAAGGGTGGAAACCACAGTTTTCCAGAAAACCACGGATAGGAACGCCTTGCTCGAATTTATGAGCTTTCATCAAAGGACCTTATGTGAAAATGTATAATTCGGACAATTTTTAAGATATAGACGGAATTGTAAAACTAGACAGGAATTTGATTCACAGGCAGAATCATTAAGTAATCGATTAAGAGGGAGGAACTATCCCGAAAGATCTATACGACACGCGAGAAAGAGGGCACGCAATATACCTAGAGAGGTCATGCTCACCGAACATCCTAAGAAAACTAGGGATGAGAATCAAATCACAGCAGTCTTTAGTCATTCACCTGTGATCAACAGGATCAAAAAGGAAATCAGGAGACATTGGTGTCTCCTAAATATTGGATTAACCAAATTGAGCATCCCCTTATTCGCAGTCAAAAGAAGGAGAAATATTCGAGATAATCTAGTACATACCTATAAGGAAGTACCCATGAATGACAACCAACCATGCCTCTGGCAGCGTTGAAAAGCTACAGGACATGCACCCTGCAGTACATGCTCTGTCTGCCAATTCACTAAACGATCTACCAACATAGACATTGGATGGAACATGCCATGGGAACAAAGAACTTTCACCAATTACAACACCACACATGTGGTATACTTGATTCAGTGTCCTTGTGGCAAAAAAAATGTGGGTATGACTACACGAGCTGTAAGAATCAGAATATGCGAGCATAGATCGAAAATCAGACGCAAGAGACTTACAGCCCCCCTGGTAGAACATTATGTGCAAAGAAATCACTCAGAGAACAACATTAGCTGGACCATTCTTGAGAAAGTAACAGTACCCAAATGGGGAGGAAACATTGGAGCCATGCTACTCAGACGGGAACAACAGTGGATTTTTAGACTGGGGAGCCACCAAAACAGGCTCAATGAGGAAGTTTGCTGGCAGACCCTGACAGTTTTATGACATCTTAGCCCTTATACAGGACTATTGTTATGAAAAATACGGGCACCATATATATATCCCCACTCTAATATAACCATTGCAATCATGGTGGACTTTTTTGATTGATTAGTGTCAATTTAATTAAATAATTAATAATACCCTCTCATCGATCACAGTACATATATGATCATATATGATTTCTACACAAACAAATAAAATAAAAAATAAAGTAAATTTGATGCGTGCACACACCTGCAGACACACTACAATAGGAATGCATACTTTTTGCTGCAATAGCTGTGTTTAAGCATTACAGAACAGATATCCAACAAGGAGCGGGTGCCGATCCAAGTGTATCAATACGCACATTATTGTTTACATTGCACCGTGTAACAACATCAAAAAGGGACTCGAGTTAGGTACGCAATGCACGTTAACCAATATAAAATCAGCACTACCAAGATGGCGGACGCCATTTGGAAGACAAACTAGCCGGCACACGGACACCAAATTGACGGAGATAAGCGCCGTAAGGGAGGGCACTGAGATACCCCGTATTTTTCAGGACACATAAAATTAAGCCTGCTGTAATTGTTACACACACGGCTGAGAATGCAGACCATGCGTATTGAAAACAGACAAACGAGTGCGTTTTATCACTAACGCAGGCACGACTTTCCCATGTAACGAAAAACAGCACCACTCCAGCCCACATAATGTACGAACGTATTAAGTTGCTTAATTGCAAACTTCTGCTCGCATATTTTACTGCAAAAGCAACGCTGCGCCCCAACACACCACGGGTGGGATTCAGCTGGGGCACATGATTTAATACCCTAATTAGCACGCATGACTAATGAGAATGTGCAACAAGGTTAACACACCATGGATAGACTGTCTGTGATACCACATTGACTTGTAATGTCCACGTTATATATGGAGACAGTTGCATTTCTTATGCTCAACCGCATGAGATCGGGGCTTTGACGCACTACCTTTTGTAATTAGGCGCTGATAGGTGGATATTCTCAGTACACCTGCCTGAAGGAACACCGGTCACCTGAACAACATACCACGTTCCCATAATCCAACAAGGAGAACATCAGAACATAATGTGGGGGTGAGTACCATACATCCCCCAGACAGTACTACTCACAAAGTTATATAAGCTTGCAAAATAGGGTACATGATTAGTAAACCCAGATTCACTATTTATTCACAGATGTAACCCATAAGAGAAGACCTATGCAGCACAAAAAACCAATGACTGAATAGGAACAGCATCTCAGAGATTTACATCTGAAGAGGTAAGCACTCTGTCCCAGATAGGGCTAAGTATGGACAAAACTTTTGTAGACATGTTCAATATTGATAGTTGCCCCTCTGTATGTATTCCCTTCTAGGGACAGGAAGAATGAAGAAAGCGAAGTCCCGAAATCCAAATTGAGGCGCCCTCCACACAGAAAAAGAAGGAGCACAAGACAAATAACTGACAAGATTGTCTTTTTTATTAAATCATTTCCCTGTACAAACAAAAGATATAGGGAAGTCCTGAAGAAAGAGGAGAGCAGGTCCAGATCCACTGAAACCGGTAGACAGAAAGTGGTTTGGTTTGACAATCCAACCCCCAGAACCCATATAGAACAGAAATGGGTCTGTAGCACTACCAAGTCTTTTTATTACACTGCATTGCCAAAAGTACTAAAACTAGACACCAAGACCTATATGGAACAATTTAGTTTTTATATGACAACAACCTTTTAGACTTTGTGATAAGTCACACCAAATGGAAGCAACAACATTAAAAATAGCACTTTTGACTTCCAATTGATGTGCACCTTTTTAGCGCTTTAGGAACGTACTGAGAGAGGAAAGGGCGAGTTCTCTCTTCTATCCCCTAACCTTAGTAGGCGATACAATAGCGCACTACTAGGGCGAGAACATCTATCATAGGGATAAAGAGAATATCTGTAGGGACAGTGAGTTAACTATAGGGAATTAAGCTTCAGGAATAACTTTGAATAAAAGATATTCTGTCTTTGTTGTGTTAAAATGACTCTGACCAAAAGCACAATTTCTTTTCGAAACAATACCAAAAGAGCATGGCCTAAGCACTGGTGGTAATTAATTGAGTTGAACAGAGTTGTCATTTACAATGCCTTCAGAGGTAGTCCGAATTTATTAACGCTTCAGTAAAACATTGACAGGGAGACGAAACAGGGAAAGCAATGTGTTGCAAAGTTTCACAACGGGAACCCTAAGTTACAATCCATTGTTACGGGCAAAATACTTCCAGAATGTACACCTATATGTTGCATATTCGATCTCAAGCCAAATCGGACTATGTAATAAGGTTGCTAAGTGTAGTGGGGAGGATAATCGATTTTTGTTTATTAACTGTTCAATGGCTTTAGGAGATAACCTACTGTTGCGCTTATTCTTGTTGAATGTACTTAGGAAGAACTCTATCGATCTGTTTTATCATTAATGCTCTATGTGTTATAAATTGAAAATCTAATAAAATATTTGTTTAAAAAAAATGACTCTGACCATGCCATTCTAAAATTCAAGTGTAGGGTGGCTGGGAGGAAGTGGAGGGCATCAGGCACATCCTCTGACAAACTGGCCTGCCGCTTGCTCCAAAGGCAATACAGACTCTCTGTCCTGTCCAAGAACAGAGCCCACATCCAAGCCTGCGTCTCTGCGGCCTTAAACAACACAGCCAAACTCTTCAAAATCTGCAAGGAGCTGGCCAATCCTGTTGCAGTGTCCACCTTTCCTGTTCGCTCCCAAGCCCTCTACACAGCTCTGGCTTCTCACTTCGCCTCTAATACTCAGGACACCCTGTCCTCTCTCTCTTTCTCTCTTTCCTCTTTATCTCCCTCTCTTGGCCCCCTTCTGGCTGCCTCCCCCTAACCCCCTCCTTTCCCTTCGCTTTCTGTGATCACTCCTGCTCACGTTTCTAGACAAGTCAATCTATGAAAGTGTCATCCAAGCAGGTGCTCCCCTGCTCCTCCAGAACCATCAAGGACGACATTGACACCCTCACTCCAGAGTTGGCCGAATTCTGAAATCACTCTTTTGCCACTGGAACTTCCCCTCTCCCCTTAAGCACTCTCTTGTGCACCCCCTCCTGAAGAAATCTTCCGCTGATCCTTCCAATCCGGCAACCTATCGCCCAATTTCTGTAACTCCTTTCCTGAGCTACCCTTGGAAAAGCTGGCCACCGCCAAGCTTACTCTCCACACTGAATCTGTTTTTTTGTGTCCATAACCATCAGTCTGGCTTCAGAGCAGCCAGAGGCACGGAAACTGCTCTCCTGAAGACCTGTGAAGATATGCTCACTAATCTCAACTCTATCCTTCCTTCTGTCCTAATCCTTCTTGATCGTTCCTCTTCTGTCTACACAGTCAATCATGCCATTCTGATCAACTGTCTCTGTGAACTGGGCATCACAGATCAGGCCCTCGCATGGTTGACCAACCTCCTCCTGGACCGCCCCTCTCGGGTCCAACTGGGGTTCTTTCTCTCCACCACCTGTCTCTCCACATGTGGTGTTCCTCAGGGCTCTAATCTCTCACCCTGGCTTTTCAATGGCTATGTGGCCCCTTTGGCCCACCTAATTTCTTCCTTCTCCTCTAACTTTCAGTATTATGTGGATGACAATCGGCTCTCCTTCAGGCTCCCCTCTGCCTCATCTCCTCTCCTCTCTCGCTCATTTCTGACTGTCTATCTGCAATTGAGGAATGGTGCGCACGCAACAATCTCAGCCTCAATTCCAGCAAGACCGAGATTCTCCTCATACTTGCACCCGCTTTCACTCTGGCAGCCCTCCTTGGGCCCCCTCACTGCACCTTCCTGTGAGGAAAAAAACCATGGGTTCATCTTCGACTCCACTCTCTCCTTCTCGCCTCACATCACGGACTTCTCTTAGAAGTCTAACTACCAACTGCACCGCCTCAGAGGCGTTCTTTCTTTTCTCACCTTCCCCCAGAAGCTCACTGTTTCCAGATCCCTGGTTCTCTCTAGACTGGACTACTGCAACAGCCTCTTTCTCAATCTGCCTTTCCCTACTCTCTACTCTCTGCAACTAGTCAAGAACAGGACTGCCAGACTTATCCTTGGCCTCAAGCCCAGGGATCATATCTCGCCAGCCCTGAAATCTCTCCACTGGCTCCCGGTCGCTGCAAGGATCAAATTCAAGACCCTATGCATTGTCCACAAGGCTTTCTGGGGCCGTGGTCTGCACTACATACAACTATCTTCCTAAACATCTTTCTTCTTGATCCCTTTGCTCAGCTACCTCCAACTCTCTGATGGTCAGAGGCTTCTCCAGGTAGAGTGTGGGAGGTAGATCTCTGTCCTCTGCAGGGACCTCCCTCTGTAATGGCCTCCCTGCCTCTATAAAGCTCTAGCAGGACCACCTCAGGTTCTGGAAGCAGCTCAAGACCTTCTTTCTCGCTTCTGCTTTCTCTCCTTCTCTCCCTTGATGAACTACCTGTCTGTTGCACTGACTGGTCACCTGGCTACCCTCTGAATCCAATGGGCACCAGGCTCCTCCATGACCTGTAAGCACCTGCACTGCCTGCAGGCCTCTGCTCACTTAGGGGTTATATCTGTAACCCTACAGTCCCCTGCCTCCTCTCACTACCCAGAGCCAGCTCCCTTGGCTGCACTTACTCAGAGCAAAGCGGCCTTGATCGCACTTCCCCTTTCTCTCCCCCTGGCACTTCTCTCTCCCTTCCCAAGTGCTTGCACAATCTGAAGGACACAAGGCCTAGTAAGATCATTTGGTTCGTCCTCCCTTTGTCTCCCTACCTTGTCTTGTTGCGCTTAGAAACACTTGTGTACAGGCTCGTTATAAATGACGCATCATATCTAAGCATGGCTGAAATAAACATTTGCATATTAGCCCCCCATGAGCCGTAGAACAAGCTGTGAAGGCCTCTTAGGAATCATGGAAATATGAGTGAAGAGACAAAAGAACATAAACATATACTACCAGTCGCTGAAAATGTTCACGCAGGATATTTCAGAAATAAAATACTAAAATGTATATCTTCTTGAAGAGCTGGCTATGACGAATACTGCAAAACCAATGTAAAATAGTCATTGTTGAATTAGAGATAGGTAGATTCTTGTCACACAAAAGTCTCCAAACAGTTCTCAGCTGTCAGTCCGGTTACATCTTTTGTGCATTAAACATATTTTCTGTTATTTGACACGACAAAATAAAAAGATAATCTGGATCCGGATGAACCCTGCTGAGAGGATATAGAAAATAGGTGTAATCCCAGAGCCTATTTTTCCAAAGACGTCCATATGCTTGTCAATGGATTGAAGGAAAAAACTGAATCCATCAGCCAGTTAGTAATGGATCTCAGGATGCCGCTTCCATTTGATGAAGAGAATTTTTCCAGTAGTGCTTCATCCTCTTTTGGCCAATCAGGTGTTTTCTCCAGCACGTCTTCCGCCATGTGCAGTGCTCTGTTCGATGCTTCAATAAAGGTTTCTCTGGTGCTGGTGATGTGTAGCTTCATGTTCAGGAGATATGACACTTTAAATGCAAACTGTGGGAACTGCAGAGGCTGTAGCTTCGCTTCAGGCCAATTTAATAGCACTAGTTCAGTCCACACCAGTGGATGAAGGATGATGGTGCAACAATTTACCACCTTTGAAATCGTGATCAGGCTGGCAATACCCACAGGTACACCACAGCATGAAGCATTGAACTGCATGATTTATCCATTAGGTAGTAGTAGAGCCTTGCTAATAAACGTTTCCATTCGATTTACACTTAACGTACATTTGGTGAAGTTCGAATTCTGCACACGTGGGCTAATCTTAGAAATGTTCTAGCATCCTACATGGAGTGTTCCCACACAATCCTTCAAGAAATACTGATGAACAGTGGAGGCCCCTATGCGCTACACAAGCATAGGTGTAGGGCACCTCATAGATGGTTTGTATCCATTGATCTTCTACTTGATGCATGGTGCCCCAGGACTGCAAAGTCTCACTCAGCAGAGGTGGCCTTGCTGATACAGGAATTTTCAGGCTCTCATGAAGTGTCCATGACATACGGTCTTTGTCCCTTGCTGATATGCCATAGAAAAACTTTTTGTAGACCGTCAGCTGAGTATATGTCGTCTCTGCAATGGCCTGTTGCTGTGCTTGTTTTGAAAAGTTAATTTCCTTCAGTTGTACTGCCCATGTTATGATAGTCCAATCTGAAACTCCTATAGACACTGTGTCCTGGAAGTCTGTGATCTTCACAAGTTCAACAACTGCTTGTTGTTAACCTTGTATGGTTTTAAAGTCCTATTGGATGATATGCACCATATCCACTACTGCCTCTCTCAGCTTGCAAAATCCCTACTGCAGTGCAATTAAGTTGTCGTCAGCAGTAAGAATGCTCTTCTCTATGGACTGTCCTGCTAGTCTTTGAATTTTCATTACAACTTCTTTCTAGGTGTAGGAGGTTTCTGCACTTTTCATCTCTTTTGGTCCTAGCCTTTTCTAGGTGACCTATCCTGTCTAGGATTGCTGACCAATTATATGACTTTCCCCTTTTTTGCTAATGAGCTCATTTAAACATGCTTTCTTAGCCATTAATTGACATGCTTTGCCCATGAAAATGGCATAGGTTTGTGACATTTCTTTTACAGCTTTTGCTAAAAAGGGACTTACTCCTATACCTTTGTGTCTTCCAACACTCATTGGTGCCAAGATTATAGCCTATTGGGGTGCCTGAGGTATTTGTAATATGTTCATATCTGTTTTCTTGCATCATTATGGTAAGGTGCTCGGTCGTCCGCCAAAATGCACCCTCTTTGTCGTTCCTATCTAGATACATGGGTAGATGGCGTGAACTACAGATTACTGCAAAATGAGTGGAATTGAGAAAGTGCATTAAATGTGGACTTCTACATGCTGTGTGTGCCATGTACTTTTCATGATTCACCCCCCTGGCCGCCCATGTCATGTTAAGAGGCGCTGATTCTTGCCATGTTTCCTCTGTCATTGTGGCATAGAATATTTTATCATATACCACAGTATGCATGGACCACACAAATGGGTTATTTGTAGGTGATTTGGGGGCGGGGGGGCATAGGTGGGAATATATAGTGGTTCAGCTCTGACCTTGTTCCCCTCCACCTGGGTTTTTTGTACGTATGGGAATTTTGCCTTAAACTATGGTGGTGAGTTCAGAAATGGAAATGGACAGTGCTCCCAGTTGGTTTTGCCTGGCCACTGCACTGGCCTTTGTTTGTAAAAAAAACAAAGGTGTCAAGATATTTCACAAAAATAAACTGATTGGCCATGTCATCTAACTTTTCTAGATCATCTTCAGGTTCTAACAGTGCTCCTTGAGCAAATGCTTCTATCTTGGCCTTCAATATGTTCCTGTAGGTGTCAGAGACATGCATCTTAGGGGACACTATCCTAGATTAATCTATCAGTTGATAGTGTATGTACCTTAAGCTGCACACTAGGCCCACTGTGGGTTTTATACTGTTAGGTCCAGAATTGCCCTTACTCTAGTGGGTAAATGCTTAATTCTGTCGAGACTCCACCCTCACCAGCAGCCTGCACTTTCTTCTTGTGCATTGTGTGCAGTGTATGTGCTACATCTAAAGTTGACATGCTCAACTGTCTGCTAGTCATTGGGATCTCAATTGGGATTAAAAAACATCCTGTGGTCAATAGGACAAAAAAGGTGAGAAGATTTATCCACAGCAAAGTGTAGAACAGGATTATTGCTCCAATAAATATTTTACAGTTCTTATGCACTTTGGACGGTGCCGTGTTAATCTTGTCATAGGATGAGGAGGTTTCTGGATGAATTGTTAACATCATGTGTTCATCTGCTCTTGCCTACTTGTCAAGTTGTTCAAGATAGTCTCCTCCCTCGGGAGCAGGCAAGTAACAATCTGGAGCTGTCTTAAGGAGGTCTACTGACACTTGACACATACCTTTTTTTTAGGGGGCAGGGGCTGGCAGGATGGCTGTTCTTGATCCAATGAGTTCCAGTACCTTCACTGAAGGTCTGTATCACGGTCTAAGTGCTTCTTTGTCATGTATCTTCTCCAGGACGTAGTCCCCAGACTTCAAAGTGCTCTGTGGCTTGTCTTTATCTTGGTGCATCCCCCCAAATCTCACCCAGCTAGAGTATGCATCCACCCTCCCATCTCACCCAGCTCGAGTATGCATCCACCCCCCCCAATCTCACCCAGGTGGAGTATGCAGTTCCCCATAGCTTCTAAAATACTACAGAGGGGTCTGATGAAAAGAGTTGGCGACAAACAGGCCCCCTGTGGAACACCACAGAGGATGGAGGCGGGTTTAGAAGAGGCATTTTCCCAGCACATGGATGATTTTCTGTGCGATAAGAATGAGTGAATCCAACCGGTGGCTTGAGGGGAACATTTCCCGGGAAATTTCAGAGTATAAAGCAAGCGATCATGATCAAGCATATCGAAGGCAGCGGACAGATCGAGGAAAACCAGAAGTCCAATTTCCCCCTGGTCCAAGAACTCCAGCATATTGGTCTGCAGATCAAGTAGTGCTGTCTCAGTACTATGATCAGCTCTAAACCCTGGTTGTTTACTGTGGAGAATAGCAGATGATTCAAGGAAGGCCTACAGTTAGTTGGTTGCCACTTTATCTAATGGTTTCAAAAGAAAGTTTGAATTGTTGATGGGTCTTAAGTTTTTTGTGTCTTTAGGGTCTAATCCAGCTTTCTTTACTAAGGGGGTGATAGAGATGACTTTAATTCCATAACGGAATTGCGTTCGAAAGAGGAGTTCACCAGTCTAGTGAGGAACGGAGTAAAGATATTTTTGTTGTCCAACTCTAGTTTGGCAGGAATGTTTTCTCAACAGGACGTAGGATGTATTGAAGCCAATATTGTGTCAATTTCTCGATTAGTCACGTACTTGAATGTGAATTTAGGTTGTTCCTTGTGTTGTATTAATACTTGTGTTAGGTTAGGTGTTAGGTGTTGTCTTAGGTGTTACTTGGTGAAGGTGCTGTTTCAACTTGCTCCGTGGACCTGGGAGAGCACTTTGCTTGTCCTTTCTTTGTTACTGTTGCGTAGTTAATACGCGGTACTGCGCATGCGCGGCCCACAACGAGGTTCGCGCATGCGCGTTAACAATAAAGACGGTCCCGGCCGGCAGTTCGCGCCGGAGACCAGAGCAGCAACACGTCTCCGGCGTGTCTCTCTGTGTGGGTGCTGGATGCGTGCGTGTGTGCCTGCGTGTGGGGCTTGACATCGCCCCACAATACCATACTGGCGACGAGGATGGGATGAGAGCAGTCCTCCGCTCCGGTAGCGTCCAGAGAGGAGAACGCTGCTCCGTGTCAGCACGGGCCCACACGTGTGGCCGGCGGCCATTTTGGATTGTGCGTGGAACGCAGTGGTTGCAGCCCGTGAGGGTGCTCGTGCGCCACCTGCGATTTGCACAAGAAAAATATCAATTTTTGGACCCTCCACAGCCTGTGCAGCCACAAGGTTGTGGCGTTTTGACAGAAAGGAAAATATTGCGCCAAGGGTGATCCGGGGCCCTATCTTCAAAGCAGTTCAACGCATACCTGTGAGTACCACGCAGAAAAATGGGGGAGGAAGAGGAACAGGATCGCGCTCCTGCCCCCATCCTTCGCAGGATGAACAGCACACTAGCCCCCATGCCCGAATTTGATACCACGGGCCCACCTTCCAAGTTGGGGCCTAAATGGCTCCTATGGGTGAAGAGGTTGGAGATGTTCTTCATGGCCACGGGAATCACGGAGGACGAAGAAAGAATAGCAATCATGGTGTACTCGGCAGGGGCCGAGGTTCACAAGATATATGAACCTCTGAACATTCCAGTTGCGACATATGCTGCAGTGAAGCAGGCGCTCCGAGATCACTTTTTGCCAATGGCAAATGTAGACGTTGATAGGTTCGTCATGAGTGCGGAAAGACAACGAGAGGAAGAGTCATTGGATCAATTCTGTGCACGACTCAGAGTTCTGGCAAGCTCCTGTAGATGGGGAAATGAAGAGGAGATGGTTCGGAACCAGTTGTTACAGGGCTGCAGCTCCGGTAAACTGAGGAGGCAGGTATTGAGGGAACCTGGTTTGACCCTACAACAGATCCTGGATACAGGGAGGGCCTATGAGCTGGCTGACGCGAGGGGTGCGAAAATGGATGCAGTCACGCATGGCAGAAAGGAAGGCGAGGCTTTTGCAATTGGCCGCACTACCCCAGGAAAGTCAAGGTGGACATCAAGAGGAGGTGATAGCCCCGGGGGACATAGCAACGCTCCCTCGTGCCAATATTGTGGGTACGACCTGCCACACATGGGTGACTGTCCAGCCAAATCGAGAACCTGTGGCCGGTGTAACACACCAGGACATTATGCTAGGGTGTGCAGAGCAACAGCACCTGTCGCAGTATCGAAAGGGCCCGAAAGGGTTGCCAGAGGCAGCACTCAGAGAGTGAGGGGTGTATCATTCTTTGAACAAGGTATGTAGGACCTGAACATCGCCGATGAGGAGGAGGAGGAAGATGAAATCTTCTTCATCTCAAGTATAGCTGAAGGCCCCGGCAGAAGACGACAACCCAAGTGCACAGTTAACATTGGGGAAACACCCACACCGGTCTTGATAGACACTGGAGCGTCCGTCTGCGTGCTGGCGACGGAACACTACAACGCACTCCCTGGTCCACCAAGCCTAGCCGAGTCCACAGCACGTATATACGCTTTCGGGGGACACACACCGCTCCCCAATACAAGGAGTATTCGTGGCCCCAGTCACTCACGGACAAAATCGAATAAGGGCGAGGTTCTTTGTCACAGATGTGAGCCTGCATTGCCTTCTGAGTTGTGCTGAGGCATTGGACATTGTACACTTCTCATTTGCGGTCTACCACACTGACTTGGAAAATTTGTTGAGTCGTTTTGAGACAATATTCCGAGGGATAGGGAAACTAAAGGCTGACCCAATACGCCTCCACATCGATGGGTCTGTGAGACCAACAGCTCTCAAACACTGCCGCGTCCCTTTCCATCTGAGGACACAGGTGGAACGCGAGCTGCAATCCCTGATAGACAAGGACATCATTGAGAAGGTAGAGGGCCCCACCCCGTGGGTATCCCCGATCGTGGTAGCTCCAAAGCCCAAACAGCCGGGTGCGGTACGCATCTGCATGGACATGAGGCTTCCCAACCTAGCGATCAAAAGGGAGCGCCACATAACACCCACCCTGGACGACATCATTGGGGAGCTTCAAGGGGCGAAAGTGTTCTCAAAACTGGATTTGAGATCCGGGTACCATCAGCTGGAGCTCCACCCCGAGTCAAGATACATTACAATGTTTACGACTCACGAGTGGTTATACCAATATAAAAGACTCAGTTTTGGTATTTCTTCCGCGGCAGAGGTCTTCCAGAATACCATCAGGGGAGCCCTGTCTGGACTCAAGGGAGTGATAAACATGTCGGATGACATTCTGGTCTTTGCCCGTTCCGAGGCTGAACACCTAAAGCGCCTGGAAAGCACACTGGTGAGGCTGCGCGACCTAGGGTTGACACTGCACAAAGAGAAGTGTGAGTTCCTGAAAGACAGGCTGGAATGTTTCGGGTTTGTCTTCCACGCGGGGGGCATATCACCTGATCCCGAAAAAGTGAAAGACATCCGGGAAGCGACCCCGCCAACCTCACCATCTGAAATCAGAAGCTTCCTGGGTATGGTGACGTATTGTGGTTGCTTCATCCGCGATCTAGCCTCCCTGTCGGAACCCCTGAGAGCGCTCACCAGAAACAACATCGCCTGGAACTGGGGGGATAAAGAACAGAGGGCTTTCAACACCATCAAAAATGCCCTATCGGAACAAGAAACAATGGCATACTTCAATCCGGATCGGGAGTCTGAAATTGTAGTCGATGCCAGCCCTGTAGGACTGGGGGCTGTCCTCATGCAGGCCGACAATCAAGGAACAATGAGGCCCATCGCATATGCCAGCAAAGCACTAACAGAGACGGAGAGACGGTACTCTCAGATTAAACGGGAAGCTCTGGCCATCCTATGGGGGTGCAGGCATTTCCGGATATACATTTTGGGTAAACCGGTCGTGGTGGTAACAGACCACAAGCCTCTCATCTCGATCTTGTCCGGAACTTCATCCAAACCAACGCCTAGAATAGATAGATGGATGCTGTCATTAATGGAGTACGGGGTCAAACTGCTGTATCGACCAGGCCCTGACAGCCCGACAGACTACCTGTCCCGCCATCCAGGTGCGGGGAGGCCAAAGGACACAGTGGAAGTAGCAGAGGGTATTGAAGCAATACATCTCGCGGTCGAATTGGCGCTGCCCGTTGCCCTATCCCGCCAGGAGATCGCGGAAGACTCCAACATGGACAAGACGTTTACAAAGATCAAGCTTGCAATGGCAAATGGAGAATGGCGAGAGGTCCTCCAGGACAACTCCCAAAGGAATGCAGGGGCTCAGAAAGACCTGCAGGCCCTCTGGAAGGCGCGCCATGAGCTATCGGTAGCCGAGGATGGCCTCCTGTTAAGGGGTCACCAGATTGTCATCCCGAGAACACTGGTTGACAAGGTTCTGCAGCTTGTGCACACAATGGGCACCAAGGGATGGCCAAGATGAAAGCAAGACTGAGACTCAAGGTCTGGTTCCCCGACCTGGAAAGTAAAGTGGAGGAGTTTGTGAGAAGGTGCATCCCCTGCCAAGCAGCACACCCGGTGGAGAGGGCCCCGCCAATCCAAACCATGGAGAGAAGTGACCAGCCATGGGGGACGGTCCATGCCGATTTTGGATCCACCGGCCGAGGGCTCTATTTTCTAGTGGTGACAGACCAGTGGTCCCGCTATCCAGAGGTTGAACTGGTGGAATCGACGGCAAGTGACCACACCATCATGGCGCTGGAGAAGATGTTCGCCACGCATGGATTTCCAGTGGAGATATGCTCAGACAATGGGGCACCGTTTCGGAGGCAACATTTTGCTTAATATTGTGAGGAGAGGGGAATACGCCATAGGAAAATCACACCTCTCTGGCCAAGGGCAAATGGGGAGGTAGAGCGCTTCATGCGAACGCTCAACAAAGTGTTCCGCATATCAGCAGATGGAGGCGCAGACCCCCGACGCAACTTAGTGGACTTCCTTCTAGAGTTTCGCTCGACCCCCATCAATCAACCGGGGTCGCCCCAGCCGAAGCACTCTTCAAGCGTATACCGAGAGGGCTCCTGCCGGAAATGGAAGGCCGCCACTCGGGGGGGATTGAAAATGGTCCCGTGCGAACGGAGAGGGCGGCGCGGAACAAAAATGAGACGAACAGGAGGAAGCTCTCGGAGAGGCCGATTGCGGTGGAGGATACCGTGCTGGTGCGAAACAGGAGAGCAGAAGGGAAGTTATTGTTAACCTGTGAAACACAGCCCCTTGGGGTGACGCATGTGAACGGCTCGATGGTCACAGCTGCCAACGCATGTGGAACTGTCACCAGGAACATCTCGTTTTTCAAGCGCGTGGGGTCTGCCGAAATGGATGAAGTCGACACTCCGGCACCTGAGCCAAGCGATGGACCGCCACTGAGACACGATGGACTGGCTGAGACTCAAGGGACACAAGAGGTGCCTCAGGCCGAGGCACGCAGGTACACGAGCCGGGCGGGGCGCAAGCCGCCGCACAGGTTACAAGACTTTATTATGGACCCTGCTTCGTAATCGTGGTCGTGCTGGAACGTTTATGTTTGAAGAATAAGTTCTCAAGTTACACTGTTAATTAATGTTCATTGTTTGGGGAAAAAGGAGGGATGTTGCGTAGTTAATATGCGGTACTGCGCATGCGTGGCCCACAACGAGGCTCGCGCATGTGCGTTAACAATAAAGATGGTCCCGGCCGGCAGTACGCGCCAGAGACCAGAGCAGCAACACGTCTCCGGCGTGTCTCTCTATGTGGGTGCTGGATGCGTGCGTGTGTGCCTGCGTGTGGGGCCTGACATCGCCCCACAATACCACAGTTACTGTGAACTGCCTGCAGCCTGCCTCCAACCCGCCTCCAGACTTGTGTCATAACCTACATATTCACTGTGCATGCGCGGTGCGCCCAGTAGTGTGTTAGGTGTTACTTGGTGAAGGTGCTGTTTGAACTTGCTCCGTGCTCCGTGGACCTGGGAGAGCACTTTGATTGTCCTTTCTTTGTTACTGTGAACTGCCTGCAGCCCGCCTCCAACCCTATGTCATGACCTACATAATCATTGCGCATGCGCGGATTGCTGCACAGTGTGCCCAGCAGTGTGTTAGATGTTTGGCGGAGCAGTGGTGCTGTGGGGCCTCTCTAGGACCATCGGTAAGACACATGCTGATCTAAGATGGAAAACTGACTTGACTTCTCTTCATTTATCCTCTACTACGAACGTTGCAATCTGCTGTCTTTGGTGTTTCGCTACGTTTTCAAACCAATGTTAGTGGAACTAATCTCTTGCCCCAAGCTGAGGAACTACTAGGATTGGAGCCGTGGCAGACAGTGCTGGCCCGTAAAAGTTTGCTGTAATTCTTTTTCTCGCTTGAACGCTGTTGACCCTTTTGAGCTCTGGGAACTGACTGTACCCCCACACGAGGCGTCATCCTGGACTTGTAACTTTGTCGTGCCCAAAAGACATGTTTTTGATTGTGCTGGTGCCTTGTGCTCCGTCCACCTGTTTTGAAGCTGTTTTTGTGTATATCGGGGTACTAGTACTTGAGGGTGTGTAGGCAGGAGGATGCACAGGGGTTGCCACTCACTGTGCTGGGTTGCCGCTTTGGGCCAAGGCAGCCCTTGGAGCAGGCTTTCCTGAACTCCTATGACCTACAACCCGTCCCAATCAACCATGCCCCAGTGTACATTTTGTTCCCTTCTTGTGTGTTGAGAGTGACGTCAGGCAATTGAGTCCTGGTATCACGGAAGGCAGGGCCTTCTTTGGCGGTTGACGAACCTGTGTCTCTGGTGTTTATACAGCCCACCCCCAAACAGGACGTCTGTGGGCATATCGGGAATTTGAACCTGTGAACATTGTCATTGAGTTCTTGCCTCAGCCAACTTGGCTCACTGTATGTAAAATTTAGAACTGCCCAGAGGGTGACTGCGGGCCGATAGGCCTTTGAACCCGGAACGGCAGCTTGGGCTCATGTGGCTTGTATATATCTTGTTCAAGCACTTGATTGCATATTCCTGATAGAGGGTGACTGCGGGCGTTGAGCCTTTGAACCCCGGTGTTCTAGAATAGCATGAGAATTAGAGACATCTCACAAAGGGTGACTGTGGGATCTAGGCCTTTGAACCCTGACTGGTGCATACTTGTCCTCACGTGCTTGAGTTAGGTACTTCGGACAGTGGGTGACTGTCGGATTGTGTGCCAACAAGCCCGGCTGTTGTTATGAGCGTGTGACTTAGAGCTCCCTTACTTAGGGTAACTGCGGGCTTTATGCCTTTTAACCCTAGGGGGCAGGCCACCCTACGCATGATTGATGCATAGGAACTGCTGAGTGTTGGAATTGACATTTTGCATAGAGGGTGACTGTGGGCCCTTTGACCCTTTGAACCCTGGAGTGTTACCACCAAACACACATACAATGAAGTTTATTCGTTTTGAAAACGAGATGTGCGGGTGAACGTTATCAAGGTATACATGAGTTGATTGCCCTCACTCCTATAATTACTAATGAGTTAAAAGGAGATTTGAGGTTATTGAGACCTTTTGATCTGCATAGATTAACCCCCTTGCTGCGAGTGTTGCACTTTGTGCTGCTTTCTTGCTACCACTTACAGTGCCCAAAAATTGGGAGTGGGGGTGTTGTGTTGGGGAACTTTGAAACCTGTAAAGCTGGCTTGTGGTGGCATTTGTCGAAGGGTGGCTGTGTTTGCTTATGCAATACTAGTGCACAGCCTTAGTTGTGTCAGCCTTTGTAGGTTGGCGGTTGTCTTTGTGTAAACCTCCTTGGTAACACTTGCTGTCTTGAATCAGACCTTGAGTCGTGCACTGAGAAGTGTTAATAAGGCTGGCAACTCATCTAAGACCTCTGCGAAGAGCTCAGTGAATAAACTGCTTAACACCACTTTACCCCTGTTACCTCCTAGTAAATAATCATTACTTTCAATGTTGATATCCACATCGGAGATACACTTGACCAAGAGGGGGCATCCTGTTTACCTCCACTGACATGGCCGGCTTCTGGAATGGAGGTTCTGGCAAAGGTGGTACCTCCAGTCCAGAACCCACCATCATTCTCTGTGCAAGATGCCAACGAGAATGACGGGCAGATAGCTTGTGATTACTACCAGGCACATGATTGTAACTGTACACCAAAGGAAGCTCAGGAGGGCTTTGTGCATGTTTCTGATACATCTATGCTTGCACCAACCATTATGAGTGAACTAGGGAAACAGGTATGCCTCTCTCTTGGTCCTTCTTCTCCTGCTTCTAGGTCCTATCCTTTTCGTGATCAAGTACACTTCCACCTGCCCGATAAACACAGTCTTAAAGATCTTGGTGAACCTGGAAGGGATTACTTAGGCATAGTACCACAGGGTTTGGGAGGGGGTGTGAATTTAGGTCTTGGTAACCACAATGCTAGATATACAGAGACTATGGGGTCTTTTCTGCCCTCTGCGTTGGAGGCTCAGGCATTAGGGAAATAAGGTGTTGGTCTTGTTGCTCCCAAAGGGGAAGTAAGATCATCATCGACACCTGAGGATTCCCCTTCTGATGTCTTTCTGCACGACCCTTTTAATTTTCCAGTGATCTCGAAAATACTTAACCTTCTCGATAAGGGCCATGAATTAACCCACTGTTCCATAAGGGAAATGCAGGGCTCCTTGGCATTTATGAAAGTAAACATTTCAAAATTAGAAGGCTTTATATTGGCTGAGGAGCAATCGAAATTGTTCTACTTCTCTCAATTTGAAAAAATGATGGCATGTATTGTC
This sequence comes from Ambystoma mexicanum, assembly GCF_040938575.1. Taxonomy (NCBI): domain Eukaryota; kingdom Metazoa; phylum Chordata; class Amphibia; order Caudata; family Ambystomatidae; genus Ambystoma; species Ambystoma mexicanum. The sequence goes on from NC_090926.1 coordinate 592,359,873, forward strand.
GCAGTGGTTAGTCGGGTTGAACCATCTTCTGAATCACAGTCTCAGAGAAACCAACGGGTAACGTGGCAAGCAACGCTTATCTACCACAAAGACTATACCCGCAAGTGTTGCAAGGAGCAAACACAATCGTAACAGAGCATGGCAGCATTGAATCTATCGACCTCTTGGAGGTAGCCAAACTCCATCACGATCGCCTGCTCCAGGTGGAACAACTGTTGTTTAATGTAGTCACCAAATCCCAACCACTTGTGACATCTGAGTCTTCATGTGGAGCAATGGGGACTGATATCAGGCCTTCCTCCCCTCCAGACAGCCCCTTTGCTTTGACTGATATAATCGACTCACAGGCTATCCCTGTGCCTCAAGCTCCATTGCTGTCAAGTGAGCCAGGGGTGGGAAGCATAGGTCAAGCGGGGAAGCAGTTCATCTCTCGTAAGGTGAAGAAGTCCTTTTTGAGGGCACAAAAACGGTTAAATCTCACCAAAACTAACCAGAAGAATGTGCAAGCAAAAGGTATGATGGAGTCTCGCCCTCATTATTCTAAGGAAGCCGTGCCTGCTTTGAATTGCAAAACGGGAGGAAGCATGGACGATCTAGCATTAAATCTTCTGGAATTGAATGAGGAAAGCAAGAAACACCTCCAGATTAAGGCACTGAAAAGTGGCAATGTAAAGGTGATGTCCCCAAAACCTCCCGGAACACTTACTGATAAATCCCAATCCCAGTTACATAGCTTCTTTCCAAGCATTGAAAGCAAAAAGGCGGCTGTTTTGCCTCAGGAAGAAGCAGCCTGCCCGAATCCTGTAAAAAAAGAAAACAGGACTATGCCTCTGGTGTTAAGCAGAGAGGGACGTATAGATGGTCCTGTTTCACAGGAAGTCGTCTATCTCGCTGCAAACACGAGTGTCGCAAAGGTATTGGACTTGCGGGCACTCCCCAATTTGGTGAGTAAGGACACATACAACGTCCAGGAGGACGTACCTAGGAAGGAGATCCTAGTAGAGCCTGTCGTCGACACGTTGTCCTTCTTAGAGACACCCAAAGAAATGAACCAAATACTTGGATGGGTAAGCAATCCGGACATCAATGGGTTAGCGCGGATTAATAGAACATTTTTGATGAACACTTTTTTTCAGATCCGCGTTTACGAAACCTGGCAACTAAGGACCTAGAATGGGTAAAACTAGCACCTCATAACAACCAAAGAGTGCTGTGTAAAGTCCAATCCCAAATAATCACAATTTTAAAGATGATTTTGAGTCTTTGGGTCTCTTCCAGTACTTGTTCGGGAACATGGAGAGTGCATGGTCGTTTCTAGACTTTGTTATGCCTGTACCCAAGGACCGGCCCATGGGAGACCCGTCATCGGCACCATATGAGTCCCACAGTAAGGAATTATGACAGCAATTGGCCTTGTTGACTCAGGCGTTAAGTGGCATATCGTGGTTGGGCCCCTGATTAAAGTGGCGGCATCTGTGAAAGCAGCATCTTCAAATTCATAACCATTGAGTATTGCCGTTGCATCTTGGAACTGCTGTGGTGTGAGAAATCTCACGGCATTGCATGAACAGATTGGGACCTGACATGCTCCTGAAATTCTATTGCTGCAGGAAACGATGGCCTTGCACGAAATTGTGCTAGATGGCTACTCATCTTTTAGTGCTCCTGCGCGGCGGCATCAGACAGGTCGGCCTAGTGGTGGCATCGCTATTCTTATTAATAATAGCTTGAATGCGACTACACACCTATTAGACAAATCCGACACTTTCATAATGGTGGAAATGTCTATGACAGGTAGCAAGCTACAACCATTTCTCCGGCTTTCAATATATTGGAATCCCAGTGCTGTTTCCCTGGACTCAGCCCTAGCAGAGCTAAATCGTAGCTTAGCTAATGCCTCGCTGCTTTTTCCAAAGCATGAAATTTTAATTGGTGGGGACCTGAACTCATGTCTGAATTTAGACGGAAACACGCCATTGTCTTATCATTCATATTCATATGCACAGCAGTCCTGTAGGAGAGGAAAGTTATGGACCGAGTTTTTTGAAGCCTGGGGTATCTACCCAATCTTACTCGTGACCCATAGCCCTAATGCTTCTTGGCAGCGTGGCAACTCTTCGTCACTAATCGACTACGTGCTCGCATCCGTGGCATGTTCTGGATTGCTTGACCCCATCTCAATTTTGAAGGTGGGCTTGGGCGACCACAGTATGTTGAATACGAGGCTCCGCATCAGGGTTGAGCCGTATGAAACCACACTGTCTGCGGCACTGGTGGAAAGTGACAGTTATTCCTTGTAAGTAAGATGGCAGCCTAGTACATGTTGAAGAATGGTGTTTTTGGTAAATAAGGACCTGGTGGTGCCTCATGACGCTCAGTCATCCGTGGTCTTTATGGAGAAAGTCAACTAACTTAATCTGCTGATGGTCCACAGGCACCTGGTGAGCTTATCTAAGGAACTTCTCTGCAAAGATGCACCTAATGTTGTCCATACATTCTTGTCAGAGGTTTCTGCATTAAAAAATCAGAAAAACCATGAGCTTCAGATGGCAAGACGCTCCCATGACAATGCAGCTTTATATAAAATAGCAAAAAATTCAATTGTGGCACGGTACAAGAAAAAGGTGAAGGAGGTGCGTCATGCTGCCCACAACCTTGCAAATCAATACATGATTGAACATCTTTGTAGGCGAAAGATCAGGGAAATATGGTCCATCTTAAGAAACCCTACTGGCAGGGTTGACAAGCGCTTGGTCGCGATCATATCTGGTTCCGAATTGCAGTCCTTCTTTAGAAAGAAATACGAACTGCCAGCTCAGCATAGTAGGCTGGAGTCTGTCAAACTACAGTTGCAGTTTCCTGTTAAATGCCCTTGGGAACTCAAAGATGTAATCTTGGCAATTGCGCAATTGAAGTTCTCCAAAGCTGCAGGACCTGATAGGTTGCCACCGTGCGTTTTCAAGACTGACCCGCCTTTTTTTGGCCAGGTACCTGCTCCCTCGCTACCAATTGATCTACAAAACGGGTAGAATACCCTCTTCTTGGCTGATGGCAATAATTATTCCCATCTACAAAAAGGACCCCCTCGACGATCCGGAATTCTGCTGGAATTCTATCCAAAGCCCAGGTGGGCTTCCGCAGGGCTATGGGCACACAGCTAACTTACATCATCACGCACCCGGGCCAACGGTACCATCTACATGGTATCTTTAGACCTATCGGCTGCGTTTGACAGCGTCCTGCGTAACCGTCTTTGGCAGAAAATGATGTCATATGGAATTCCTCACCATCTGGTAGCGACCATCGTGGCACTCCACCAAAACACATCATACTGGGTTCGTATTAATGCAGAGGGCCTTCTATCTGATAGCATCCCTACCGGAATCGGAGTGAAGCAGGGATGCAATTTGGCCGCGGTACTTTTCAACCTGTACCTGGCCGATATAGAGAAAATTTGGGAAGGAACAAATACCTTTCCGGTTAGTCTAGGCAACCTGAATTGGTTGGCGTTTGCCGATGATGTCATCCTGTTTGATAAGGTACCCTTTGGGTTACAAAATGAATTGAATCTTTTCCAAGAATATTGTGAGATTAACAATTTGACAATTAATTCGGCTGAATCTGACATCATAGCCTTTACTGTAAAGAAGAGCACCCAAAGGTATAAGTACACCGTGAATTCCAAACCCATCAACATCATGGGTGAGATTACATACTTGGGTTACTATATATCAAACAGCATGTCCGTTGGCAAATGGCGATCAATTTTAGACACCAAGCTGAATCATCTGTCTGCTCAGATATGAATTATTTTCTCTCGGCACTGCAAGTACTCCCTCATGCCTCTGATCATTTCTATATAATGAAAGTAGAGTCTATTCTAATGTACAGCTTGGATGTTTGTTTGCTGAACATGGGCCCCACATTGAACCCACTTCAGGGAAAAATCTGGAAAAGGGTTTTAGGTCTTTCTGGGTATTTGCCAAACACCATCTTGCTACATGAACTAGGCCTATACCCACTGGCTGACAAGCATGAATGGCGTATGTTTAACACCTATTTGAAAATGCTATCGCCACCAGTTAACTCCCTCTATGAGGACTTTGGGTCAATGCCACATGCAGACTATCCGGCATCCATTTCCGCATTCCAAAAACGCATGATCCAAGTTCTAAGTTCTTTGAACATGTCCAAGCAGGATTTAATCGACTCCCCGGGGGCGACTAAACTACGGTTCTGTAGGAACGCATGGGCACAAAACTCTGACCTAATTGCAGGTTGCCCATCATTTAGCTCGTTTTCCAAATTTAGACATGGCTTTATTCCACGTCTCCCCTACATATTGTGCTTTCCGGATAAGAAAGCCAGAAGGACCTACATGAGATTCCGCCTGGATCTTATCCACACAGGCTCTCGCATTAGGAACTGGTCTGGTTACAAAGAGTCCGGGAGTTGGGACCACTGTAGGTTTTGTGCCAGAGTAAAGGAGTCTGAAACCTTAGAACATCTATTTATGTACTGTGTGCATTTTGAATCACAAAGGCTTACTTGTTTGGGATCCTTCTTGGGATCTAACTCTTGATACGAACGCAATATGGTTTGGTTGCGCTGTATGTGGGGACAGTGTAACACTATCATTTTGGCGACTGTGAGACTTGTGAACATAATTGAGGACGACCTGCAGCTACTAAATGATTGCCTGTACATTGTGAAGGATGAAGCGATTCCAACTGTGTTTCATCCCCTGACACGTGACCTATAGGGACGTTGGTATTGTTGCAATTGGTATTAATGATGTGACTTTTTACTTTCTTGTTTTGTCATATTGTCTTCTTATTTATCGAATGTAGAAATTAGTTTTGCTTACTTAAAAGGTTCCATCCTAGAGGTACTGTGACCTTATGCTAACTTGGTGTTGCCTCCTTGTTTGTGAGACGTGCCAAGTGAAGGAACTAGTGAATGGCGCCAGAAATTGTGTCAAGATTTGTGTCACGAATTGTGCGATGAACTGTGCGATGATTTGAAATATTTGTTTATCCTATGTTGTGATTTTATAGTTGTGATTTACATAAGGAATAATGAGATCTTTCATATGTAAATTTGTTTTTACTTATTTGAAATTTTTGTAAAGGTGTAAATTAATTTTTACTACCAAAAATAAATAAAAAAGTAAAAAATTGAATTGAAGTTAATTATGCAGTGGTCAGACCATATGCATGGGGAGGTGTTATTAACTTCAACGTTCAAATTTCTTGATATCACCCAGTCGAAGTTGTTGCCAGAGATGGCAGTAGGTTAATTATTCTCAACCTTAAAATTAATCTCTTAGAGCGCTTCTTCCTTGGAATTGTGTAGCTAACCCTTCAAATTCCCCACTAACAAGGTGGAGCAATTGGGACCTTCATTTATTAACACCTGAATTAAATCCTCATTGAAGTTAATCATCTCCTTTGGGGGTTGGTAAACTGCAATGAGATTAAAACATTCATCAGGCTTTCATAGAACTGGAATCGTTTAACAATGGATGCTACTCCGCCCCATGACTTTGGGCACAGTTTTTGCATTTTATAAAATATCCCTCAGGAATTGCCGTGTCGATCATAGGATCGCTGGCTGTCAGCCATGTTTCGGTTGGACATAGAATGTCTAGGTCATAAGTGAGGTGATCATGAATGTCTAATGCATGTATACTTATTTATTTTATTTGTAAAGTGCCTAAGCCCTCAGGCATCTGGGTGCTGTTGCAAACCAGTTCCATTTTTACAAAGCTTCTGGACAGGGACATGGTACATATAGTAGTCACAGGGGGAGGGGTAAGCAATGTCTTGCCGTGGCTAGAATTTCAGGGTTTTGCGGAATGCCTAGTAAGATTGCTGTGTTCTGGGGTCCGTTGGCATGGTGTTCCATTGGTGTGTTGCGACTGATGGGAAGCTTACTCCTGCCCCTTTAGCCCTTTTCACTCTAGGTGTAGATAATTTACTTGCATGGAGGGGTCTTGCTGGCCTGTTTGGTTGTGCTTTCAGTATTTTTTTCGTGAAGTACTGAGGGGCTGTTTTGCTCAAGCATTTGTGCACGATTGTCAGGGTTTTGAATACGATTCTATGTCTGATTGGTAACTAGTGAGCTTGTTGTCTTGCAATTGTGATATGTTCTCCCTTCGGTATGTTGAGTGCTTCTCTTAGGGCATTGTTCTGTATTATTTGAAGCTTATTTAGGTTCTTTGTGGAGGTTCCTGCAAAAAGGGTGTTGCAATAGTCTAATCTAGCACCCGTTATTGCTCCGGCAATGGTTAAGCAGCTCTCTGGTGAGGAATTGTCTTGCTGCATTGATCAGCTATGCAATATAAGCCAACAATGTTGCAATGGCGCTTACTTTTCTGTTGAGGGAGAGAGAGGCATCCAAATATAGAAACAAGGTTTTGATCGACTTAAATACTGGGATCTTGATTCTGTCTATCGTGAAGGCTGAAAAGTGTGTGCTAGGGTTGTTTAGCAATGTCAATGAGCCTACTAGCAGGATCTCGGTCTTATCATTGAGACATAAAATAGTTGGCAGCCATCCACGCCTGTTTGGTAGCATAGACTTTTTTGAGCATGAGGGAGTCGATATCATAGGAACCAGACAGGAGGGGGAGGACTTGCGTGTCATCCGCATAGTTGGTATGAGATTCCTAGATCATCCAACAGGTTGAATAATGGTTTCGTGAAAGTGTTTTGTGACAGTGACAAGCATGATCCCTGTGGTACCCCGCAAGGAATGGGGATGGGTGCCGCATTGGCGGTTTCCAAGAAGGCTCTCATTGTTCTTCCTTCAAGAAAGGAAGCAATCCAGTTGGTAGCTTCAACTGAAAAGTTGGCGGCTGACTTGAGGTGGTGGCAGAGTGTTTTATGGTTAACAAGATTGAATGCTGCCGACAGATATAATAGGAGTAAGAGGGCTGGTTTGCCCTTGTCTTTGAATATGTCCATTTGAATTTAAAGGTCCAGTAGAGCTGTTTCTGTGCCGTTTCTTGGTTTAAATCCTGATTGGTGCATTCCCAAGATGAGGTTAGATTTCAGGTCACTTTGCATCGGGTTGGATGCTACTCTATCTAGGATTTTGAGTAAAAATGGAACGGTTGTGATTGGGCGATAATTGTTGGGTAGTGCAGGGTCTAGCAAAGGCTTTTTTAATAAAGGGAGGACCCAGCCTTCTTTGAGGTTGGTTGGTACAGTGTTGGTGGCGAAGGAGGAATTAATACATTTGGTGATGAAGGGGACAAGGTCCTGGGTACAGTCTTTGATGATGGTGGCTGGGGAAATGTCATCTGGAGGGTTTACGATTTTTAATTATCTTGGTAGATTCTGAATCTGAGATGTTTCTGAAGTGGAAGGGTGGGTTGACAAATGATTTCTCTGGGACCGATGGGCAGCTCAGGTTGGTTTGGCTAAGTTTTAATGAAATTTATTTCTGTAAGAGACCAATTTTATTTCTCATGGCGTCTTGAATATTGGTCTACCAGGCTTAGTATTTGAGGATAGTGGAGGGCGGTGTCGTGGGAGATTCAAGCTCTCTTAGTATTTTGAATAGCTCATGTGAGTTTGTTTTCTCTGGCTATTCTAGCATTGTAAATATCTGCTTTGACCTTGATTATGGCTAGTTTATATTCTTTTGCCATATGAAGGAATTATAGTTTTGGTGGTTCTGAGTGTTTTTTCCACCAGAGAGCTTCTGCTTGCCTCTTCTTGGAAAACAGCACTAGCAGGGCCTCTGAGAACCGTGAGTTGCAGTGGTCTTTGGGTTTGGGTTTGGACTCGGGATGAGAGGTGCTGTGGTGTCAATAGCTTTTGTGAGTGTTCTCGAGTAAAGATCTCCTAGTTGTTGAGGGTCAGCAGTGGCAATGTTTTCCCTAGACAGTGGTAGTAGAAAAGGGGCTACCGAGTCTCTGGTGATCTTCTTGGTGCTGCGGCCATAGGGTTGGGTAATGCTATTTGGATGTCTAAACAGTCAATCAACTTATTAGGATGTTTGGTAATTAGCGAAATGCCCGATACAGGACTTGTGCCTTTAATATGTTCAGTATTGATTTGGGGCTTCAAGCCTACATGTACCGGTGTCTCAGAAGATACTGATTCTAACTTGGTCAGGCCATTTGTACATGCCATATCAGTGTTTAAATGCAGGTGGGGGCTCTGGGATGTTTCTAACGGCTGAGATTCAGTGTTTAGTACTGTATCAGCAGGTGTATTTATGAGGGACTCAGAGGTAAGGTCTGCTTTCAGGGTCAGCAACGTATTACTAGTGGCTAATCGTGCCGCTTTTTACACAGATGGGAGTACATTTATTTTTGTTGGATGACCCATAGTATAGCGATAGCGTGTGCCAAGGCCTGGTTCACAATCCTAGTCCCCACCGTTGCAATGCAATAGTCAGCTGTTCCAAGAGGCTAGCAGGCATGGAAAGCACAGGGGATTCACAATGGACATGTACAATATACTGAAGGTGGTCAAGTGTCTAGATTACACTTAATACAAGGAAAAGCGTAAGCCATCCGGCACAAACACTTATGCATTCGAGAAACACAAGCCACCAATGCTGGGCGGTGACCGGCGAAGACCGGCTTGATACTGAAGCGGTGAAGTGCCTGACGTTTCTAATAGTTGCCTTGTGGTGCTGGGAGTTTTAGTTCCTTTCACCAAGGTCTGCAAAATCAGCCAGGTCGCAAGGTAAATTAGTGAGAGTATTTTTTCCTCTTATTTAAACAAAAACACATATTGATTTTACAATCCCAATGTCACAATGTGCACAAAGTTCCTAATACTTGCTAATCACTAAAATATGTGTGTAAAGCTGACAACAGCCCGTGCAGGACAAATGATTCAAAGAAGTTACACGCAGCATGTAACCAGTACAATTAGATGACTCTGCATCAGGCCAAGATAGGGGTTGGGTGGACTGGCTGTGCTCCATTAAGCAATCCAATATAGTCAGGCATGTGGATTAGTGTGGGGGGGGGATCAGGCGATTTGGAGCATGCAGGAGTAATTTGCTATGTGACCAGCTTGACCAAAATTTGTAGGAGGTCGAAGCTGGATTCTAGTTCCAGAGATTCGTTGTGTCCAGCTAGACCACATTTTATCGTAGGTCGTAGCTGCAGTCTGATGGCTGTTGAGTATTGGAGTTGGGTATGGATGTTAGTGCGTATGTGTGGCTTGCCGTGGCTGCGGCTGTTGACTATGTACCTTGATGTTTTGCTTAGTGCTTTGCTTTCGTGTTTCTTTGCGAATTAGTCATCCCGACTGTTCTGAGAGTTCTTTACCTTACATTTGTAAATATTCTGGAAGTGAAGAAAAGTTTGACAGAGGCATATGTTGCCGTGAAGCGAGCGTACAACGTCCTTTCATCGCCTGATTTTTCAAAGCCTGCCACTTCAACGTGCACTAATGTTCATTGCATTTTTTAGGGGGGAGGGAAAGGGCAGATAAGGGTTTGGTGGTTAGGGACTAGGTAAAATAGGTGGCAGACCCTCCCCCTCAATTTTAAAAAAGAATTTGATTAACATTTCCACGTTGAAATTGCAGGCTTTGAAAATTCTGGCGATGAAATGATATGGAACCGAAGCGAGAGGGGGAGGAAAGAAACTTCAGGCTTCCGCAGGGAATAACCATGTTTTGATGACCTTTCTGAAGGGTAGGTAGTCTTCATTGCAGCAGATGTGGAGTGGCAGTGAGTTCCAGATGGTGGGAGCTTGGAGGAAGAAGGCGGATCCTCCCATTCTGGTGGAATTACAAGGGGGGTCATAAGGAGGACAGCAGAGACAGATCTAAGATTTCTGGTGGATTGGAAGCATGTGTGAGCTTGTCCTGGAGGAATTCTGGGTAAGTATTATGGATGGTGTGGTGTGTGATGCACACTGCCTTAAAGAACACCCTTCGGCTGATGGGAAGCCAGTGTAGCACTCTGAGGGCTGGGGTGATGTGTTCTCTGTGGGAGGGCAAGGATGAGTCTGGCTGAGGAGTTTTGGATTCTTTGGAGTTGCCCAAGCTCGTACGATGGGGCGTCCAGATAGCGTGAGTTGGCATAGTCTATGTGGGAGAGGATGATGGCAAGGATTGCAGAGACTCAGTGTGGGTGAGAGAGGTAGGGGAAGATTTGCCTGAGGATCCATAGGTGCAAGTGGCAGGTTCTGGACACAGTGTTAATGTGGTGGGAGCGTGATATGTCCAAGTCAATAGTGCATCCCAGATTCTTTACAGAGGAGGAGGATTCAGGTGGGGCTCATAGGGATTGTGGCCAGGGGGTCGGTTTGGGGTAGGAGGGATGTTATACCGCACATTAGGATTTCAGTTTTGCCAGGGTTAAAGAGGTAGTGGTTAGCAGTCATCCAGAGGTCGATTTTAGCATGGAAGGAGGGGTTGTGGGGCGGGAGCAGTGATTTGGTGATCTTGAAAATGATCTGGATGTCATCCGCGTAGTTATAGCAGATGAGGTCATAGGAGCGGATGAGTGCCGGGAGGGGACTATAGTAGAGCTTGACAAGGAGGTGGGATAGGGAGCTCCCTGTGTAGAAAGAGTGAGAGGGGGAGGAGAAAGGGGGAAGGAGCATGATTTGCGAGCAAGTCCCTGTCTAGGACACCTGCCAGGTGGCGACATTGGCATCTCTGCACACGTTCGCTAAGCATTAATGATTGGATTCGCTGGCAGGGCAGGATGCCAGTTTTGATAGGGAAGTCGTACAGTTTTCTGGTCTTGGTGGTACACTTGTTTCCTCCCTCCCTCAGATTTACGTACTGCTCTGGAAGTTATAGATGAGGAATCCGTCGGAGGATGGAATTCATTAGAAGAACAAATTACAACACTGGAAGTCACAAATCACGGCGGGTATAAAGGAATGATGTACCAGAATGTGGTATGTGGCTACCATGTACAAAATTGAGGGAGCAACGAGGGGTAAAATGTCGCCATTTTTGGGGAATTGGGCCCCACTGATCACGTTTGTGAGTGACTCTGATAATCCTAACATTCACCATAAACCCCATAAAATGTCCTCCTTTTCACTACTGTAATAGGCGGAATAAACCGCTTTACCTGTGCCCCTGCATGAGACCTAATCTGCAAGCCACACCTCACTTTATACTCATGAATAATGTCTGTGGATGTATTTACAAATTTGTTTTGTTTGGCTTTACTCTTTATTTGGTTTGTGCTTTTAGATACGATTTGTTTGAATTGTTGAAAAACCTGTCAGTTATGGAACCATATTCTACTAGCATGATGCTAGAGACAGATATGTTCTTGCTAACGAAAAAAAAAAGGAATTGCAATACTTAAAACTCTGACTTGTAATGGCGTCAATGTTATGGTAACAGATGCATTGTTGTATATGACTCAATAAACTTTAAATGGTAAAAAAAGAACAACAAACTACTCACGGCTCGCTAATGTTCTTCCTGATGGATGTTCCTCTGATGGATTCCTAATTGCCTCCCTTACCTGCCCCTCTTTGGATAGCTAGTGCACCTTAGCTAGGACCACTCTGTGGTCCCTCAGCATCGGAGTGCTAGGGAAAAAGGGTTGAACTGAGGTCACAGGGTGCAGCGCATCAATATGTACTGGCCCCAACGACCTGTCTGGTGTAGAGGTATCGAGCAGAGCCACGCTGCACCCCCTGGTGGCAGAAAAGGTTCTGAAGAACAGTTGTGCTGGTATAGGATATCATAGATAAGCAATCCATAGGAGAAATGTCCATCAAAAAGAACATTACTGAGCGGTAAGTTATTTTTTCTTTAGATTTGGTACCTTTGGTTGCTTCAGAGGCTTCCTTAAAAGGGAATTCACACCTTACAGTTCTCCTAGCATTCCCAGAATAAGAATCTTTTGTCAGCCTACTAGCATCACACCCTCCCATGGGGAGAAGAAGCAAACATATTACCATCCGGGTTCACCCATCTCCGAAAGGAGGCAATATTTTCAGGTTTCGTTTCTGGTTGGAACAACCTCTCCAAAGATCCATGAATTCCTTCTGTGGTCTCTAGGAGGTATAGGTTATCCCTTCCAGACATTCTCCCCTCCTCTACTCCCTTGAGACAGGCAGGCACAGACGTCCTTCTTGCGGAAGTGAGCAAATGACCAGAAATTAGAGCTTTCTAGCATGTCCCTGAAGTCCAACAAGGCCAAGCTTTCTATTCCAGGCATTTCACTGTTCCCAAGAATAAAGACGGGCCCAAGTACAGTGCTCAACCTGTCACTCCTTGCCCTAGTTTTACCCAACAAAAATTCAAGATAACACCTGCTCACATTCAATCCCCCTGCCGACAACGAGCTGGAAGGATGCGTACCTTTGTTTTGATTTTTTCCCCTCACAGGCGATTTCTGCACCAGTCATTGGAAGATGCACATTTCTAATAGAGGGTTTTACTATTTACCTGAATGCTGCCTTCAGATTATTCACAAAGTTGATCTTGGCAGTCAGGTCTCATTCATATCTACCAGTACCTGGATGATTGGATGATTAGTGCTGCTTCAGCAGAGCAAGCAACGGAAACTTTGGCATCTGGACTTACTTTTCAAGCTCAGCCTCTCAATCAAGAGAAATTCCACTTTCAGCCAGGACAGAACATTTATTTTATTGGTCCACAATGGGACACCGCCAGGGTGTTTCTCTTCCCTACACAGGACTGTGGCAGTGAGATACAGGCAGTGGTTGCTTCAGAACCGTCCACAATCCTTTATAAAGGATATAGTGGTCATTGGTACTAATCCTACATTTCTATCAAAAGCAGTCTCCTCCTTTCATATTAACCAGGAGATCAATTTACCACTGTTTTTCACTAACTCAGTCGCAGTCAGAGCCTTGGGAGGGCATTGAAGTTCTATCTAGATAGAACTAGTTCGATCAGGAAAGCAATCTGTTGATCAACTGTGGTGGAGCCCAACCAGGCTTATGATTGTCAAAGGCGGCCATTGTGCAATGGATTGTAGCATGCTTAGCTGGCCTACTCAAGGCAAAATAAACCCATACCACAAGGTCTTCACACACATGTTGTTCCTTCTAAGGCCACAGCAGTGGCTTTTCGGACAATGTGGGTTTTACCATCTCACTTTTGCAAACAGTACTGCATGGACACAAGCAGTAGAGCAGATGCTAGGTACGGACAGGCAGCTCTGCAAAACCTCTTTGCTTGGGGTCGGACCTCCCACCCTAGGCAGATAATCTTTTTTTTAAGATGCATGGTTCAATTATAGAACATTTATCTTTCCATCCAAAATCAGACTAACATAGTTATCAAAAACCTCAATTCCCAAAACATGAAGAAGCCACAATGTCAATTGAATCCATTAACGGCCAGCCTGTCTCTGTATACACTCATGCTTCATCAATGGTCCCTTAAAAGAAGGTCAAGTAAGACGTCCACAATTTAATTCACTAATTCCTTCCTGGGAGTAACCCTTGGCTATCCCACCCCCCCTCCAAGATTTCATTTAAAAACTGAAAAATCGCAATAATCAAGGGATGAGATTCGCCCACAATGATCCAAGTCTAGGTGGTTTCAGCATCTCTCATGCGTCTACCATCGGTCAATATATCTTGTACGGTTCTCTGTTAGTCCTGAAAAGAATAAAGCAATGTGTTTTAATGTTTCTGTATTTTCTTCCCGGTTGCAGAATCTACATTTTGAGTCAGGGACTTGGGCTTGTCCATATCATTTCAGAATTTGTCTTGTCCGCATGATGTTAAAATGGAATCTCGTGAATTGAGATCTATGTCATTCAGAGGGTAAATGTCTGAGGTACTCGGGGACTCAGCCATATGCCTTTGTTTCATTCATCATATGACTTTGGCGATGATATGACCCCCATGCCCACGTGTTTCAATCCAATCATATTCCTTTTTCCTTTAAAAGTTTCTTCACTTTCCCTGGCTTTAGTCGAAGGGGTTCCCAAACAAGAGCCCAGAGAATCGATCTTGGCTAAACATGTTTTCCCCCATTGGTCTAGAAGTTTGTTGTTGCTCCACTTCTTGTCTTGTATCGGGATTGAATAGGACACAGGTTTGGGGACCAATATACACTTCCTGAATAGAGATAGTCTTCCAGACCGTATAGGCATACATGTCAGCCCCAGCTCAAATCTGATCACTGCTATCGGGACACTCTGAGGTAGTCTCAGAATCTTCCTCCAAAAAAAGCTTCCAGAATGCCCCAAATAAACCCTATGTCAAGCAGGCCACAAACTTAGATTTGTAGAAGGCCACGATCTGTGGGATGGAAAATCTACAATATTTCTTATAGAACAGTCGGCTCTGGGCCGTTAAGGCTTTAACTTTTCTCTTTAACTCCATCTAGTGAGGCATATCTACCCAGCTACAGTTTAACCGTATACCAAGGTATACTACTGAGGCAACCTGGGAGAGGATCTCGTTCGCCAAGTACCATTTTGCCCTTACTGGAGGAAAAGACTAGAATGTTGGTTTTGGCAACGTTTATCTCTAAGCCTTTTTTTGTATGTATTTTTTTAGATCTTTAAGTGCTCTCTGAAGACCTATCAGCGTTTGATCCATGAGGACTACATCATATTCATATACAATGTGTGATACTGTTTGTCGGTTGATCCGTGGGGGAAGGTATTACTCTGGTTTTCACCGTTTTTTTAGGTCTGCCAAGAAAAAATTCAAGTAGGTGCAAAAGGGCCTCCCTGCTTTAATCCTCAATGTGTGGATTTCTTTTGTTAGGATTCACTGGTCGTTCAGTCTAATTTGAACTCTGGTAGCAGAGTAGAGGGTGTTATATCCGCCCTACGTCCCGCAGCGCGGTGACGTAGGGCAGCTAAATAAAAGCCCCGCCCCCTGGAGTGGGAGGCAGTTCCGGGCGAATGTGAACCAGCGTGTGTGTGTCTTCATTTAGCGCTCCTGCCTAGGCCGCGCTCAAGGCCACGCGGCCTCCTGGACCGGAGCCAGCCCCTCGTGCTAGGCCTCCGGGAAACAAGCATCTAACAATGGCGACGAGGAAGTGAGCGAGCATCCACGCGCTCCACCACGATTTCGCACGCGGATGCCACACGGACGCTCCGTGTAAATTTTTGGACACCCGGTGGGGGCCCCCACGATCACGTGACCCCCACCCCCCAAAAAAAAAAAAAATTTTTTTTCTTTTTCATTCCCCTCCCACACCTCATCCTCAGGGGGTAAAAAAAAAAAAAAATTTCTCTTCTCGTGTCATCCCGGTCATCACCTGCACGACGTCTCCTGCATGGCACACAGGCCACGAAGCGCCAATCCATCGGAGCACAAGTGCCGGTGGGACACTGCCTCACCACAGGGCGCGCACGAACCCAGAGGGCGGAGAATCGTTGACCAAGCGCACGCAACACCATGGCGACTGGGTCATCTACCCCTGGACCCTCAACACCGTCCAGGATGGCGGCAAACCTGTCTATGGCGTCACCACCGCCTCGCAGGCAGGGGAGTTCGTCGACGTTGATCCAACCATTCGACCCATTCACAGACCCATCGTCCAGTGGGCCCAGATGGCAGCTATGGCTAAAGAAGTTTGAGATGGCCATGGAATGTAAGGACGTCACGTCATCCAGAAAGATGAAAGCTCATCTACTCCTCAGTGTGGGCGACGAGGTGCTGCGCATCTTCAACTCCCTGGATGTGGATGACGGCCAAGGCGCATACCGGAGTGCAAAGGATGCTCTAACAGCACATTTTCTCCCGCAACTAAATCCAGACTATGAAACTTTTATCTTTTGCACGACCATCCAGGCCACCGATGAGACTCTCGACGCCTACCACACGAGGCTGAGGAAGCTGGCCATGTCGTGTGAGTTTACGAACTGAAAGGGAGATTAGGAGGCAAATCATAAATGGAATTCACTCGGAGAAGCTGAGGCGTCTCGTGCTCAGCGAAAAGGGCATCCCTCTACAACGCATCCTGGAACTGGGTCGACAGAGGGAACTTGCCCACTCCAGGGCCGCTAACATGGAAGTGACCCTACAAAAACTCCAGCCGTCTCTCTCCACGGCGATGGTTGCTCAAATCTCGGACAGACAATCAACGAGAAGCGAAAGTGGCAGCGGTTACACCCAGAACAGGTGGCAGCCTCGAGCACCAGGACCAACCCAATGTGGATGGTGTGGTGGTCAAAGGCACGGAAGGCGAAACTGCCCGGCGCAAGGCACCACGTGCGGTGCATGTGGCAGGAAGGATCACTACGCGAAAGTGTGCAGATCAGTGAACACGCCACTACAGCCTCCGCAAGGATCCCAGGAAAAAGGGTCATCGAAAAAAAAGAAACAAGCCAGCGCGAGGAGGGTAGCTGTAGTCAACTCCTCGACGGAAGAAGAAGGAGATGACCTCTCAGCCCTACGACAAACAGCAGGCACAGAGAACGAAGGAAAGGGCCGAAAGGTGTACTTAGTATCGACACTAAACCAAGGGCCAGCACCGTCGAAAAGAACCACCAGGCGACGAAAATGCATGGTCAACATACAAGGCCAGGACATACAGATGACCATTGACACGGGGGCCTCAGTAAACGTCATGCCAACCACCGTGTTCCAAACCCTCGCACCACGGCCCGAGCTAAAATCCACAGACACTCGGCTGTTTGCCTACGGCAGTCGGAAACCTCTACCAGTCATCGGGAGGTTCCGCACCACTCTTGAGCACGGCGAACAGAAGTTGTGGTCGAAGATCTATGTTGTCAAGGCGGGAATTGAAAGCCTGCTGAGCGGAGATGCGGCTGAAGACCTGGGCGTGGTCAAATTCATATGCCACATTGACGACACGTCCGAGGTCGAGAACTTCCTCAGGCAACACCCCAAGCTACAGAAGGGGATAGGCTGTCTCAAGGGAAAGACCATCAAACTACATATTGATCAATCAGTGCAACCACGCACGGTAAGACACCGAAGGACACCGTTCCACATGAGGGAACAAGTTGAGAAGGAGTTAAGGTCACTCGAAGCCGCTGGCATTATTGAAGAAGTCACAGGACCAACACCGTGGGTTTCCCCGATGGTGGTCACCCGGAAGCCCAAACAGCCAGGAAAAGTTCGGATCTGCATTGATATGCGCCTGCCCAATGCAGCCATAAAAAGAGAGTGACACATAACACCTACAATTGATGAAATCATCACTGACCTCACTGGATCGTGTGTGTTCTCGAAGGTAGACCTAAAGGCGGGGTGCCACCAGCTGAAGCTCCACAGAGAGTCGCGCTATATCACCATGTTCTCAACCCACCTAGGTCTGAGGAGGTACAAGCGCCTGAGTTTCGGCATATCATCGGCCGCGGAGGTTTTTCAACAGACCATCCACGAGGTCATCAGAGGCATACCAGGGGTATTGAACGTGAGCGATGACATCCTAATACACGCACCGGACACCAAGGAACACATCAAGAGACTCAAGACACTACTGGGCAGGCTGGAAAACGCCGGACTCACAATTCATCGAGAGAAGTGCGAATTCCTAAAACCAGAAATAACTTTTTTTGGATACAGGTTCGACCGCACCGGCATATCACCTGATCCCCAGAAAGTGGCGGATATCCAAGCTGCTAGCCCCCCGACGACTCCCACCGAGGTGCGCAGTTTCCTGGGAATGGCCACCTACTGTGGCAGATTCATTCGGAACCTAGCAACCCTATCCGAACCGCTGCGGGAGCTAACAAAGGCCAGCACCAAGTGGGACTGGGGGCCCGAATGCCAGGAAGCATTTGAGAGCATAAAAGACTCCCTGTCAACTGATACCAAGATGGCCTACTATGACACGGACCTCCCGACAGAACTATTTGTGGATGCCAGCCCAGTCGGACTTGGAGAAATCCTGATGCAGGTCACAAAAGAGGGCACAAAAAGGTCGATTGCATATGCATCCGTGGCGCTCACAGCAACGGAACAAAGGTACTCCCATATAGAAAAGGAGGCAATCGCCGTTCTATGGGGGTGTCGACACTTCCACATGTATCTATATGGGCGCAAGTTCACGGCGATCACCGACCACAAGCCCCTACTACCAATCTTCATTGGGTCATCGGCACACCCACCAGCCAGAATCACCAAGTGGCTGCTACACCTCCAGCAATATGATTTCGAACTTGTCTACCAACCGGGCAGCGGCAACCCCGCGGACTTCCTGTCGAGACACCCACGACCAGCCACCCAGCAGGAAGTGCTAGTCGCCGAAGAAACGGAGGAGCACATTTGTCAAGTAGTCCACACCATGAGGCCCAAAGCGATAAACATTGAAGACATTGCAACAGAAACCCAGAATGACCCCTGCTGCGATCTGGTAAAAGATGCCATCATGTCAGGCAACTGGAAAGAATTCATGTCGCACACACGCAACAGAACCGAGGGGGCCAAGGAGTTCCTAGCAGGCATGTTCACGGTTCGACAAGACCTCTCAATCACTGAGGGAGGGCTCCTGCTAAGGGGTGACCGCATCATCATACCCCCAAGGTTGCAAGTCAGGATAGTTGCCCTAGCGCATGAAGGACACCAAGGGCTTGCAAGAACAAAGGCCCGGGTCAGACACAGGGTATGGTTCCCTCACATTGACGATCGTGTCGAGGACCTAGTGAACACATGTCTACCCTGCCAAATAACGAGTGGGCCACCAGACCCAGAACCAATCCTATCGGCCGAGCGTGGCCGGGCACGATGGGAAGCGATCAGCATTGACTTTTGCAAAATCAGAGAGGGTCTATATCTACTGGTGGCAATCGATGATCACTCACGCTATCCAGAGGTCGAGATACTGGAGTCCACCGCCACGGAAGTGGTCATCCCGGTGATAGAAAAGATGTTTGCCACCCACGGTCTGCCCACGACCATTAAGAGTGACAATGGACCCCCGTTCACAGGGGAGGAATTCAGGTCATACATACAGGAACTGGGCATTAAATACCACCACATCATGCCAAGGTGTCCACAGGCCAATGGGGATGTCGAGCGATTCATGAGGACCATCAACAAGGTACTCAGAGTATCAAAGGCAAACGCCAGCCCGTGGAGGATCGACCTATTCCGGTTCCTAAGGAACTATCGGGTCACCCCCCCACAGCACCACGGGCATACCACCTGCTGACCTTATGTTCGGAACTATCATCAACTCGTCGATTCCCCATCATCCAAGCAGGACCCCTGACGACGTCGACCATGCACGCGTGGAAACGAGGAGAACACGTGCCAATGCTCACATGAGCGACAAGAGAAGAGCAAGGCCCTCAAACCACCAAGTGGGCGACCAAGTCATCATGTTGCGAAACCCCACGAAGTCCAAGCTAGACACCAGGTACGAGGAACTGCCATGGACTATCAGCAACCGGCGTGGGACCATGATAACTGTCACCCGGGGAGGTCGGGAAGTAACAAGGAACGCCTCCTGGTTCAAGCCCGTGCCCCAGCACCTCTGGACGGATTGCGAGGGGCCTCACGACGACAACGAGCAACAAAGCAGCGACGTGCCGGCGCAAGACCCCGAGGAGGAATCCGCAGGGGATCGCAGCTGGCAATCACCGAGACTGCCCAGCAGTGAGGACACATGCAGCGAAGGTGAGCAGACTTACGAACCGAGCGGGGACAGCCCCCAAGCGAAGCGATACAGTCTGAGAAAGACCACGAGACCGCCTGCGAGGCTGAATGACTATGTATGCTAAGCCAACAGCAGTGGCAGGAGTTTATAGTTGAGCATGTGGTTATGTTGTTTTGTTAGGTTATTTTGAAATAAAGGAGGAATGTTATATCCGCCCTACGTCCCGCAGCGCAGTGACGTAGGGCAGCTAAATAAAAGCCCCGCCCCCTGGAGTGGGAGGCAGTTCCGGGCGAATGTGAACCAGCGTGTGTGTGTCTTCATTTAGCGCTCCTGCCTAGGCCGCGCTCAAGGCCACGCGGCCTCCTGGACCGGAGCCAGCCCCTCGTGCTAGGCCTCCGGGAAACAAGCATCTAACAGAGGGCCTTGATAGGGCTCAATATATCATTAGGGCAATTTACAGCTTCCTTTTCTGCCCATAATAAGGTCCTGTCCACATGTTAAATGTCTTCCTCAGATCTATGAAGGTGAGATATATTTTGGTTTGCGTTGTCAAGGCACTGTCCTTTAGAAGGTTTGTCATAAACACATTTAGCACCGTCCCGACTCTTGGGATGAACCCCGATTGTCGTGGATTGGAGCCATTAGTGTCCTCTATCCACCTTCTCAGGGGTTTGTCCTATCTCCTTTCTTGAAGATAGGCATGATAATTGCTCTTCTCCAAGAATCAGGGATGGTCTCCGATCTCAGAACCTGAATGAAAAGGTTGAAGATGAACGGAATCCAAGCCTCTCTGTGGTTCTTTATCATAGTTTGTTTATCTTTCCGGGCCAGGCGCATTCGATGCGTTTGCTTTCTTTCAGGATCTCCAGAGCAAGTGTTACGCTCACCTGACATCCCCTGGGGCGTCTGGCAGGCTCTGAGATCTGGAACCCTGGATGCGTAATTGCCCAGTGCTGAATATTGAATCTGCAATTACAGAAGGGAGGATTTGTGATAACGGTCTCTAATGGGTGAATCTCCCACCTCCCTCTAACTGATTCCCTTCCCACTGGGTTCTTTTCTCACCTTAGTTATTTGTAGTTATTTGTAGGGTGAGCTATCCGTCCTGTGTTTCTTGTGCAGGGGCGCCTGATGTTTGTTGGCGAGCTGCCCGAGTTGCTTCACTGGTGCAGTACGCCTTCCTTGGGCCCAGGCCTGCTGTGACCCCGAATCTGCTGGTAGGCAGTTAGGTTTGTTAATTGTAAGTCTTTGTTCTGTTTATGGTGGGAATTCGTTGATGTCTTTATCTCCTTCTTTTCAGGTGCAAAGGTCTTGATGCTGGCGTGCCGAATGGAGAGGTACGTTTCTAGGTAAAAGAAAGCGCGAAGCGCAGTGCCTTTATTGTCATTTAAAGCTAACCTGCGTTTTCTTCTTCTCCTTTGGTGCTTGCTGCGAGTGGATGAGAGCGCGATGAAAAACAGGCCCCCGGAATCCATTAAGGGTAAGTACAGTGCAGTGCGTTTGTTTAATATTGAAAGCGAACCTGAGTATGTCTCTTTTCCATTGCAGATGTTGCTGTGGTGCTCCGGATGGAAGCATAGAGTAGCGCGATGGAATTCAGGTAAGACTGTTGGAATTCGATGTTTTGGAAGCGTGCGTTCTAATATTGTTTTTGCAGGTCGCAATGTTCGAACAGCAGCTGTGGTAGCGGTTCGCCAGAGGTCCTTAAGCTAGTACTCACAGGTGAGTGATGTTTCTTCTTCTCTCGGCTTCCACAGATTGCAGCCCAGTTGAGATGCTGAATGCTGGATGGTGTTTTCTCAGGTAAAACAGAATAATCTTGTTCTTGTTCTTTCAGGATTACAGGAAGATGCTGAAGACCAGGAGCTGGACACGGTGGGCATCACACTGCCGGTGGCAGAATAGCACAAAGCATGTTCTGCAGTCAGGGTGTGGTTTATATAGCCCAGGTAAAGTAGTACCGGGTTAAGTAGTACCGGGTTAAGTAGTTCCAAGCCTGACACACCCAAAACACTAGACCGCATGGCTTGGTTTTTAGAACTAGGCGGTGTGGGTGCTTCCATGTTGGATTTAAAGGCCCATGTACATAAATGGGACCTAGTTTGAACAGCCCTTCCTTCCAACATATGAGCCTGGTTCCAAAGGCGCCGGGACTGGCTCCAGGAGCCCTTTTGCAGTGGTTTTAAGGCCCTCAGGGTTCTGGTGGGAGCCTGCCTGTGGCACAACTTGTGCCCCCTCACAGTGGTCATGACAGCATTGCCCCCCCCCCCCAAGACCCCTCTCATGGTATCCTTCCTGTCTGGTCCGGGTTTGGTGAGGTTATCCAGGTGAAACCTCTTAATCAGACGTGGTGCGTGAATATGTTCACTTGGTTCCCAAGTTCTGTCTTCAGGCCCGTACCCTTTCCAGTCCACTAAATAGTATAGCTTAGATCCGGTACGTTTCGAATCCAGGATGTTTTTAACTTCAAATTCAGGCTCTCCATCAACTAGCACAGGTTTTGGTGGTGTTAAGACTCTGGTTCCTGGTTGTACAGGTTTTACAAGTGAAACATGGAACACCGGATGAATTTGCATGCTTGGTGGTAAGGCTAACTTGACGGCCACCGGATGTATCACTGATTTGATGGTATAGGGTCCTAGATATCTTGGACGAAAGGTCTTTGGCTTGCAGTAAATGTTCATTTGCCCTTTTGAAGGCTTTGGTTATGCTTGTGTGTAGAGTCTTTACCGCTGGCATTTCCAAGGTCGTGGGGGTGTCTAGTTCAGAGGTACGTGGATGTCTTCCGTATATATTGTGTAGAACGGGCTTTGTCCCGTGCTGGTGTGTATGAGTTATTGTATGCTTATTCCGCTATCAATAACAAGTCTTTCCAATTCTCTTCCACTTGATGCAGCATGCAACGTAGATACTGTTCTAATGTCTAGTTTGTTCTTTCTGTTTGTCCACCCGTTTGGGGGTGATGGCTAGTGGATAATCGAACATCGATTTGTGCCATGGTACAACATTTCATCCAGAAGTTGGATACAAATTGGCTTCCATGATCTGAGATTAGGACTGAGGGGAAACCATGCAGTTTTATAATCTGTTCAAGAAATGCTTTTGCCAGACCGGTAGCGTTAGGGAATCCTTTGAATGGAATGAAATGTGCCATTTTAGAGAACAGGTCTACAACCACCAGGATGGTATTAAAACCTTGACTTGGAGGTAAGTCCGTAATAAAATCAAGAGAAAGACTATGCCAGGGAGCTGGTGGAATATCCAGTGGTTGTAGGAGGCCAGCTGGTTTCTGTTTTTGTGATTTATTCTGTGCACATATCCCACAGGATAGAAAGAATCGAGCAATGTCCTTACACCAATTTATTTATTTGTTGTATTTTATTTTAATTTTTGTAACGCGCCAACATGCCCGTGGGCCTCAGGGCGCACACAAAGACAAGACAAGGACAAACAGGCACATGAGGCAGAAGAGGAGAAAAGAGTCATTGAGTTATTCCAGATTAAAAAAGTCAATTTTTATGGCACGTTTGAACACAGTATAGCTCTGGATCTGCCGTATCCGGGCTGGAAGTGTGTTCCAAAGAAGGGGACCCTGAGCATCAAGAGTGGTACCTCCAAATTTGGCTGACCTGAATTTGGGGTGTTTAAGAACGATCGCATTGGATGAACGCAGATTCCTCACATTAGGCTTAGTGCTAATACGAGCTGACAGGTATTTAGGACTACTATATTTCCGTAGAACTACAATAATTCCGTTTAACCTTGGTTAGAGTCTTAGCAATTCCGGGATGGCCTTCGATCAGGGAATCGTGATAACCAGACATGACCAATTCTTGCAGATCTTTAACTGGTAGATATAGTCGTTCCCTGAAGTAGGGTAATCCATCCAGAACCGTGTGATGTTCATTTTGGGAATTCCATTTCTGCAATTGGTAATACAGCATAAAAGATAACAGATAGCAACGCCCAAAAGAAAGATAAAAGAGAGCTGCCTTCTCGTGTCCAACAGCGGGCGATAGAAGGCATAGGCTCTCAGATATGGAGCAACAAGTGCAGCAATTAGTCGCAGCTATGCAGGCACTTTCAGCAGAGGTACAACAACTTAAACAAGAAAATTCATCCTTACGACAGCATGCAAGTCGTTCTGCACATAGCTCAGAGGTCCTTCCTGAACCCCTTCCCTCCGGGCGATTCGATGGTAACCCGCATGCCGTAAAGGAGTTCTTAGAGTCTTGTACAGTCCAATTTGCCTTTAAGGCCGCCTTTTTTCCCACAGACTGCGATAAAGTGGGACACATGATCTCCCAAATGACTGGGGCTGTTTTGGCGTGGGCTACCCCGTTAGTCATTAGTAACAACCCCATCCTAGACTCTTATCCTGCCTTCTGTAACAGCGTAAAAAGCATGTTCGGGAGATATGAAGTAACTATTGCATCGCAAGAGCGATTATTAGACATCAAACAAGGCAATCAGGACATATTGTCCTACATAACCAAATTCAAACAATTGGCTGCTGATACCGCGTGGGCGGATGACACCTTGATAACCATTTTTCAAAGGGGTTTGTCAGAAGAACTGAAGGACGAGGACCTCATAACTTGACTGAATTTATAGCCTTGGTGATGCAGTTGGACTATCGCCTCCAAGAAAGACATCAAGAAAAGAGGAAGGAACGACGGTTCAGGGCCAACCTACTGTTACAGGTTCCCTACTCAATGGCCATTCAAATACTTCCACCTTAACCTCGGAGAACACCATGATAGTACTGGGTGTGTCTTTATCATGGGACAACATATGCCTGGAGAATGTATCGGCTTTGATCGACAGCGGGGCCGCTGGCAACTTCATAGATGATGCTTGGGCCCAAAACCATGCTATTTCTAGGGCTGCCAAAGCCATGGTCATCCCGGTCGAAAGTGTGGATGACAGTCCACTCACATCAGGCCCCATCAAGGACCATACTTGTTTGTTGGTGATGTCCATTGCCTCCCACCAAGAAGTACTTTCTTTGGACATCATCTGAACTGCATACTACCCCGTAATCCTGGGATTACCTTGGCTAAGGCAACACAACCCTTATATAAACTGGTCCGCAGGAACTCTATTCTTAGGTTCAGAACACTGTGTACATCGATGTCTGGACCAAAATGGTTCTCAGCCTATACAAACTCCCAAGGCAAATAGCGACAGTTCTACCAACAGGGTGTTGAACGAAGTATCTTCTCTTCCCCCTGAATACCATTCTTATCAATCAGTATTCTCCCAGTCGGAATACTCGGAGCTCCCTCCACATCGTAGAGACGATTGTGCCATCGATTTGATCCCAGACAGCCCACTACCCTTTGGTCGAATGAATATCCTCTCGGCGAAAGAAAAACACAAACTTACAAAACGGCCTTATCACCAAGTCCAATTCACTAGCAGCAGCTTCTCTATTCTTTATGCCCAAAAAGAACATGTCGGAGCTCCGTCCATGTATAGATTTTAGGGATCTAAACAAGATCACCGTCCCCGATAAATATCCGATGCCCCTTATCCCGGATAATCTGGAGGCAGTCCGGGGTGCAAAAATATACACAAAACTAGATTTGCGAGGGGCTTACCACCTGATCCGCATCAAAGCGGGAGACGAATGGAAGACGGCTTTCCGAACACCTTTTGGACATTATCAATATAGAGTCATGCCATTTGGTCTCGCAAACGCCCCTGCGGTCTTTCAAACATTCATGGATCACCTATATGCAGACATTTCTTTGCACTACGTAATCATCTATTTGGATGATATCCTGTTTTTTTCCTCCACCTTGTCCGATCACATCCAGCATGTAGGTGAAGTTTTACAACGTCTACAACACAATCATCTCTTTTGTAAAATTGAAAAATGCAAATTCCATAAATCATCAGTGGCCTATTTGGGATACATTCTCTCTCAACACAGTATTTCCATGGACCCGACTAAGGTTTCTGCCCTCCTGGAATGGTCACCGCCCAGATCTGTTAAGGAAATCCAAAGATTTTTAGGCTTCGCCAATTTTTACAGGTGTTTCACCCCCCATTTCTCCTCT
The DNA here is from genome assembly GCF_040938575.1 of Ambystoma mexicanum. NCBI lineage: Eukaryota > Metazoa > Chordata > Amphibia > Caudata > Ambystomatidae > Ambystoma > Ambystoma mexicanum. Next base: position 592,385,461 of record NC_090926.1, read on the forward strand.
CTCACTCTACCATTGACTTATCTCCTGAAGAAAGGGGTTCCATTTGTCTGGAATTCAGAGACCGAGGAATCATTTGAAGCCTTGAAGACCTTATTCACGAAAGCCCCCATCTTAGCCGTTCCCAATCAAAAAGTACGATTCATTGTGGAAACAGATGCCTCCCATTATGCTATGGGAGCGGTACTTCTACAACCAGACATACAGAATACGGAGCAACCAATAGCGTATCTCTCGAAAACCTTAACTCCAGCAGAGGTTAATTACACAGTACTGGAAAAGGAGCTTCATGCCATTAAACATGCTTTCAAGGAATGGAGACATCTTCTTCTAGGGGCCCAACATCCGATAGAAGTAAGGACTGATCACCATAACCTACGATCACTCCAATATTCACATACATGTAACAGCCGTCAAGCGAGATGGGCTCACTTCTTTTTCCCCTTTCGTATTGTCTTCACTTTCATCCCTGGAAGAATCAATCTGAAGGCGGATGCATTATCACAAAGGGATCCATTGGAAAAGAGTTTATTTAAGCAGGAACCCATGTTCCCCCAAGTGGTTTTTGTACCTGTAATTCATAATTTCCTTCAGAAGGTGGAAGCCGAGACAACCGACTGGATCTCTACCCACCTGGGTTTGATTGTACAAGATGGTCTAACCAAGAGTAAAGGTCTTTTATTCAAGAATAACAAGATGTTCATCCCTAACGAAGATCTCCGATATGAAGTCTTACGACTCTGTCATGAGGGACGACGAATACATTGGAACTTATTCAGAGACATTTCTGGTGGCCTACTGTCAGAAAGGACGTACAGCAACATGTTGCATCCTGCACGGTTTGACTCCAAACCAAGTTTTCTCGACAGCCACCCATAGGTGAGCTGGTCCAGATACAACTCCCCACACGACCCTGGCAAATCATCTTAACTGATGTCATAGTAGATCTCCCCGTTTCAGAAGGTTGTACCACAATAATGGTGACAGTGGATTCATTAACAAAGATGGCCCATTTCCTTCCACTCCCATCGATCCCCACAGCAGTTCAGATGGCACAGGTCTTTTTGGACTGTATCTTTTCTCTTCACGGTCTCCCAGAAACGATCATCTCATATGCTCCAAGGGGTAATTGACGACCAGGTAAGCCTATGCCTGTTCTATCTTCCTGTTGGACACTGGATTGGTTGTTGTAGAGAAAAATTGGTAGTACAGCATAAAAGATCACAATTGTGAGTTACTAACCATGGCATCCCTAAAATCAACCGGAACTGAGGAGCTTTGATGAGGTCAAACGTGATTGCTTCTTGATGTCCATCCTGACACAGAAGGGTTAATTCTGTTGTGCATTGGGTTACTGGTCCCGGAGCAATCTCTGTACCGTCAACAGTAGTTATCTTTTCAGTTGTTGGTTTTGTGCATAAGGGAAGTCCCATTTCTGTTGCCAGATCTCGATCTATGTAATTACCAACTGCTCCACTGTCTATGTGTGCCTCTATGGCATGCATCCGTGATGGTAGTTGGTGATTGATCAAGGTTACTGGTAGGGCGAAATGTGAGGTCTGTGACTCATCCTCCTCGCTCGACAAGCAGACCTCTACGCTTCCCGGGCCTGGTAGTTTTCCGATTCCTTTCCATCATCTTCTTTCTCTGTAGCGCCTACCACCTTCCTTGGAGATTTCACTGGGCATTCTTTGAGGTAGTGTCCCGATTTGCCGCATTATAGGTATAACTGTAGCTGTCTCCTCTTGTCTCTTTCAACCTTGGTTAAAGGGGGTCATACTCCTCCAATCTGCATGGGTTCTGTGGTATTTTGTAATGGACGTTGAACATTATCTTTGGAACGTACATACATGGCACGATTTTCGAGTCTACTACGGTCTGTTCTTTGATCCTGTATTCTGTGGTCCGATGAAACAACGTGGTTCTTTTATCTTCTGGCCACCCCGCTTCTACAACCAGTCTATTAAAGGTGGCAATATAAGTCAGCAAATCTTGATTCCCTTTATCGGAGGGACAGGAGTTTGTTATCAAGAGCTTGTCCATGCAAGTGTCGAGCAAATAACTTTTCCATCTCCTGTTGAAAACCCTTGAAGTTCTGCAGTAATGGGTCATCCCGGCTCACTAAAGGTACTGAGCAGTCTACAGCACTTCCACTCAAATATGATAACATGAAGGCCACCCTCGCCTGGTCGTTTAGGAAAGCACCAGGCCTACAAAGAAAATGGAGGCAGCACTGGTTCATGAATGTTGCGTACCTTCTGGGGTCTCCATTAAACCGTTCTGGTGGTGCCAGGGGTACTGCTCCCGGCAACGTTTTCTGTACTGGATTGATTAATGATGGTGTAGCGACGGGTGGGGCGAATCCGGGGAATGGAGCCTGCCCTGCCTGTGTTTGTAGTAGCTGTTTGCTTAGTTCATCAGTACAGTCTTTTGTGACTATTAACTCTCGTCGTAAGGCATTGGTTTCCTGCCGGGCTGCGTGTACCTCGGCGCGCAATTGTCCCAAAAGCTGGGCTAACTGATCAGTTTCAGATGTCTCCATGACGCCCAGGTGGATAAGGTTTAAAGGCTTTGCGTTCTGTTACGCTCACCTGATATCCCCGGGGGTGTCTGTAAGGCTCTGAGATCTGGAACCATGGATGCATAGTTGCCCAGTGCTGAATAATGAATCTGCAACTACAGAAGGGAGGATTTGTGATATCTGTCTCTAATGGGTGAATCTCCCACCTCCCTCTGACCGATTCCCTTCCTACTGGGTTCTTTTCTCACCTTAGTTATTTGTAGGGTGAGCCATCCGTCCTGCGTTTCTTGTGCTGGGGCGCTTGACGTTTGTTGGCGAGCTGCCCGAGTTGCTTGACTGGCGCAGTGCCTGCTATGACCCCGAATCTGCTGGTAGGCAGGTAGGTTTGTTAATTGTAAGTCTTTGTTCTGTTTATGGTGGGAATTTGTTAATGTCTTTATCTCCTTCTTTTCAGGTGTGAAGATCTTGATGCTGGCGTGCCGGATGGAGAGGCACGTTTCTAGGTAAGAGAAAGCGCGAAGCGCAGCGCCTTTATTGTCATTTAAAGCTAACATGTGTTTTCTTCTTCTTCTCCTCACAGGCCGCTGTGGTGCTGCGAGTGGATGAGAGCGCGATGAAAAACAGGCCCCCGGAATACGTTAAGGTAAGTACAGCGCTGTGCGGTTGTTTAATATTGAAAGCGAACCTGAACATGTCTCTTTTCCTTTGCAGATGTTGCTGTGGTGATCCGGATGGAAGCGTGGAGTAGCGCGATGGAATTCAGGTAAGACTGATGAAATTCGATGTTTTGGGAAGCGCGCGTTCTAATATTTTTTTCCCTTTCTCGTTATTGCAGGTCGCAATGTTCGAACAGCAGCTGTGGTAGCGGTTCGCTGGAAGTCCTTAAGAACAGGTGAGTGATGTTTCTTCTTCTCTGGGTTTCCACAGATTGCAGCCCAGTTGAGATGATGAGTGCTGGATGGTGTTTTCTCAGGTAAAACACAATAATCTTGTTCTTGCAGGATTACAGGAAGATGCAGAAGACCAGGAGCTGGACACGGTGAGCGTCACGCTGCTGGTTGCAGAATAACACAAAGCATGTTCTGCAGTCAGGGTGTGGTTTATATAGCCCAGGTAAAGTAGTACCAGGCCTGACACACCCAAACCACTAGAACGCTTGACTTGGTTCGTAGAACTAGACCGTGTGGGTGCTTCCATGTTAGATTTAAAGGCCCATGTACATAAATGGGACCTAGTTTGAACAGCCCTTCCTTCCAACATATGAGCCTGGTGCCAAAAGCGCCAGGACTGGCTCCAGGAGCCCTTTTGCAGTGGTTTTAAGGCCCTCATGGTTCTGGTGGGAGCCTGCTTGTGGCACAACTTGTGCCCCCTCACAGTGGTCATGAAGCTGCGTACTGGTCGCCTTTCTGCCTTCCTCCCCCATCTCCTCACCTTTGTGGCCAGCCACGGCCCATGATGAGCAGTCTGGAAAAAAGGAAGGGCCTCCGGCAGTCCCCTCGAGTCTTCTGTCCTCACAGTTTGGGCCGCAATAGCGTGAGAGCAACCCGACTTCTCTGTTTGGGCTCAAATGACTGCGAGCGGGGATAGAAGGAACCGGTCTCAACGCAACGCTTCGCCTGGAGTCAGCTGTGGCCAGGTGTACATCACTACACAGTAGGACCACGAGCTGTTCTACGAATATACATCACTACACAGTGGTTAGGTTGTTTAGCCATTAACATATCTGTCTAGAGTTCTCCATGGCCAATGCTTTTAACATGGCTTCTGCATCCTTTTGGATTAGTGTTGCCTTACATCCACGCAGCAAGTTTTTGTATCGTGTTCCTTTTTTCAGGAGTGTGAAGCGGGATAGAATTTCCAGCTTCCTTATCGCTCTCAGATCTTTATTTTAAGCAGTTTCATTTCTTCCTTCATCTTTTCATCAGTAAGGGAATGTAGTTTGTCTGCTCTTTCTTCCCATTGTTTTACAAAGCAATCTAGCAATGTAGAGATGTACTGGGATTGCAATCTTAAACATGTTTTTGTATTGTTCGCATCCACCATTGGGTGCCATCGCTCCTCTTTGCTGTCATTTTTGTCCTCCCATGTTAGCTTCAGGAGTGCATGCTCACTAGCTTCATTATTAGTAATCTCCATCATATTTATGTCTCCCAGTGTGTCTAGCGAGACAAATATGTGGTCCAAGTATGAAGAATGGATGCCATTTGACCAGGTCCCTTTTGCTGGTTGGTCTCCTTTCGTTTGTCCATTTAATACATAAAGATCTTTAGAGTGCATTGTTCTAACCATGTTGTTGCACGTTGCATACGTTCAGTACTATGCTCCTCATCTTCATCGATTATAGTTCCTCTTTCGTCAATGCATGGGATATTTAAGTCTCCTCCCATTATGATGAATCTATCCTCATTCATTTTAACAAGGAGGTCTAATACTTCTGTTATCTGGTGTAGGAGAGGAGCTGTTTTTATCATCACGGATTCCAGTAGACATTTATTATTAAGCCCCACATGAGTCGTTTGCTTGTGTCATTTTTAAGTGTCATGTATATCATTTGCAGGAAGGGATTTGGGTTGTAAACCCTGGATACTTGAATGCAAATACCGGTCTTTATTAGGGTTAGTAGGCCGGCAGAGGGTCTGCCTTTCCCATCGCTATAGGCTGGATTTAGGTGGGAGGAGTAACCATCTATGTTTAGCTGGGGTCTCGGCCATGTCTCTTGGAGTCCTATTATCTGTGTTTCCACTAGTAATATCCTTGTCCTTTAGCAAGTGTTTATGGCCTTTGGTGTTCCAATAACTAAGCGTCCGTGACTTGTTTCGTTGTTAATGAGTATCTGTGTAGGGCCATGGTAGTGTCACGGTTTATTGTTGTCTGTACATCAGGGTAGAATTTAGGTTCTGTTTCACCAATCTTCTCCTGCCTGTTGTTTTCATTCTTTGAACGATCACTCACTATAGCTTTTCCTAGTACTGGGCAGTTTGTCTGCATTTTTGATGGATACTGATCCAAAGCTTGAGTTCCCTGTCTGACACCCTCCTTCTCTTTCTTTTTTGTTTCAAGCCAGTCAGATAGTGCAAAACCCACTGGAAGTAGCAAATGTGCCAAATCCAATAAGGAGGCTTTTATCAGCTCTGAATACAAGTGTAAGATTCACAGCCTTTACCAGATTCCCTAGGGAATTCCATTATTTTTATATCGTCTGATTTGATGAACCTTAGTGGAGGAATATGTTGAAAAAGGTTGATCACATTCAGACGGAGCTTAGAATGAGCTTATCGCCTGGAAACAGACATTGCAGTTGTACTGTATTACCATCAGTATTCTGTCTGTATCATGTTTGGTCTCTTGGCAGGCTTGTTTCCCTTTGTCAGAAGCCATTCTTTCAAATCATCTTCTGTGACTCAGCCCAGCTTTCTTAACAGATTTTCCACCCATATCAATTTGCGTCCTTCTTGATGTTGTGGATACAAGTTCTTCTCTGTTCCAAAGTTAGGAAATCGAATACAGTCTAGGTTTTTTGCAGGTGCCCAGAGGGGTCTGTAGCCGGTCTTTCATTGATTGCACTTTTGGCTTCTTGTAGAGAGCTTGATTTTGGGTTAACCCATTGAAGGCCTTCCAATAGTTCTTCTGTATTTTCTCTTGGTCCCCTTTCAATTCCGGTCAGTCAGGGCCTATGCACCACCTCCTCTTCCTCAGTGGTGTAGGTCGAGAAGTCCAATAGATCCACTCCTTCATTGGCTAGATTGTTCGCCTCCTTTGGTGTATCATGTAAGATTTTGAGTGGTCTGTTCTTGTCTATGCTCCTTGACTTCCCCGCTTTTTGCGGTAGATGTGGGGAGCTGTCTTGGGCTCTTTGCCACTGATGGTGGTGGGGTTTTAATGTGTCTCTCAAAGTGTTTTGCCTCATTTGATTTTCTCTTTTTAGAAGCTGGAAGATTTTAGTTTTTTTTCTACTCCATGCCAATATGTTTCTCATTGGCTTTATTAGTTTATCTAAAAATCTTGAAGGGCTGAGCTTCCAACGGATTAGACAAACCTTGAGTCTGGTGAGTTTTTGTCTCTAAGTGTAGGAGAGGGATTCCAAACCCCCCCTCTAAAATTTTGCATTGTTGGATCAGTATGTATCCACCTATCTTGCACTTTTTCTTCCCCCCCCCCCCACATTGCTGGACACTGACTTCCAGGGTCACACCTGGTTTGTCATTAATGTTAAGAATTAAGGGTGTACCATTTCTTTCTGCCTGCTCTTTAGCCAAGGTTTCTGGCTTCCAGATCTCTTATGGATTGTCGCTGGTATTAAGGTTTTGGTGTGCGTCATTTCTTTCTGCCTACGATGATGGATCTCATTCCTGCAACGTTTGTCAAGTGAGGGGCATGCACTGACAGATGTTCTCTTTTTCTTGTGCATGATTTCCATCAAGGATGTTAGAATCAAGTTCTTCTCATGTCATTCCACTTCTAGAGTCTGCTGCATGATTCTTTGGATTTGGCTAGCCGTGGCCGCCTCTTGCTCGACACTTGTCTGGAGAGAGGTAATGAAAGCCTCCATGTAGATTACTTTTGAATGGACCATAGCCAATAATATAGCTTGGTCTTTGAAGCTCTCCTGCATAGGTACGTATAATTTAAAAAATGGGGCAAGATTGTCAGCAGTGACATTAAGCTATTTTGAGCATTGATGATTGTAGATGTTAGCGGGCAAGGTTGAGCCTGCAATTTTTTTGGAGAGAAGACAGAGTCGTCAAGAGTTGTAGAGGAAGGAAATTATCTAGTTCTTTCCGCCTCTATATGGTCTCTATTTGTTGGCCTGTGACTTAGTCGTAGAAGACATCTGAGCATTTCCTTGATGTTTTTTGTTGCCCATGCATGTGTGTAGTATCTTTTCTTCTTCCCAGATCTTTCCTTCCTGTGAAAGACTCTGCTTGCTCAGCGACTCTGGCCACCGTCAGTAACAGTTCTGGTCCCCTCCTTCCTCTTTTACTCTGAATGGTATCTTTCCCAGCAATCCTTTGATGTAAGCTATATCATTTGCTAGCTTATGGGCAGCGGGGATAGGAAGCGATCAGACTCTCTTCCGTGCATTGGTTCTAGGCTAGGATGGTCCTTTGCTTCCAAGTGGAGGGTGGAATCCTCGATAGGGGGGAGAGGGTCTTGCATTCTTCATTTTGTTTGAATCCGTGGTCGAGTCACAATCATTGGATTTAGGATTCAGCACTTGTATTTCAATTGTTTTGGGATTTTTTATTTCTAGCATTTCTTTGTCGGTAAAGTCCAGTGTAGATAGTTTCTCCTTCTATTTGGGTTTTTTAGAATGTATCATAAATTGTTCGACCCTCCCTTATTTGATATGAGATATTTTTCTGAAAGCATGCAAGAGGCAGAGGTTAAAGGTGACTTTTTCCTTTTCAAGACTTTCACCAACCCCCCACATTGTGTGCCCTCTGATTAATCTTCCTTGCACATTTGAGTGTCTTGGAGATCTTTTGTGTTCATATGGCGGGAAGAGTATTGGGCTTGTGTCATCAGTTGCGTACTTAAAGAACTTGAAAAATCTATTCAATTTGCAAGAAATATCGGTGGACCGAATCTTAGTTTGGTTGAATTCCAGGCCATAGATACTTTGTCCAAAGAGCCATCTATAGTGATTAAAGCGGCCGATAAAGGCGGTGGCATTGTAGTTTGGGATGCTAATTTATACGATCAAGAAGTACAAAGACTGTTGGACATTCCTGGCCATTATTTGAAAATCAATAGTGACCCCACATTGACAATAAAAGAAAGAATACTGGCACTTAGTGAAAAAGCCCAGTGGGAAGGCTATCTTTCCAAAAAAGAGTTTGAATTTATTAACCACTCGGAAGAGCGTATTCCCTTGTTTTATATAATCCCCAAAATTCACAAAAATACCAGCCAACCACCTAGACGTCCTATTGTATCAGGGAGTGGCTCTATTCTAGAGCCCCTGTCAAAATATATTGATTTTCTCATTAAGCCTTTGGCTATGGCAACACCAACATTTTTATTGGATTCTAGTGATGTTATCAATCTACTGGAGGGCTTGATATTTGATCCCTCCAAACAAATTCTTGTCACCCTTGACATAGAAGCACTTTATACCAATATCTCACAGGACAAAACGGTAAATAGCCTGCGAACTATGTTGGACAGACGTCCTATACCACATAGTGTACCAACTCAATTTTTGTGTCAAGCTGCAGATTTAGTCCTGGCAAATAGCTTCTTTACATTTAAAGAAACCTTTTTTCTGCAGAGTAAGGGAACTGCAATGGGCTGTACATTTGCCCCTAACCTGGCGATTATTTTCATGGCCCTATTTGAAGAAAAGAAAGTGTTACATGATAGTAACCCATTCTTTAAACAGATCAAGCTACACCGAAGAATATAGATGATATCTTACTAATCTGGGAAGGTAATGCTGATACACTTCTCCAATTTGTGAATTGGCTTAACCAGATAGATGATGATCTACATTTCACTTTTGAATTTTCTACCACGAGAATCTCGTTTCTGGATCTCTCTATCTACAATGAATCAGGCCATATACAATTGGAGCTATTTAGGAAACCAACAGAAAGAAACACCACACTGCAATTTTCCAGCCGAAATCCGAAAAGCTTACTACAGAATCTTCCACATGGCATGTTTTTACGACTTCGGCGAAATTGCTCAAATATGGCAAATTTTAATAAACATGCTGAGGTCATGGAAACTAGTCTCATAGAATGAGGGTACCCCGAGATACTAGTTAAACAGTACAGGAAGAGAATGCGGTATACCAACCGTGAAGCACTCCTTAGTCCACAGACCAAAACCTCTGACCAAGAGCAGCTGGTGTGTGTTTCCACCTTTTGCCAGCATAGTCAGGCGATTAGAGGTATTATTTTGAAAAACTGGAGTATCCTGATCTCGACGGGTATGAAACTTCAAAAACCACTGTTTGCCTTTAAGAAAGGGAAAAATTTGAGGCAAAAATTAACTCGTGCTAATCGACTCCCACCAAAATATCACCTTATTAGAGACATCAATTTGAACCCAGTAGTAGGGCATTACCCTTGCACGTCGTGTACAGCTTGCAGTCGTGTAATACTCAAGAAAAATGACCACTTTTGTGGGGGAAGGAAAAACATGGGACTTAAGGACCTTCACCACCTGTAAAAGCAAAAATGTGTTGTATGCGGTTCAATGTCCTTGTAACAAGCTTTATATAGGAAAAACTTCAAGAGAGGTTCATGTTCGCATTAACGAACATCGTACAAAGATTCAAACTCATAACCTTAATGCTCCTATGGTTCTTCATTTTGTGAAGACAAGCCATAGTGTGGAAGATCTAACATGGTTCTGTGTTGAGAAAATTGCCACCAGTGGACCTGTTCAAACCAGGAACAAGTTGACATATAAAGAACAATTGTGGATTTTCAATCTTAAAACGTTAGACAAGGGCCTCAATACGCTGGACCCTTGGGAGTTCAACTCACGTTGACATAAATCCCTTGCCCCTTTTGCATGTGAATCTAATATCACGCAGTAATTGTTCCTGTATATTGCGACATTAACTTTTAATACAGCTAGTCATGGTTCAATTGCATTGTAAGCAAATGTACTATTTTTCTGCATGTTACTTTAACATCATGCAGTAATTGTTTTTGTGCATATTGCGACATTAACACTGAAATTGTTTAGTGCGACGTGACATAATAATAAATGTAGGACAATAATTTAGTCCTAGCTGGTCATGTTCGAATTACATTTTTATATTAATTTCCAATTGGTTGTTCCAGCATCAGGATCCAGCATCAGGGTGTTCTGTGTGTTGGGACAACTTAATTACATTTAGAGATTCCTTTACACACGATACAGCAAATTCTTTGGCTAATACAGCGTTTCGTCAAATTAAGATGGCCCCTTTAAACACCAACATGGTCCTGATCCATGTGACCGGCCATCGTAGTAATCACATGTCCATTGATGGAGTCTCATCCCATGCCACGCCTCCATGCTCGCACGCAATTGGTTTATTTAGATGCCACTCAGGAAATTCTCGGTGGGACTTACGCTTTCGCTTTTTGCCACGAGCCGCCGATGCAAAGGTCATCCAACATTTGAGTCGGATTATGCTTTCCGCAGCACGCTTGGCTGGTTTCAGCGTGTTTCAGTTGTAAGTAATTGAATTCGGAATTTATTTTGTGATGCGGCACCAACTTGTTAACGGATAAATGTTAAATAGATGGTCACAAATCGATAACATCAAGAAGAATTTGCTAATTATTGCAAAATTGTGTGCTCCTATTTAAAAACATAGCCACTACAACCTTTTTGGTTTTCTTCATAGGCAGTAGCACAACCCCATATTTTGTGATGTGGCACCAACGTGTTAACGGATAAATGTTAACTAGATGGTCACAAATCAATAATATCGAGAAGAATTTGCTAATTATTACGCTTAATATGTCTTTTCAGATTTAGAATTCTTTTGAATTCAACTTGTCAAATTCTTTGAGTCACACTTATGGGTCTGGCTATTAAGAGCATATGACATTGGGAGTCAGGTTAGTGTGGCTCCTTTGGCCTTTGTGTTATGTTGTGGTGGTCTGGTTCTCTTCCACGGTGATGGTGTAGTTCCACTTGAGACACAGTGGTTCTTTTTGGTTTTAGGGCTTCACAAACCCCTTTGGATACTCTGGAACAATAGAGACACCTCGGGATTTACCACCACGTGGTGCCTCACTGCATATAATTGTATTTTTGTTTTTCAGTGGTAGTATTGTATTTATTGTTTCTCCTGAGGAAGACGTTGTTCCAATTGTTTTCAAACGTCGAAACCGGTAGAGAAGAACATCCAGGGATGGGACTTACCAATTTTGTTGAATGTACCACCTCTGTGGAATAGAGCACATTTTGGATAATCATTGTGCTGATACACATTTAATGTGGATGAAATGAAATGACAAAAATTATGTGGGGCTAATCCATGAGGTGCTACCACATATACATTGTATTAATAGTTTGGTTCAATTTTTAACTGTGAGTGAATGAGGCTGATTGATATGAATTGTAAATGGTGGTTTGATTGTTGAGGAATGATGGTTGTGTTAGGCTTTTTTATAATCTGGTGTCTTATGCTCTCCTGCAATATTTATGTAATTTAATGTGTGTATTAATCGATGATTAATTCATTGTGGAAAATAATGCATCTTAGTAAATACATTTTTGATACCTTTAAAAATAAATAACAACCTCTGGACATTTTTTCAGTATACTTTGTTACACTAATACCCTGGTCCAGGGTGTGGGGTGTTCCTGCGCCTTTCAGTGTGCATCAGTTGCGTACGTAACATCATAGGCAACGTGTTTTGGGGCATGCTTTTCACTTCGGCAGAATATTTAGTTTACCTTCGAGTGCGCGGGTGAGTCAGACTTCCTTCTCCCCACTTGACCTGACAGTCTGCCATGCCCCGTAGGTCTCAAACCAAGGCCGCAAGTACAAGCAAGAGAACGCCCGTCAGTAAACTCAAGAGTTCACCGCAAGATAGCAGTTTTCCAAAAAGTTACCCCCGCCTTCCTTCCACATAAAGGCACTCGCTATAATGCAGGTCCTGGAACAGTTTGTATTTAGCTTCAGTAAGCTTATCATACAATCCAATGTAGAGCAGGGGATTTCCCTTCTTCCTTGCTGTCCGCACTGTCCACTCAGAACACACAATCTCACTCTGCGATGCTCTGCGCCCGAGACAGTGTTTTTGAAGTGTTTCTGGCACCAAGGAAGCCAGCAAGGAAAACCTGCAGAAAGACTGCAGCAGCTCCAGACAGAGAATGTATAGTCAGGGGGGTGGTGGGGTTGCTGGCAAGCAACGGATGAAGCAGTGAAGCGCCCTAGCTCCCGCTCTGGCCCACATTATATCTGTATTTAATCCTACTTCGAATGCACTTAGGAAGCAGAGACCTGTAGCACCGGGTGTTGGAGGGTTTCAGGCATCAGACTTGATTTGCAGCATGCAGCGAACACCCCAGGAATCCATGCAAGCCTTCAAAATCAGCGAAGTGCTGCGCCACCTGCGGGGTCGGCAAGATGACTGCCGGCAAGAGAGGCCACTACAAGTGAGACGGGCGATCCGGGGAAGGAGTCTTTGGTGAGCGCCAGAGACTGGACTCCAGGCTGGAGGTCTGGGAGGTGCCCTGATTGCAGAGGGCCAGAACTGCGGGACAGAGGTAGGAAGAGTAGAGACAGAAGCTCAGTGTCGGGAGGTGGAAGGGGGACCAGAGGAGCAGCAGCAGCCCTGAGTGAGGTAGCCGGATCCCAACACTGGTATCCGCGACCGTGGCAAGGGAGGAGCAGAGCGGGCGAAGACTGCAAATCGGGGAAGGAGCAGAGGTGCTAACACACTGCACTGGCCAGACATCCTGCGGCAGACTGACAAGTCCAAGGAACGGAAGCAGCATCATCAACACTGAGGGACACGGAAGCGCAGGGGGACGGCGCAGACGTAGTAAAGCCCTGAAGGTGAGGAGTAGCGGGCCCCTTGGTGGCAAACTGCGATCCAAACTTCCCCAGGAGACATAAGAGCTGCGAGTACTCACATAAGGCTGATACTTACAAAAGGCTGATACTTACATAAGGCTGATGGCAAGATGGCAGACCCCAAGAGTGGGAACCCAACACGAGGCAGGAGTGAGGTGAAGAGGCCATCCGGGCAGCAGAGGGACCCAGAGGACTAGGGAGGAAAGCAACACTGGAGAAGCTGGAACGGCTGGATAAATAAAAGAAGCATTATGCTGGCATCTGACACAGCATGTGCCAGAGGACTTCCAGGGGTAGATATTCTGACTACCAGAGGAGCTGAGCGGGCAGGCGGAGGAAGGGGAAACAGAGGAAGGAAAGGCGTGAGAGTGTGGCCAAGGATCACAAAGTGTGGAACTACCATACCCGAGAACCCAGCATAGACAGCCCGGGGGGCGGCACACTAAGAGATCGCCTGAGGGCATTAGGTGGACGAGGGGAGAGTCAGGAGTGGCACTGGAACGGTGAGGAATTTGAAGCAGCCTTCCCGCAGTGTGTTGTGCCCTGCTGACAACCCATCTCCATTCAATCCAAGGCATCGGTGGAAGGCGACACCATGGTGAAGGGCCAACAAAAAATTGACCATTACGCCACTCCAAAGCATAAGACGACCAAAGTGGCGGAGGGGGAGAATGACACGATGGGAGCAGGCGCGGAAAGGGGGGAAGGTGTAGCGCAAGAAGGATTGATGGTGGTAATTCAGGACTCTAGAACATCTCTGTCAGGGAAAATACAGGAAGTAGGAGTGGACGTATCCCTGCTACGGGCCGACCTACGCAAAGTTAGTGAAAGGGTAACAGAGGTGGAGCAGCGGGTGAGCACAGTTGAGGATGACCTGAGCACACTCAAGAATCAGGTGTGGGGCCTCATCGGAGCGACACGAGGGCTAGAGGTGAAAGCAGAGGACTCAGAAGGCCCCACCAGGTAAACAACATTCACCTGGTGGGGGTCCCTTATACTGCACTGGAAGGTAGAGGTGGGATGGAGGACTGTCCTGGTTGGAGCTTGTTGTGAAGGAGAGAGGGGGAGGGAGGAGGGAAGGGCAGGGGGTTTGGTAAGTGGGGGGCAGGAAGGCAGTGCGGAACTGGGGAGTTGGGAAGCAGGTGTTTGTTTATGGGAAGGGGAGTTACTGGTTTAAATGGTGTTACGGGGCAAGGGTGCGGGGTGCCAGGCAGAACAATCTCAAAACCGCAGCAAACCTAGACTGATAGAATATAAGCAATGGCATAGACGTGAACCACATTAAGCTAGAGTGGGGCAATACCTGGATCGGCATGCAATACAACTGGCATTATTACAGGAGACGCATTTGCAGGGGGCGGACTTGAGGACTTTGGAATCTAAAGGGGGGGGCAAAGTGTTTAGATCCTCATACTTGACATATGCAAGGGGACTATTGTTTTGGGTGGCCCCAGGGACTCCCATTCAGGTACAACGCATGCTGGGTGATACAGAGGGGAGGATAATAGCCATAGTCGGACAATGGGATGGGCAGGACATCTGTGTGGTAAGCTCATATGCTCCGAATAGAGACAACAAGACTTACTTTACCTGGGTGATGGAATTAACGGGTGGCCATCGTACTGGGCTGTATATATGGGGAGGGGAATTTAATTGCACCCTGGACCCGGAGTTGGATCGAACAGGGAGAGGGGGCCCACAAAACCACAGGCGCGGAAAACATTGCGGAAGGTAGCAGAGAGACTCGATTTAGTGGAACTATGGAGGGAGACACACGGGTCTGAGAAGGGGTATTCCTACCACTCAGGGGTTCATGGTTCATATTCCAGGCTGGACTAATTATTTTCCAGTAGGTCATGCTTTCACCGGTTCACTGACCTGCAATATTTGGATATGACCCTGTCTGACCACTTCCCATTGGTCGCCAGGAAGGAAAGCTCGGAACATCAACCCGGATTGAGTCTATGGAGGATGAGGCAGGGGTCATTGGGAGATGCAGGTAATGTGCAGGTGCTGAGTGAGGCCATTGCCTCCTTCTTCGAACTAAACAAGGGTTCGGTGGACGACGTGGGGATACAATGGGAAGCCTTTAAGGTGACCTTGAGGGGAGTATGCATGTCCCAGGCGGTGGGAATCAGGCGATCCCTAGATAATTCCATAAAAAAGCTAGAAGGGGAGATTAGACGGTTGGATGTGGATCTAGCGGGAGGGCAACAAGTGGGGGACTAATTGGCAGAGAAAATAAGTACTCATCGGGGGGCATTGCAACGGGGAAGGAGATAAGGCGGGCCGGCTCCTGGCATGGTTGATCAATCAAGAGAACACGAGTCGGGTGATTACTAAGATGCGGGTTCTGACGGGTAGCTTGTTATCATCACAGCAGAAGATAAATGAGGTATGAGCATGGAATTAAATGACTCATACAGAAGGGGAGCTATTAGGAGCAAATGCAGGTTAATAAGGCCCCGGGAGTGATGATCTCCCGGTAGAATTTTACACAACATTTGCATTATATTTTAATCCCCAGCTGAAAAGGGTCTATGTTCACACACTCCAGAGAGGCTTTCTACCAGAGTCAATAAGGGAGGCAGTTATTACGGTGCTGCTAAAGAAGGATAAGGACACGACACAATGTGCCTCATACAGGCCCATCTCCCTACTAAACGTGGACGCAAAGATCCTGGGGAAGGTGCTGGCGTCCAAGTTGGCGTGAGTGGCTTCTAGCTTGATACACCTGGATCAATGCAGATTTATAGGGGGGGGGCGGGACACTGGGATGAATCCATGCAGACTACATCACGTGATGGACCTAATTAAAGACTCACACAAGGAAATGGCGCTGGTGGCACTAGACGCGGTCAAAGTGTTTGATTCATTGGGAATGGCCATGGTTGTTTAAGGTACTGGAGGCCTGTGGTTTCTGGGAAGGGAGCGTGAAATGCTTATGCCTGTTGTACAATAACTCCACTGCCAGAGTAAAGACAGGGGGTTGGGTGTCACAGGGATGGACTCTGTAGCGAGGGACGTGGCAGGGGTGCCTGGTGTATCCGATTTTGTTTGCCCTGGCGCTGGAACCATTGGCCAGGTACTTTAGAAGGTATATCCCAGAGACAGTAATATGGGCTGGGGTGTGGCTCACAGCATCTCGCTCAATGCGGATGATGTGTTGTTCTATGTAGATAACCCACTAAAAAATATGCCAGCGATCTTGGAGGTTTTGGATAACTTCCGTAAATTGTCGGGATATCAAGTAAATCGTGAAAAGTCATTGGTTTTCCCACTAGCGGGTCTCAGGGTAAAGAGAGAGAGGTACATCTCCCGGACAGGGGACTCCGATTGAGAACGGGAATCCTTTAAATACCTGGAAATTCAGATTTTCCACGACGTGGAGGAAACGTTTATGCATAATACATGGAGGGCACTCTCACGCATAGGAAAAGCAGTACAGTTCTGGAAAAATGTACCCCTCTCGTTGATGGGGTGAGTTGTGCTGTGTAAAATGGAGGTCCTTCCGCGGCTTTTGCACTACTTTACAAATATTCCTTATGTAATAAAAGTATTCTTTAAAATGTTAGACAAAACACTGGGGGAGCTGTTGTGGAATGCGGGTTGAACCCGGATGGCTATGCAAACATTGCACTGCTGGCGTGAGGAGGGAGGTCTCAATATGCCATACTTTGAAATGTAATTTGTGGAGGCGCAGTGGTAGGGCTGCTTGGTGGGATCCAGCAACAAAGGCACGGGGTGGAATTCCTGTGGGGACTGATAGTGGGTAAAGGGGACACAGTTGTCTTCAGAGCGGTGCAGGCAGTATGGGGGAAGCTGTTGGGGAAGATGCGGGTCATTGCTAACATTTGAGGAATGGAGACAAATGTATTGTGTGGGAATTGGCCATTTCCTCACGTATGCCAAGGTAGTGAAGTGCCTGGCTACGCTATGGGACAGTATACCGTAGGAGCAGAAGGTACACCCACTAATGCAGACACCATTAGAATTGGGAGAAGGTGGAGGTAAGGTGTCCCGGGTGTATAGAGCACTGCAGGCACTGCAAAAGGATAAGGAGTTGGTGGTTAAAGGCAGATGAGAGAGGGACTCTGGAGAACTTACACCGAAAAAGAGGTGGACGCAAATGTGGGAACGGGTCAAAAAGACATCTAGGAATGCACGATTCCAACTCGCCCAATTCTATTATCTAAACAGGGCATATTTGACACCGGAGAGGTTGCATGTGATAGGTCAATCTGCACCCCATTCCTGTCCGAGATGTAGGGGGATCCCACTGGATTCTGGCATATGCTTTGGGACAGTCCAGTAGTAGCTAATTACTGCAGGGAGGTGATGGAACGTCTGAACGCCTTGGTGGGAGGCAGGTACGATTGTACGCACGAGGTGTGCCTGTGGGGGGTTGTACCGGGGTCGAAGAGGTATAAAACCCAGAACAAAATTGCACATTTCTTGCCGATCTGAGCCAAACGGCTGATAGTGATCGAGCGGAAGAGGCTGGCGGGCCCGTGAGTGAGGCAATGGCTTCAAGAGATTCGGCCTGGCGGAGGTGGATTACCTGGATAAACACAGGGACCCGGAGGGGGAAAATGTGCTGGCAATGGATTGGGGACAATTACTGAATGAACTGGCATCCACTCAGGACTTAAAACCTCTGTGATTTGGCTCAGGGCCAAACTACAAAAGGGAAGAGGGACAGGGAGTGAAGATCTAAACTGGAGGGCTGTAGCCTATGAGGCGAGCAGAGACAATGGGGACTGTGAGAAGTAAAGTTGGGATGTGTTGGCACTTGGTGGGGGGAGGGATGAGGGAAGGGTAGGTGAGTGGGACGGGGAAGACAGTGTTGGGGAAGGGATGTTCAACTGTTGGAAGAAAAACGTAGTAAAGAAATAAATAAAAAAAGAGAATGTATAGTCTTCCATAAAGCATTGAGGACAGGAGTTTGAACGTTGGAGTAAGTTTCTCACCAAAGTGACTATTGTGGTCCTAGTCCATTGTACCCTTTCCTCTATGCGCCCCTCCCTACCCCCTTAAAAAGTTGCCATCTTCCATGGTTCAGTATAATGTGGAAAATGAAGACTGGTGGGCAGAGTTGGCAGGCATTGCTGTCACGCCTGCAGATTTGCAGACCCTGCACCCAACATTTTGAAAATTTCCAAATGTGCTGTACCGGCATCATGAAACAGACACCCTCAATGTATCGAGGAAAGGGGACTGTGGACTAGGAGTACAGTAGTCACTACGGTGAGTAACATTTCCTTTGTGGATTTTGCTGGCAGGGCTGTGATTAAACAGACCCTGTCAAGGGGCACCACCCTCTGCATCATGCAATGCTACGATTGCTGGGAAAGATGTACACGAGTCTCAGGGCTTATTCAACCAGAGGCCTGACTGCCATATTGGCCCTGATGCAGTAGGGTCCCATTTTCTAAATCATACTGCTTGGATGTCCTCATAGGTCTGGACACTTGCTACGGTAGAGGTCTTCTAGAGTTTTTTGTTTTATGTGGTATCCTCTCGCTCTCCACCCTCCTCCCGATATACGTACTGCTATGGGAGTCTGAATAATCAGTGGGTGAAGGGATCTATTAGATGGATGCCCCCATCCACTAATTACTTTTCGCCCTCTCAACTCCCCCAACTTCCCCCCTCCTCCCAGCTGGCAGCCAGCTTATCTGTTCTGCAACCCCTCAGCGGCTGAGTAATAGGGAAAAAGGTGGAACCCTGGTTATGGGCTGCTCTGTATATACACACTGGCTCCAATGTCCTGTTCATTGTGTGCGCAGAAGAAGAGGTGCACTCTGCCCCCTGATGCTGAAAGTTTGTTTAGATGGCTCCGCTGGATAGATGATGAATCCGTGGAGGACCATACATTAGAATAAACATTTCAATGGATTGCATTCTCCCACCGATTCCTCTTGATAGGTTATCCCCTGAGCTGGTTAGAAAAATGTAGCAGTGGGCTGTGACAAATCCCAGGAGTTTGTCACCTCTCCCCAAGGGGGAGCCACCCCCTTAGGGTCTTGCGAGGTGAACCCCCTATGGGACATAGTAAACGTAATCCCTCTGGAGGTGAGCACCCCTTCAAGGACTGTAAATAAACAGAGCGGGTTCATCTCAACATCCCTTCTCCTCAGACACAAACACCTTTATGGGATATGTGGGTTCTAAGGTGTATGGTAACCCTACAACCGATTCTTCAATATTCTCCAGGCCTTCTGGAAAATTGAGGTGAATAGTTCAGCCTCCTGGAGGAGCATCATGGCGAGAACCAATCGGAGGAGTGTAATTGTGCCGCAAGACTCATAGGAGGTGTGGCCAGTCAGATGGAGGGACGCCAGACATGGCATTCCGACCCGTGGTCCGGACTTTGAGGGGAGCGCAGCCGGACACACTAGACGAGTCCAGTCTAAGGACATGAAGGAAGATGCACCTCTGAACACAGGCCCTAGGAGAAGCAACAGATGCATCCCCGCCCAAAGCGAGCGGGAAAGGAGAGCCAGCAACGTCCGACGCAGACCCTGGTGGACACGCCAGCGAAGCAGCTGTGTGTCAGACAGACTTCATGACCATCCAAAGGTGCCCCGCTTAGCAGAGCAGTTTTTTGGTGGCTTCAGGGAACTGGTAGGCGTGCGGAGAAACAAGGAAGAGCAAACTGAGCCCCTTTGGAGTGGCGTAAGATAAAGATAATGGCCACATGGTTTGGAGAAACCCTGGATACCCTATGGTGGGGAGAGAAGCCCCAGAGTGGGGTAAGCGCAAGAGATTTGACCCCAGTGTTAAGGAGAGAACCAAGAAATCCCAGAGTGGGGAGAAACCCAAGAAGCCCTAGATTGGGGAAAAAGAAGGAACATGGCCCCAGAATGAAGAGAAGGAATTCGACTCCAGAGTGGGACGAGCACACGGAGAACCCAGATTTGTGAAAGCAGAGAATGCAGAGAGCCTTGCCTTTCAAAGTGGCTATAGTGTACCCGATATGGCAACAGCTTCGACGTCTACCTTTCCAACAGTGAACCCGCCTCAGAGGCAAAAGTGGTCCAGGTTACGATAGCCATCGATGTAGAGTCTCTAAGAAAATAGACTCCTTCACCAAGATGATTTTTCTTCGGGAAGTATGGCATTTTAGGCAATTAACGCTTCCTTTGCTTCCGCCAAGTATTCCCATATTCTGTGGAGGACTTTTTCACAAGTGGCTCACCATCTCCCTGAGGGAGAAGTTGAGGATAGTTTTCTAGACATCAAGGATGATAAGCAGGTGTCGTGTCAAGCCTTCCATGCCGTCCTCAACACAGCAGACTTTGTTGCAAGGTCAATGGGGACGTTGACTGTGCTTCAGTGACCCTCATACCATTGGCAGATCGGGTTTCTCACCGAATGTCCATTCGAAGCTTCTTGATACAGCTTTCGACGTTGAGCATTTATTTGTACCGTAGGCCAATGAGTCCCTTGAGAGGTTCTAGGACGCAAAGCAGACCGCAAAGTCGCTGGGTTCGGCGTTACAGCAGCAAAACAAGCAGTCTTCTCTTTCAGCGCTAGAGGATGGGGCTTCAGGTGCTACACCACTTTCATAAAGACGAAGCAGGTGCCACGACCAAGCAAGGGCAGAGAACACTGCAGCAGAAGTAGAGGGGCATCTACATTCCAATCCTCTACGGCCTTGGTGTTGACAGCACTGACAACAGCGAAACCACTTGAGTTCTGTCCTCATACTTCTCTGATTGGAGGAAGAGTCTCAAAGTTCTGGGAAAGGTGAAAGGAGGTTATGATATGGAAGGTGGTGGAAGGTTACCTCCGGTGCATGCCTGGGTCCTCCAATTAGTGAATATAGGTTACTGCCTACCCCTTCTCAGAAAGCCTCCTGACAGTGCACCACTTCTTCGACAACCGGAATCCGAGTTCCAGGAGGAACTGAGGGCTCTGCTTATGAAGGGTGCAGTGGAGGAAATGCCAGCAGGAGAGAAAAGTACATGCTCTCGCTACATTCTGGATCTCAGGCTTTGAACACGTTTCTGAGAAAGGACAAGTTCAGGACAGTGAAGTTGAGAGATTCTCCAGGGTCTGCAATCCCAGGACTGGGTGGTGTTGCTTGTCCTTCAGGATGCCTATTTTCACATGCCGATCCATCGGAAGCATAGGCGATTCCTGGGGTTCGTTATATGTGATTAAGATGGATTTCTAAAGTCGACCCTGGGTGAAGACTTTAAGCGGCTACCCCCGTTATAGTGAAGAGGGAAGACACTGGGGCCCCGATTCTCATCAAGGCGCAGTGAGCTTGCTAAAGAGCATGCTTCACTGCGCCTTTCCCTGATGCCCAGGCGTCGCACTTATTCTGAAGTGGGCCAGGGTGTTGGCGCAGTGCACGACAGTGCACAGTCTGCAATCTGTCTGTTTTGACAAACAGGCGGATTAAAGTCTTGGCAGCACTTTTGTTAAATTGCATGGAAATCGCAATTTAATGAAAGTGCTGGCGAGAACAGGCGGGCAGGGGTTAGCTTACTTGTATGGGTTTGTCTTGCTTGCATAAATGAAGTCATGTTACTGTGTGGTGACAAGCATTGAATGGAGGTGGGGAATACTAAGGACTTTCAATCTTTCTGGACACACTTACCACTACAATCCTATTGCAACCTATTGCATCTACTGACATGATTTTCTATATTGATACCTCAACGCGCCAGACACCATCTGAACCCTACGGGTTACGTTAATATGCTTTATAAACTGATCCCCCACCACCTTTTTAGGTGGATCATCAACCTGACCTTGATTACGATTAGTAGGAATGATTTCCTGTCCCTGTTGCGGGGTACCCTGTCCTACACCGTAATTTGGACGTTGGGTAATTGTTCCACCAGCCATATGAACATCTGGACTTGTTAAAAAAAAACACCAATAGACCTCCTGTACACTCACCCAGTCCGTCTTCGGACTTCGGTCTTTGTTTTCATATGAAGTCAGCGCGTATATATGCAGTGATGTCATACATAGGAGCAGGATATTAAGCTCATCCAACACAGCTGTTGTAACCACTACTGCGCGTCACAGAAACTGCCCATACGTGAAAAGCGCTCGGACCATGAGGTAAGAATGACTCTTGAGTCTCAGGCTTGTTGACTGATATGGGAGAGCCTTTCTGTATACTCCCCATAGTTTTTGGACTTGCATGTGACCTAGGAGTCGCCTGCGTGCTGCGAGTGATCTCTAACTGATCTAATCGGTCCTCTTTGTATATATGACTGACAATGTTGTTGCTCCCTCCCCGTCCTTAAACATTTCGTTACCATCTTTTTTTGTCTCAGTCATTATGACTGTAGCACTACACCTTATCCCAGAGATAATCTTGACAGACACCAAAAGATGGTTACTTGGGCAATGTTCTCTTCAGATGTGATCCTGATAAATACCATTGGATAGTCACTTGGGCAATTTGTTTGATGTTGTGTTTGACACATTCTGCAACCAACTAGAAGCAAGAAATGATTTGAAATAGACTCTTGAAATCCAGAGCTGACTACAGCCTGATATATTGCTTTTGTAAATTTAATCCATACATGTGACGCCATTGTGCCATAATCCTGGGATTGCCTCCCGTCCAAGACTCTGTTCACCGCTCGTGATCCACAGAAAAGGTATGCAACGCAACTATGATCCCCCTTCTAGATGACCACATTACCATATACGAAGGACATCCTGCCCTCATACAAAAAATGTGTTTTCCCTCTTTTTCTACATTTCGTTGTTTACCATATAGTGAAGGTCAAGGACCCCAACACCTTCTGGGACTCCAAAACCAGTCCCGTTGGACATACGATCAGTGCTGTCCTGCAATCCAGGTGAATGTCCACTCAATACACGCAAGTAAGATCTCATGATCAATGAATGTATGTATAACCTGAAATACTTCTGTACAATTTATAATACTGATGATATTATGTTCTATTTGAATCATAGGTTCTTCCTGAAATGGCTGTTATAGCCGAAACGCATTGAGCTTGTTGCTTTTGAATTGTTTGGACTGTATGTCTTCATTTATCTTCCTTTTTGGTTTCTTGAAGAAACACAAAATATAAACTTGAAACAGATACACAATGATTTGTGATTTATTGAAAACATTTTAAAACGCCTATGTTTAGACTGATAACTACATGCTACAACTTTTGGCTGGTAACAGTATACTGGTGTGCAGGGGGCATGAGGGTTTCCTTAAGACAGACCTTCCTTTTCTCTTCATAGGAAACAAAGGGGGAGAGAAGAGGGGCACATCTGTACCAGGTGGTGGGGAGGAGAAGAGCGGACGGCGTCTAGTGTGGCACATGGCGCATGGGTGAGGTGTTGAGGAGCAGAGACTCCTTGAAGGGGTGGGTCTTGCGTTCTTCTCTGAATTGTAGGACTGTTGGGGCGAATCTGATGCAGGCGGGGGAGAGGTCCCATATTCTTGGGGCTTTGGCAGAGAAGGCTTATTTTCTGGTCCTTTCCTTTTTGAAGCGGCATATTTCAAGTCTGCACATGTCCTGGCTTTTGATGGTGTGCTATCAGCCAGAGATGCAGAGTTTCTCCGCGAGGTAGCTCGGTTACCTGAGGGCGATTGCCTTGTAGATGATGCAGCACGACTTAAAGGTGATTCGTGCATGCAGTGCATTGCTCCATCCAGGTGGGACTGGACCAGTGCTTGAACAGTGGATCTAAAGCTGTCCGGAGGGAGGAAGGCCATGACTTTCCACAGGATGGAGAGCTGATACCAAGCTGCCTGAGTTTTCTTAGCTATGTGTGTCTTGAAGGAGAGGTGTTTGTCGATGTGGAACCTGAGGGACTTGCCGTAGGAGGTGAGCTTGGGTGTGAAGTCCTCCCAGTTAATGGTTGATAACCAGATCTGTATGTCTAGGTGTTCGGTGTTGTTGGTGAGGAATAGGAATTCAGTCTTGGAGGGGTTGAGCTTCAAGTATACACTGGACATCCAAGACTGAATCAGCGAGAGGCAGGTTTTGAGCCTATGGATGTCCTTGATGGAGTCGATCTTATAGTAAGTATAGCTGTGTGTCATCGGCCTATTGGTGGATGTGGATGTTGTGCGTGGCTAGGAGGGCTCCCTGCAGCTCCATGTATAGATTGAAGATCACTGGGGAGAGGATGCAACCCTGCGGGATTCCATAGGTGACGAGTAGCATTGGCAATCTAGAGAAGTCCATCTGAACAAACTGATTGTGGTTGGTGAGGTAGGACTCGATCCAGAGTAAGACGAGGTTGCTGATCCCCATGCACCTTTGGAAGGTGTCAGTAAGCACCTGGTGGTCTACTGTGTCGAAAGCGGCCACGAGGTAGAGTAGAACCAGGAGGCAGCAGTGGCCATCTTCAAGGATGTTGAGGGCGTTGTCGACCACTTGTATGGTTGCTCTGTCCGTGCTGCAGCTGGGTCTGAATACGGATTGGTAGGTTTGGAGGAGACTGTTGATGTCAAAGTGTTGTTGCAGAGTTGCAGCTACCTCTTTCTCAATGAAATTACCTAGGAAGGGAAGATGGGTGATGGGGCAATAGTTACCTAGGTTGTCGGGATCCAGAGTGGGTTTCTTTAGTAGAGGGAGGATTTGTCCCGTTTTTAGGGTCGATAGGAATGTGCCTTGAGTTAGGGAACTGTTGATGATCCTCAGGTAAGGAATAAGAGTTTTTAGTATAGATGCTGGGAGGAAGTCATCTGTATACAATGTGGCTTTGAGGGTGTCCAGAGTTTCTACCAGGCCTTCTGTCAAGAGTGTTTTGAATGTTGTTGAGGAGACACGTGAGGTGGGTCTGTGGATGCAGGTGAATCTTGCTGATTTTGTCGATGAAGGTATTGATGGCGGGGGATTTTTCAATGGGGTGTGGTATGGCAGGGTTGAGTATTGGGTTGACGCACTGCTTGACCACTTTGCTCCTATCTCATTGTTAGTTATCTGTCTACACTTTAAAAGCTCTCTGGTAGCTGGGTGTCCTGAGAACAGGAGCCTGTCAAAGAGAATCCTTCAGGCCTTCTGACACTTCGACCAAGTAACTTTTTTAGGCTTCTTTGGAGTATTTAGGGCAGTCAGGGGATCAGCTATGGTTCCATGGTCTGAATAAAATGTCTGTAGTACCTAGTGTGGCCTAGAAAAACCCTCCCCTGGGTTTGGGTTGTGAGAGTTCCTCAGACTTGTACATCTTGTACTTTACTCGGTAGAGGCTTAATATTGTCCCCAGCACGTCCACTTAACCTTGAACAATCTGGTAGCACTATCCTTAATCTCTCTATCTCCAAATCTCTTAATATTCTTGCCCCTGTCATGAGGGTCTGACTGAAGCCTTCCAAAAAGTGCAACTCTTGGTACAACTCCGACCTGGACGCCCTTAAACGCAAGTGTAGGGCAGCTGAGCGGAAATGGAATTTGTCGGGTGGACCATCTGATAAACTGGCGATATCGACTATGTATCCACTCCAAGAAAAGTTTTATTCAAGCCTGCATCTCTGCGGCATCAAACAACACGGCCAAACTTTTCAAAGTCTGTAAGGAACTGGCCAATCCTGCAGCAGCCTCCTCCTCTGTCACTGCCACCCAGGACCTCTGCTCGGCCCTGGCAGCACACTTCACCACAAAAACCCAAGACATCCTTTCTTCCCTTCCGCCACACCACAGCACACACCAACACGGTTGCCTCTCTTGACCCTACCTCCGCTGTGCTCTCTCCCTCTCTCCCATCACAGCTGATGAGGTCGCCAGACAAGTCCGGTCTATGAAGGCCTCATCCAAGCAAGTAGACCCTTGCCCTTCCAAAACCATCAAGGACAACATTGAATCCCTCGCACCAGAATTGGCTGACCTTTGCAACCTCTCCTTTTCCAGTGGAGGTTTCCTGACTGCTCTCAAGCACTCCCTTGTGCAACCTTTGCTCAAGAAACCCTCTGCTGACCCTTCTATTCTGCCAAACTACCGCCCGATCTCTATCACGCCTTTCCTGGGAATGCTCCTGCAGAAGCTGGCTATCTCTCAGCTAAACCTCCACACGGAATCAGTCAGTTGTTTCCACGGCCATCAGTCTGGCTTTAGAGCATCCAGAAGCAGGGAAACTGCTCTTCTGAACACCCGTGAAGACCTGCTCTCAAATCTTGACACTAACACTCCCTCTGTCCTCATTCGCCTTGATCTCTCCTCCGCCTTTGACACGGTTAACCACAACATCCTAATCTCACAGCTTTGTGACACCCTTGGAATAACAGGTCAGGCTCTGGCTTGGTTAACCTCCTTTCTCTCTGACCGCGACATCCCAGGTCGAACTTGGTGCCTTTCTCGCGACTATCACACTCTCAACCTGCAGCGTTCCCCAGGGTTCTAACCTATCCCCCTGGTTCTTCAATGCCTACATGGCTTCTCTAGCACGTGATATTACCACTTTCACCTTTAATTTCCAGTGTTGTGCGGATGACACGTAACTATCCTTTAGGCTACCCTCAGCTGCCTACTTCTCCTCACACCGGACTGTCCGCTATTCAGTCATGGTGTGCTGCAGACAACCTTTGCCTCAATGCCAGTAAAACTGAAATTGTTCACATTGGGACCCCTGCTCCTGCTTTCCCCCTCTCACTTTGACCGACCTACCTTGGCCTCACACCCACCCCCACTTGTGAGGCCAAAAACCTTGGGGTCATCTTCGACTCCACTCTCTCCTTCTCCTCTCACATTTCTGACATCTCAAAAAAGTCTATCACCTACACCTCCTCAGAGGCACTCCGCCTTTTCTCACTTTCCCCCAGTGGCTCACTGTCTCCAGAGCCCTGGTTCTCTCCAGGCTAGACTACTGCAACAGCCTTTTCCTCAACCTCCCTGTTTCTGGCCTGCGCCCTCTGTAACTCATCCAGAACAGAACCGCAAGACTTATCCTGGGCCACAAGCCCAGGGACCGCATCTCTCCAGCGCTGAAATCCCTTCACTGGCTTCCCGTGGCAGCAAGAATAAAATACAAGACCCTCTGCATTGTCCACAAGGCTTTCTGGGGCCTGGGACCTACTTACCTTCAACAATGCCTTCCTAAATACTGTCCCTCTCAAGCCCTCTGCTCATCTACCTCCAACCTTCTGCGAGTGAGCCAGTTCTCCAAGCAGAGATTTGGAGGGAGATCCCTTTCCTCAGCAGGCGCCTCCCTCTGGAACAGCCTCCCTGCCACCCTCCTTCTTGATCCTGATATTCCGTAAACTCCTCAAAGCATTCCTCGTCTCCTCTTCCTTCTCTCTCACCCTACCCTGCTAACCTAGCTTGCTTCTCTTCCTTCTCTCCCTCCTTTCCATACAGCTTACTGACTGGCCGCCTGGCATACCTCAGAGTCTCACAGGTCCCAGGCACCCCTGCCAGTCCTTTCTGCACTTTCCTCAGGGCCCTGCACCCCACCCCCTCACTGCACTTGTAATAAATCATTGAGAGCTTCTCTCTCCGCACTACACCAGTTTCTACAGACTGGGTGCACTTGGTCCCCTGCCCGCACTTGCACAATCTGTGTACAGCCCTGCCTGAAGATCATTCTGTCTGTTCTCCCTTATCTTCACCCCTTAATGTGCACTTGAAAAAAATGCAGAATTGCCGTCAGGCCTGTGTGCTGGATTTAAACTGTTAAATGTATCATATTCACTTAATCTGCCTGTGCAGACCGTTATTGTCTCACAAATTCCAGGTCTCTGAGCGACTGTTGTTTTTTCCCGTGTTCCCAGCCTCCTTGAGTGCTTTAAAACACTTGCCTGTGTATATGCGCTATGTGAATAAACATTACCATACCATTTGGTAGTCTTTATGGTTGTGGGCCTGCTGAAGACCCTGCAGTACAATTCCCAGGTGTCTCACATGTTCTTCCCAAGTAGGGCCGAACACTGCAATATCATCAAGATGTGCCGTGTAGAATTCATCCACCCATTCAGGACTTGATCGACCAACCTCTGGAAAATGGCATGTGCGTTCTTTATACCATAGGGCATTACCCTGAACTTGTAAAGTCCCTCAGGTGTTGAGAATGCTGTTGTCTTCTTGGCATCTTCTGTCAGGGATATTTGCCC
The DNA here is from genome assembly GCF_040938575.1 of Ambystoma mexicanum. NCBI lineage: Eukaryota > Metazoa > Chordata > Amphibia > Caudata > Ambystomatidae > Ambystoma > Ambystoma mexicanum. Next base: position 592,413,565 of record NC_090926.1, read on the forward strand.
AACACCCTGAAATCAGATCAAATTAAAGCTACTGAGATACTTGCCAGCATCCAGTTTGTCTAGTTTGTGGAAGTAGATGAGCATCTGTCTTGGTGACAGCACTTGGAGTTCTACAGTACACACAGAACCTTGAAACTGTAGTTCCTGTTTTTGGTATCAATACCACTGGCCTGGACCCCAAGGGCTGTTGGCGCACTTTATCACCCCTAGATTCAACATCTTGTTGACCTCAGACCTGATGTCTGGTTCGACTTTGTCTGACATCCTGTAACTCCTACTTTTGGTAGAAACGTTATCTTCAGTGTCAATCTCATGCTGGCACCAAGGTGTCAAGCCTGGAGATCGAGAAAAGAAGAGGGGGAAATTGCCTAAGCAAAGTTTTCACCTCACCTGGCTGGTGCATCGTTAGTTGAGGGGACAATTTTATACACTCAATGGAGCCATCTGAAGGGCTGCTCTGTAACACAACAGGGAGAAGTTCAGACTCCTCTTCCTACCTATCAAGCTAGGAGCAGGGCTCCCATTTCAATCCTAGGAAGGAATGCCTTCATTCTATTTACATGAAACGCTTTGGGATACTGGTTAAGTCTTCCAAGGTCCACTAAATAGTTCACCTCACCAAGTCCAACTAGCCAGTGAGAACAAGGTAATGTGTCCTGTAAAGCTATATACCTTATAGGGTTCATGATCAGGATGTCTTGGTCTGTAGAGACATGAACAAACTAAGCTTTCCGTTTCGCCAGTGCTTGTTCAGCCTTCACATTGGCCTGGGCTATTAGAAGGGTCATGCTTTTCCTTAATTCAAGCACATAGTCTACAACATTGGTGGTAATAGGAGGAGTGGGAGAGACTCATCCTTCCTTAGCTATAGGTAGGGGTTCTGTGACTGGTTGCCAAATAGGAGTTCAAAAAGGCTAAGAACAACCCCCTCTTGAGGTACCTCTCTGTAAGTGAAATAATAAGCATTGGTATCGAAAGGTGCCACTTCCTCCTTGGAGGCTCTTTGAGGGACCCAATCATGCTTTTCAGAGTTCTGTTGAATATCTCAACTAGACCATTTGTCTGTGGATGGTAGGCTGATGAAAATGTGACACCACACACTCCTTCCACGTGACCTGCATATACTCTACCTGGCACAACTTATTTAGGGAAGCCAACCCTAGTAAATACACTTAATTAAGCTTTAGCCTTTGACTTTGCAGTTACTGTATTAAATGGGATGGCCTCAGTGGTCAATCATACAGAAAACGGAATGGAGACTGCACTCATTGTTTCAATCAAGTTTTTAAACATATGTTGTAGAATTGCGCAAATATCTTCCATATAACTTTCTCACAGGTGCTAAGTTGAAACCAGATACACCCCAGTACCTGAAACAATGAAAATCACAAATGTATGGATGAAAACATCCATAACTCAACAGCACACTGTATTTTGTAAAGTCATAAAATATGATGTCAAGAAACTCAACCCAAAACTAAGGACTTAAGTTACATTTTATCAAGAGTTCTTTATAACAAAAAATGTATTGTAAACACTCCACTGTTAAAGAATACAATTATGGTGAACAAAAATAATTTCCATAGACATTGCATTTTCACCCCCAACACCCTTTCATCATGAGCCTGCGGTAACTTACTACAGTGCGGGACAAGTTGAGGGCTGCTCTGGTGGCTTTTTGAAAGCTTTAGAGACCCGGGGGCCGAGCTGTCAGCTCACTGCATCAGGGCGGGAACCCTGCCAACTGCCAAGCTGCCAGTATGAGGACGGTGTCCGGGAGCTGGCCCATTGCTTCAGGAGTGTTGCTGTGCCTGCAGCGCTAGCATGCTACCGTTGTAAATTCAGAATGAGGAGCGGCTGGGATCAGGCTATGGCGGTGATCCGGAGCTTGTGGAGACTAGTGCGCACCTTGGAGGGTGAGGGGTGAACTGCCAGTGACGAGTTAGGAGCTGCAGGCATCAGACACGCAGCGCAATAGCCAGGGAGCGGACCCCAACACTAGAGATTATCCGGTGTGAACGTGGCTGCAGCGAGGGTGTGCGTGGCTGGACTCAAGAAAGGGGTAATTGCCGATGTGCACCAAGCCTTCAGGCCTTGCGAAGAGTGGATTGTAAACAATGGGGAGAGGGAGAGCAGAGGCCACCCCTTTTTTTGCTTGGACACCCCAGAGTAACTGACCAGAAGGCCCATGTACCAAGTGAGTGGCGCAGGGAGATCCTTCTACATTGCACTGGATCAGGGAGTCGGGGCCTGGCAGCGCAGAGGGAGACTCTACAGGTCCAGCCACGAATTCCATGGTACCTCAGATGGGCTAACTGTGTAAATGGCCTTGGGTATCTACAGAGGGGGAGTGTGGCACCCATAAAATACATACCTTGTTGGCCCTTTCGTACGCTGTGCCTGCAGGAGATGTAGGAGGGGGGCCTGGTTGACCTGTGAGGTGCCAAAGAGCCACTACCTGCCGCTTGCTGAAGCACAATACCCTTGCACCACGGGGGGAATCCTCTGCACCACAACAGTGACAAGTGATACAAAGAGAGGCACTGTGCGGCGAGACTTCCCCACGGTTGAGTGACACAGAGGACTCTGGGGTGATGACTGAGGTGTTGTGGTAGCCACACAGGACCTGCTGGTGCTGCGCTTACACCTCTGCTTGCAGACCCCAACGGGAGAGGTAGAAAAGCAGTGACTACCCCATACATTGAGCTGCAGTGGTGCACCAAACGGATGGGGCAATAATGGCAGCTGGAGGTCAGTGTATCCTGCAGCAGGATGTACAGACAATTCTTCTTGAACTCAAGGCGTTTAGAGCAGAAGTGCAAACCTCTATAGGTGCCATTACGGATAGGTTCTCAAAGGTGGAAGATTGTGTGGAGAGCCTTGAACATAAAAAGCACACAGTGAATATAGCGGATGTGGGCTAAAGGTACGGATTAAGGAACTTGAGCGTAGAGAGAAGCCAAGAGTAAACTGGACGATATGGAGAATAAAGAGAGGAGGAACAATTTGAGCAAATGGGGCTGAATCTCCGAGAGAGTTGGAGCACCTGCTGGGTTGTGTGCTGAGGAACTTTTGGGATCAGCACCAGACAGAGAGATCTGCTTTGACATAGGGGTGCTGGATCTGCAGGGGGGCTGCGCTCTGTATTGGCCTAATGCCACTACTATAGTGACAAGGAGGAAATCCTGCGAAAAGCCCTTGAAGTGGGTGAAATAGAATGGGGAGGGGCTTCACTGACAATATTTCAGGACTTATAAACATACACTGGAGCAGAGATGAAAATGCAGACCCCTTACGTGGTGGCTTCGGGAGGAAGTACGATACCAGTGGCGGTTCCTCTTCGCCGTTTCCTTCGACCATGGTGGAGAACATTATGAACTACAGCAAGGGGAGAATGCGGCCCGCTGCTATTAGTTGCAAAAGGAAGGACCGACGCAGGACCAGTAGGGCCAATGCAATCTGCAGGAGCGCTTTAACAACTACTTTACACAGACAAAAGTGTTGCAAGTACAGCGGTGCAAGGAAATCCAGGAAGGTCCAGGTGTCTCAATCCTAGGCCCCTGGTTGAGAGTGGGGGCTCTTGTTAAAGAATGTTAAGTTACCCTGTGTTAGAAGGGGGTGGAAAGGTTATTCTGGTTTGACATTTTTTTTTGTTCAACGGGATGATCATATCCACTTATCCTACTGACCCAGATATGCCTGGGTGTTTCAGGAAGGCTGGGCGTGGGTCCCTGGCCAAAGACGGTTCTTTAAGAATGTTTCGGGGAGCATTCAGGTTACAGGGGGGAAGAGAGAGGGGCAGGGGCATACACGCATTGTTCTGTGACAGTCACAGTCACAGCATCAGCTTACCATAGCATCAGCATAAGCCCCAAATGTGGACTGGGTGGTGTTCCTCCGGAGGGTGTTCATTTATTTATTTTTCCATTTATAAAGCGCACTAAACCCGAGGGCATCAAGGCGCTGTTACACAAAAGAAGAATCAAGTGGAACATTCACAGGCAAAGGTTCTGTAGTCCTATGGCTGGGGACAGCAACATTTCACTTTCCTAATGTCAGGAGGATTGTATGCTGTCCCTCACCTATTGATTTGTGTATTTGTTTCATTCACAAATGGCTTAATCTGCATTTGTGAAATTCACTCTGCTTATCTGATGGGAGACCAGCCCTGTACAATAGACAGGCCCTATGTTCACAAACTGTGGCAGTCCAGTCCTCCTTATTATCGATCAAACACCTGGTGCTTAGTTATGCATTGGCTTCTAACACACATATGCCTGCAGGTCTGGAATTCTGATGATGGCAGGTTCTGCACGTTAAGCCTTTCCTAGCTTTAATGTAAGGGTAGTCCGGAACATCTGGACAGTAATGTGCATGCGGTACCTCGGCACAGGTGCTGTGGCAACTGTGAGCCAGAGAAGAATGAAAAACAAACATGAGCTAAATCACCTGTTTTGGCTTGGCTTTTGTGTATGAATTTGCCAGGCGCTGCCATATTGATACTAGATGCAACCGCTGAAAAGGGTGTGTACCCCTGGGCATATGATGCCAGTGCATGGAAAATGCGCAACTAATTTATCTTCAAGTCAAGACTGCTGACTTAGCTAAGGATGGTTTTATTTGCACTTGGTTCAGAAATGTGCAGGTTACCTTATTCTCAAAGTTGACGAGCCTATTTTGGGGGGCTGACGAGCAAAAGGTGTGCTTTGAAGGTACTAATCTATTACAAGCTTCCATCACCTGGACCACATTTCACAATAACCGCCCCATAAATGGCCTGTTACTGACAAATGTGAGGGGGGGGGGAGGGTATTTGCAGTCATGTTTGAGGGATAGAAATTGAAGTAGAATCGCAGCGGTTCAGATGGCTGCTTTTCGGCTTTAGAATAAATCCATGCCAGGGTCAGGAAAGCCCCTATCATGTGATGCACACCCCCCTGCACCTGTTCCAATCAGGCACAGAAAGTTGACTTTGCTTGCAGTGCATCTTGGAGTGAATCACATTTTTTGTACACAGTGCACCTTAAAATGAGCGGACACGACCCCTTACTTGCGCAAATGCACATAGGGGAAAAGAGGACATTTGAATGTGTGCATACATTCAAATGCCCTTTATGCATAGGTTGCATCTGTTTGTTGGTGCAAGTGATGAGATGCAGGACTCCATTACCCATGTTATGGTAACAGGAGCTGAATGCAGAATAGAGTTCACGAGAGAACAAAATCAATCATGTAGAAATCCAGAAGCAAGATCACAAGGCGGGCGCTTGCATGCATGACGTGTGAGCACAAGTATGTTGGCGCTCAGAGGTGCTAGGAGAAGGAGCCCAGTGGAAGGTCTCTTGGGACTGGTGGAGAATGAGTGGTACAGGAGCAAGGGACACACTAGAGACAATGCTGGAGCTGTCTTTAATGAATAAGCCCTTAAGAGCTGTGAATAGAGAACGGTGGGCAGAGGCATACTCTGGAGCAAGCGGTGTGCTGGAAGACTGGTATGAAGGCACTATAATGGTGGGAGGAGACTTTAATATGATCGCAGATCCGGCAGTTGCTTGGTGGGCCACAAGGGGAAATAGGATCAGAATGAGGAGATGGGAACACCAGGAGTTTGCACAATTGCCCCAGTAGCAATTGTGGGCGGATGTTGGGATATCTAGCTTTCCGCAGCCCAGGGGGAACACTTTTTTCTCCCCACCACCAAACATATACTAGGATAGACCTTTTGCTGGTGCCCCAGGAACAGGGGAATTCTGTCACCCTTCCTAAGGTTGTGACGGTGACCTGGTCACATTGGAACGGTGGGTAGAGAGTGGGCGCCTTGGTGGCACTGCAAAGACAACCTCCTGCGAGATCCAATATTCAAAGATTTTTTGGGGAAGGAGAGCTGCTGTTATTTTAAGACTAACACTACTGGGAGGTCCACTTAAAAAATGTTTGGGATGCGGCCTGTAAAGACTGGAGGGTGTATCTGTACTTCTCCCCCCTTATTTGGTTGGGACAGAGGCACAGAGCACCCCAGCCAAGGTTCTCTATATGGTAGCTGGACGAGCAACCAAGGCTTGAGATCTCAGGAGGTGATGGAGGCTGGTTCTTAAGTACAGTAAGTCCCCAAGCCCCGTAAAGGAATGTCAACACGCTGCTGGGTGATAACACAGCTTCTTTATATAAAGTAAGGTTAAGGTGTATATATACACATAAATAATTCACTTTGTACTCATGTATTTCTATTCAAATAATGCAAAATATATATATATATACTCTGTGTTACCACACAAGACTTAGATTCATTAATGATCCACCAACTGCTGACAGTTCTTAAAAAGCATAGCAATTGTAAGTATGATGTAACCTCATAGATCAAGAAAGAAGGGAAGGTTAGTTTCAGAACATTGACAGTATACTTTCTTTAGACTTAAATAGTGATACTGTATGAGACTCCCCCCACCTAGGCAATCTGTAAAGGAAAAGTCAAGGTTTACTTTATCTGGTCTATTACAGCCCACTACAAATAAGATCAATAATGCTCTGCTTTATTTTTATAGGTTCCACCACCACAAAGTACCTGAGATGCCACAGGAAATCAGGAACCACGATGTAATGTATCTGGGACCCCTGGAGGATTGCAGAGGCTGGAAGACGCTCTTTCTCGTCACATTACCTTTAGTGCCTTGGCAGCCGAATTGGTGGAGTTTCTTGGCTTTACTCAACGGGACCCCAGAAGGATGGACCCACTTTGCAAGAAGCAGTTGTTGGGATGCAGAAGCCAAGAGAAAAGGAGGAAACATACAGTGTCCGAAAGGCAGCACTTTCGGTCTTCGCAGTGGTCTGAGTTGGTGAGTCGTTACTCTGGCAGTGGATGTCCCTTGAAGGCGAACCTTGCTGTGGACTCCGAAATGGCCTGGCTGAAGAAAAGACACCTGGGAACCCTGGATGCCTTTCGGTGGCGATTTTGCGGTTCACCAACGTTTGGTTGTTCCGTGTTGCAGCCTCAGCACAGACCTCTGGATGGCTTCTGGTGACCTGGACTCAACCACTGGACTGGACTATGGACCCTCACCAAAGCTGGACCATCAGGATGTCTTCTTTTAATTTTGGTGGCGGGAAACCCACCAGCAGTTCTTCCTCTGCACTCAGCGAACTGGGATGATCTTCGGCAGGAGAAAGTGGTCCGATGCCATGTCAGGGATGTCCCTTGAAAGATTCTTTATTCAGGTGGAACTTCCGCAGCTCCCGCTATCCAGCACACTATGCCAGGGTACCCCCTCTTCTGGGCGGTAGACAGCAATCTGGCTTCTGTAGGAATGCCCCTGAACACTCGCACAGGAAATAATACAACCCGCTAGGGGAAAAGGCCCAAGACACCTCTTGCAAGGATAACCAGGATTTTATTCCTAAATAATAGGAGTGCAGCAGCAAAGAGCTCTGCTGTTGCTGAACGTTCCTCCAAATCCTGCATGAGCAGCACATTAAGAAGGTACATAGTGTCATCAGTGACATTACATACAGTAGAAACCCCGGCGGCTGGTTGGTGAGATCCTATATATCGGCCGCCTATCCATAGGGGATGCCAGGTCATTGGTCCCAGCCCCTTCTCTCCATCTTATTCCACGTGGGTGGTGATGCAATCGTCATTGGTCATGAGGTGGTGGCTAATTGGTAATTATGTACAAACTACACAATACATCTCTATCTATGTAGCAGTGCACCTGGTACAAGCAGACAGGGCCCAGAGGGAAAAAGCTGAGGTTTTACCAACTCGCAGCATTCACTTGCTTCCAAACAGGACGGGAACTCTCCAAGGTCTTCCACCCTCCTTTTGGACTATAATTGTATCCCTCCCCGTGCCCCACAGTGCAAATCACGTGACCCAGAAGTGAAGGCAAGAAAGAAAAGCCCTGCTTTCTTGATCAATCATGAGTCTAACAGTTTTATGATCAGTGGTCTGCGGCTAGCTGGCACTCTAATGCCCTGCAGAAATGCCTGGTCCGGATCACCAGGCATTTTCCTTAGGATGTGGTGGTGTGGTCCCTGGAACGGGTTGCTAGCCCAAGCCACTCCCTCCCAACTGTTTCGCTGACAGGCTATTGCCCAGCGTGCAGTGCAGTTGGGAGTGGTTTGTTTATGTGTCTCAATGGAATGAGGAAGAATGATAAGACTTCTGGTGGAGCCTAAGGGTAAACAAGTGAAGTGCATTATTGCCTGCTGTCTACACCCTTTTCCCCCTTACCACCCTTCCACTACCTCAGAGGAACGCTGGGTGTAGGCGTTCTACTCCAACGCATGTAAATATGAGAGCCACTGTTGCTGCTTGTGACTTCAGGAAACGCTAATTCCGGGTAAGCGTTGAGGCACGCTGGTGTTCGGGAGAGCAAGTGGACCACTGCTGAGCTGGAATCAGGTAAACTGAATGAAATAACAGACAAAATCCTCCGGCACGTGGAGTCAGGAGCACGGCAAGCGCTACACCACTTGCAATCTTGCTGGAAACAACGCTAAGCACTGGGTGTGGCCCATGGTGGGGTTTGTATAGCCCTGGGCTGCACCTGTCCACTAGACCACCATGGATACTAGCTGTATGGGCTGCTTGGGGGCTGCTTGGGGGCCATCTTGGTTTCCAGGCAGAGGCCTAAATTGGCAACCATTTTGGCTGGGGCACTCACTGTGTGCAAATAGGTGCGGACGCCAACAAGCCACCCTTATTGTCCATTGCTGGCCAGTGTTGTCCAAACATTTCTGGTGAGAGTATAAATGAAAGCCTTCCATTCTGTTAGGGATCATGACAGTGGTCTTAAGGCTAGGGCCTTTGGGTGCTATAACTTAGAATTGGGACTTGTGGGGGTTGAACGCCCTGCCCTCCTTCTCATGGGATTTTATCATATCGAAATGCTCAGCCCTCCTCCTGTGGCCTTTGTGGGATGTTCTAACCCATGGGCTCTGCCCTGCAACATCATTGTGCGCAGCTTTCATCAAAACAACAGAATGGCCGCCGAAAAGCCTTATGTGCGTTAGAAATCGCTGAGAAGTGCTCAGGGAAACCTGAAAAATAGGCCGCCAATCCATTCTGCCTATGTCAGTGGTAAAACAGGAGACCACACTGCCAAAACCTATCATTGGGCTGCCCACAGAGTGGAATAGATCTGCTTGAAAAGGCAGTGCTGCATTGCCAGGAAAATCCAGAAGTGTTTAAAATCAGTTTTTCCTTGGCTGTTGAAAAGTGCAAAATCATGGTTCCCAAACATCAGAAAAGATCCAACATCCTTGTTGGGTGTTAAACATAACTTTATTTAAAGAATCCCCACAAGCACAATGTCAGGAGAAGTACCTTTCATCACAAAAATAACCCCATTCAAAAGGGTGCTTGCTTGGGAAAATATGTCAGAATATGGGCGCAGTACCGCTGCTCGCCTGTGTCAAAGCTGTCATTTGTTTGTTTGTTTGTTTGTTTGTTTATTTGTTTATTCATTTGTTATGCACACCAGACTCGTAAGTAAAAGGGCGCAGCAGCATGGAGATGCAAAGCTTACAAAGTTGTGAAATGTGCACAGGATACAATATTTACATACTTAAAGATATACACAATGTACATAATAGGGGCAAAGACTAAAAATGGCCTATGTAATTACAAAAATAAACAATAAGCACTGTACAAAAAATATATATTGCAAAGGTGATGCCCTTCGTATATCACTTGGGATCACAGGTAGACTAGACTACACATGGTCTTCAGATGTTAACGCAGTAATGCACTATTCATGCAGGGTGAGAATCTGAAGAAGGTCTCTTCAGATGTGGGCAGGTCCACAACGGGTACTGGGGGACTAGGGGTCAGTAGCAATGATGTATTTTATTACATTTTTTTCTGAAGTGTAGGTAGGGTTGGTCGGCTGTCAGATCTTGAGGCAATGAGTTCCATAATTTCGCTGCCTTTACAGTAAAGCTGTTACCACCAATAGTGGTGAGCTTATATTTAGGTATGGTCAGGCAGTTAACATTCCCCGTTCTGGTAGGTCTGAGAGAAGTTCTTCTCTGGAGTTTATAAGGTAGCTGGGGGCTGCGTTATTGAGGGCTTTATAGGTCAAGGAAAACGTTTTTAGTTGTATTTTATTGGATGTGGATAACCATTTGTGCTGGCGTCTCAAGGAGGAGATGTGTTTTTTTTTATTTATGCCTAGGGGTGCTCTTAGGGCATTGTTTTGTACTGTGTGGAGCTTTTGGATGGTAGATTTATTGGTACCACTGTATAGGGCATTACAGTAATCAATTCTGGAGAGTATTAGGGCTCTGGCCAAGATCAGGCAGTTATTGTCAGAGAGGAATAGCTTACCAGCTCTGAGTAACTTGCAGGTGTAAACCGTGGAGGAGGTAAGGGATTTGACCTGTTTATCAAAGGACAATGTGGAGTCCAAATAGAATCCAAGGGTTTTTACCTCCTTAGAGACTTTGATGGTGTCCCCATCAATATTAAATGAGGAAAATTCTTGGCCTAGTTTTTTAATGTTGGCCTGTGAGCCTAGAATTATTAGCTCGGTCTTATCATCGTTCAAGCACAAGCCATGAGTGGCCTTCCACGCTTGGATGATAAGGTATACTTTGTTCACTAATCCCGTGTCTGTACTGTAATCCCCAGAAAGCGGGAGGAGAATCTGAGTATCATCTGCGTAATTAGTGTAGGTGATACCCAGATGGTCCAGATCGTCACGCAGTGGCTTAGTGAAGATATTGGCAAAGGTTGGTGAGATACATGAACCTTGGGGAACAACGCATAGGATGGGTGTTGGGTCAGCAGCTGCAGAGGGGGTGAAGACTCTCATAGTTCTCTCACTCAGGAAGGACTCAATCCATTTGATGGCTCGCGTGGAGAAGTGGGCCGCAGAATCAAGGTGTCGGCATAGGACCTTGTGATTGACCAGATCAAATGCAGCAGAGAGATCAAGTAGGAGCAGGAGTACTGTCCTACCCTTGTCTCTCTGCTCGTTTATTTGGGACTTTAGGTCGATTAAGGCTGTCTCTGTTCCGTGTAGTGGACGGAAACTAGATTGTCTATTACCTAGGAGTTTGTGCGGTTCAAGGTGTTTTTGAATTTGGATATAGGCAGCTTTATCCAGTATTTTGAGTAGAAATGGGACTGTGGTAATGGGCCAGTAATTAGTGGGAATAAGAGGATCTAATGTCTGTTTCTTGAGGAGGGGGAGCACCCATGATAGTTTGAGGTTAGCAGGAATGGTGCCTGTGGCAAATGAGGCATTTATCAGTTTAGTGATGAATGGGGATAGTTCTCTGGCAGCATCTTTTATTAGTTGTGCTGGGCAGATATCACCTTTACATTTCGAAGGCTTCAGAGACAGGATAATGTTTCTACCTCCAAGATAGACATTTTAGAAAAATGGAAGGTACTATTGTGTGCCGGTGGTGAGACATTAGGCAAAAGGGTATTGGGCGAGTGCTGTAGGTTAAGTACTCCTTTTTTTTGTTGAATTTTATTTAGGAGTGTGTTCATAGCTAGGGCATGTTGGATGTCTGTACATCAGGATTTGTCCTTAGTGCAAACACCGGGTATAGCAATTGGGGCCTCTAGTTCTTTGAGTATGGAAAAGAGTTCTTTTATACTAGAATTAGAGTTAGCAATACGCTCATTGTAGGAATTACGTTTTGCACAGCAGATTTCCTTCTTGTAATGTGAAGAGAGTGAAGTTAATTTAACTTTGTTCTCACTAGAGGGGCAAAGTCTCCAATTAGTTTCACTTTTATTCTTTAAGATGCAAAGGTCTTTAAGTTGTGGTGTGAACCATTTGTTTAAATGGGCTATTGGTTTGCTAGGTCTGAGTTTGACAGGGTGTCAGGATTAGTCAGGTGAGTACAAAGGCAGCGAATATGGCAAGGGAAATGTGCACCCAGGAACAACGACTCAGGTATGCTAGAACCCAGGAGTGCAAATAGAGTGTGACGTCAAAACCAATATATGAAAAGGGGTGTGGGGTAAGCACCTGACCGCGAGGAAAGTCGGCAAGCGCCTTACCCCCAATTGCTGTTACAGGTACTGACAGCGCTAAACCCACGTGGAGGGCAAGCAATGACAGGATCTGTGTACTAACACTCTTGATGGTATTACATAAGGGAATTTAAGAACTGTACTCACGAGGACGGGATACACCTCTTGAATGTCAGCTAGCCCACGAATCCTGTTGGTGAATCTGGGACCCAGAAAGGCTATAACAGCAATGGGAGTAGTAGGGAGGTCCAGAGGACAAGGGCTGAAGGCAGCCGGAGTGAGGCAGGCTGCCGGGCAGGGAGCCCAGAGGACGAGGGCTGAGGCTGGGAATCAGCAGAGCGAGATCCGCTGCAATGTGGAGAGCCCGGCAGGGCAAGGGCGGAGACTGGAAGGCAGCAGAGCGTGATCCGCTGCTATGTGGAGAGCCCGCAGGGCAAGGGCGGAGACTGGAAGGCAGCAGAGTGAGATCCGCTGCAATGTGGAGAGCCCGCAGGGCAAGGGCGGAGACTGAAAGGCAGCCGAGCGTGATCCGCTGCAGAAAACTAAATACCTAAGTTGGAATAGGGATTACAACTTAGAGGGGAAAACATAAGCATTCACACAGGAGCTAGCTACCACCACACACCACACCTAATGATCAAATGGGAAATGGATGCAGAAGTGCAATGGAAAACATGGAATGGATCCTCTAGAAAGTAAGGATCAGGAGCAGGGAAAAAACGATATAACCTATGCAAACTTTTCCCTACCCCTCCAAGGAAAAGACAGGAAACTAAACTAAGAGGAAGGCTAAGGCAAATGGGTATCAGCAGCAAAGGACAGAGTCAAAGAAATATAGAACACAGACAAACTGGGCTGCATCTAAAAGGGGAAAGCACTGAGAAATGCTGCCTGCAAACAGGGGAAGACAAAAAGGGAAATCAAGGGAGCAGAAATCAATTAGCGCATGAATCCGAATTTCAGGGCGGAGGAAACAAGAAAACAGGAACAAGGAAGTAGGTACAAAGGCAAGGAACCAGGAACCAGGGACTAGTCAAAAACAGGAACACTGCAATCGATGACCAGCGCTGGACTGAAGTGAGACTGAGGCTTTTAAAGCTGTTTAACGAGCACACGCCCTGGTGTGCTGACTGCTGCACCTGCAGCCACAGGTGTTGCCTATCCTCCACCCAACCTTGTCCTGCAAGGGTGGAGGTGGAGCAGTGGGCCAGGCATTCTGGGAAGCATAGTCATTTGGTTAAAGAAGCATGCTGGCTGCCAAAAACCTGGAATGGATCCGGAAGGGAAGTAGTTTGGAAAATAGGGATTTAGCGCTCCCAATTCATTACAGCACTGTGGCATTAGGTTCGGAGGAAATGTCCAGCAAGGAATAAGCCCCAAAACATGCCCCCAAGTGGCGGGAACGGGAGCGAAGGGAGCGAGTCGTGACAGTATACCCCCTCCTACGGCCCTCTTCGGGTGCCCGCCACCCGTACGAGACTTCTTCTTTCCATGATGGGAGTGCTTTTTCTTTGGAGGAGGCACTGATGGAAATGGTGGCTTGTGGGCAAAGGCAGATGGGCTTCCATGATAGGAGTGTGTTGTCCTTGGAGGTGATACTGATGGAAACGGTGACTTCTGGTGAGGAAGAGACTCATGGTTCGAAGAAAAGCATGAAGAATTTGCAGGACCTGGAGCAGAGTTGGAAGGTCCAGGAAGCTCAGTCACTGGGAGTGGACCCTTGTAAGTCTTTGCGGAGGGAGGCAGGCTGGCGCAACTTGCCTTAGACGAAGGTAGAAGTTCTGTTAGCCTTTCTGCCGAGAGCGGACATGCGGGAGGTGAGGAAGTTGCTGGCTTCAGGGAATGTTCATGTTCAGCCATTAGAGAAGGTGGCGGCTGAGGTAGAGGTTCAGATCTTCTTCTGTCATCCATCTGGGAAAAGGCTTGTGGTTGAAAATGATTAAGGTTTGACTGCACATATTCTACGCCTTGGATGCCTGGAAGTCCCATGGGTTGTACGAGGCTGGTACTCCTGGTGACAGTCGTGTAGTCACTTTGTTGCACGTTGGATACAACAGCAGGGACGTTTGGCATACTGATAGGAGTGATAGACACAGTACTTGGTATTTCAGGCACACTCGCAGAAGGAGCAATAACAGACACATCTTGAACTGCAGCAGTCATTCCCTTCCTTTGGCTACTAGCACCCAACTGGTGCTTCTTGGCGGAATTCTGTTGCACAAGTTCTGTAGGTAATACGCCGGTCTGCACCACCCCCTGTGCACACCCAGGTGAGTGGTTCTGACTCACCACTTGGTCCAGCTTGATGACTCTGAAGCGGGAGCTGGCAAAAGTCTCAAACTCTGATGCTGCATCTTTAGGAGGCTCTGATGCTAAAGTGAAGCAGTTGGGAGAATCGTCTTGTGGAAAAGGCAGGCCTTCTGGTGCTCCTCCTGAAGCAAAAGAAAGGCAATCTAAACGTTCATCGACAGTAAATGATTGGGATTCAGGAGGACTGTCTGGAGCAGTAGAAAATATAGCAGGATCTGATGGTGTAGACCGGTATACCTCTGATGTTGGAAGCGAAGTTAAGCAGGATACCGGTGTATCATGAACTGAAGGCAAACAAGCAATAAACTCTGGAACTGAAGACATGCATATATGATGGACTACCGGAGGCTCTCTGGCTGAAGGATGATCTTCTGGATGAGTCACTGTAGCTGAAGACAGGCAGGCCAGAGGAAACTTTGAAGCTGAAGGCATGCGAGTTGGATCCATCTCGGTAGCTGAATCCAAACATGTCAGGGTCTTTGGGACTAACCCCGTGCATGGTGGAGGCTCTTGATTAAATGGCAGACATGGCAGCGGTTCATTGATTGAAGACACGTGTACCAAAGATGACTGCAGGGCTGTGGATTGGATCATAGAAGAGTCAATGGTTGTAGGAGGACACACAGAAGTCTCAGAAGTTGATAGACACATTAGTGGCTCAGGAATGGAGGGCACCTTTAGGGCATTAGACTCCTTGGCTCCAGTAACCAAGGACTGAACTGTACCCTTGCAGTCCTTTTCTTTAGTGGGTGACACAGAGTCTCTTTCTTTGTGGAAGTCAAAATCAACCAGTGGAATCACCATAGTAAAGTCTCTGTTAATCAGGATTTCGTCAATTGTCCATTCCTCTATCTTAGCTTCTGAAAGAGGCAGATTAACAATCAACAGTTCAGGAATCGCCTGCTGGTCTTTTGGTTCTGTATACTGTGGAATGAGTTCATCAGAACATGAAATCTGTACTGTCTCTGACTGTTCGTATTGATCAGAATTGGCAGAAGGAAGAGTGAACCCAGAGGTAAGATCGTCTTCCACATCAGCTTTAACATCTACTTCAGTCTCAGCAGCTGTATCAAGAGCAGGACCTAAGCCTACTGTAGTGACTGAATCTGTGTATGCCACCTTTGTGTATTATGTTTGGAGATCAGAAGCTTGTATGTGTGCTAGCTCAGAATTATGACAGACTGCTACACAGGAAACTTTAGGTAAAGGAGTGGCTTGTACATCTTCAGCTAACTGCAATCCCTGACAATCAGCAGAACAATTGTTAGAAACTGTGCCCGGATTGAGCGCTGTGCTAGACGAAAGACCTTCACTCCCAATAGATCTAACATATCGACAAATATCATGGTTTACTAAAGTCTCTACCCTCAGGGGCTGAACAGTGTTCACTTCCTCCACATCAACAGATAAAGTCTGAGGTGTATTCAGTAAAGAGTGTAAGGTTTTGTTTTCCTCTTGTGCAGAAATGAGTTTTTGTCTTAACTCCTCAAGTTTAGCTCTTAGCATGCCCTGCATTAACTGTACATCACTATCAGTAGGCACAGGGGGAAGCATAGTGGCATCAGGGCTGGATCCTGCACTAGCAATCTGGATGTGCATTGATTGTACATTGTCCTCTACTGCTTGCAGGTTCTGTGATTTATAGTTCCTCTTACCAACTTGGTCTGTGTTTCCCTTAAACAAACTATTGACATTAGACCTCTTGGCATTAGGGACTACAGTATGTACCTGTGCAACGGAGTATGCGTTAGACTGAGGGTAGAAAACAGAAGTTATGCAAGAAACCCCTCTATTCTTTATGTTGGTATCAGGAAACTGTTCCATCTGAGGTGAAGCACAACTGGAATCATGGGGTTCAACAACCGAGGTACTCTCGTATAATAAGTCTAACAGTGTGTTGTTTTCTGCGGCTAAGGCTTGTGCTGACATAGAATCGGGATCAAAACCAAAGATAGAACTAGGATCAGGCCATGTAGGGTGTGCTATCCTATGGGAAAAATACTTTGCACGTAAATGCCCATTCGTGACAAGGAGTTCATTGGAGTCAGGCCTAGTGATTTGATTGTCACAGGTAAATGTAGGGGAGGCCTTCTGTACAAACTTGTTAGAGGCCTTGCTGCCTTTCTTTCTTAAACTTGCCATATTCAATGGGAATTTTGGGCTGGTCATTCTGTCAGGATTAGTCAGGCGAGTACAAAGGCAGCGAATATGGCAAGGGAAATGTGCACCCAGGAACAACGACTCAGGTATGCTAGAACCCAGGAGTGCAAATAGAGTGTGACGTCAAAACCAATATATGAAAAGGGGTGTGGGGTAAGCACCTGACCGCGAGGAAAGTCGGCAAGCGCCTTACCCCCAATTGCTGTTACAGGTACTGACAGCGCTAAACCCACGTGGAGGGCAAGCAATGACAGGATCTGTGTACTAACACTCTTGATGGTATTACATAAGGGAATTTAAGAACTGTACTCACGAGGACGGGATACACCTCTTGAATGTCAGCTAGCCCACGAATCCTGTTGGTGAATCTGGGACCCAGAAAGGCTATAACAGCAATGGGAGTAGTAGGGAGGTCCAGAGGACAAGGGCTGAAGGCAGCCGGAGTGAGGCAGGCTGCCGGGCAGGGAGCCCAGAGGACGAGGGCTGAGGCTGGGAATCAGCAGAGCGAGATCCGCTGCAATGTGGAGAGCCCGGCAGGGCAAGGGCGGAGACTGGAAGGCAGCAGAGCGTGATCCGCTGCTATGTGGAGAGCCCGCAGGGCAAGGGCGGAGACTGGAAGGCAGCAGAGTGAGATCCGCTGCAATGTGGAGAGCCCGCAGGGCAAGGGCGGAGACTGAAAGGCAGCCGAGCGTGATCCGCTGCAGAAAACTAAATACCTAAGTTGGAATAGGGATTACAACTTAGAGGGGAAAACATAAGCATTCACACAGGAGCTAGCTACCACCACACACCACACCTAATGATCAAATGGGAAATGGATGCAGAAGTGCAATGGAAAACATGGAATGGATCCTCTAGAAAGTAAGGATCAGGAGCAGGGAAAAAACGATATAACCTATGCAAACTTTTCCCTACCCCTCCAAGGAAAAGACAGGAAACTAAACTAAGAGGAAGGCTAAGGCAAATGGGTATCAGCAGCAAAGGACAGAGTCAAAGAAATATAGAACACAGACAAACTGGGCTGCATCTAAAAGGGGAAAGCACTGAGAAATGCTGCCTGCAAACAGGGGAAGACAAAAAGGGAAATCAAGGGAGCAGAAATCAATTAGCGCATGAATCCGAATTTCAGGGCGGAGGAAACAAGAAAACAGGAACAAGGAAGTAGGTACAAAGGCAAGGAACCAGGAACCAGGGACTAGTCAAAAACAGGAACACTGCAATCGATGACCAGCGCTGGACTGAAGTGAGACTGAGGCTTTTAAAGCTGTTTAACGAGCACACGCCCTGGTGTGCTGACTGCTGCACCTGCAGCCACAGGTGTTGCCTATCCTCCACCCAACCTTGTCCTGCAAGGGTGGAGGTGGAGCAGTGGGCCAGGCATTCTGGGAAGCATAGTCATTTGGTTAAAGAAGCATGCTGGCTGCCAAAAACCTGGAATGGATCCGGAAGGGAAGTAGTTTGGAAAATAGGGATTTAGCGCTCCCAATTCATTACAGCACTGTGGCATTAGGTTCGGAGGAAATGTCCAGCAAGGAATAAGCCCCAAAACATGCCCCCAAGTGGCGGGAACGGGAGCGAAGGGAGCGAGTCGTGACAGTATACCCCCTCCTACGGCCCTCTTCGGGTGCCCGCCACCCGTACGAGACTTCTTCTTTCCATGATGGGAGTGCTTTTTCTTTGGAGGAGGCACTGATGGAAATGGTGGCTTGTGGGCAAAGGCAGATGGGCTTCCATGATAGGAGTGTGTTGTCCTTGGAGGTGATACTGATGGAAACGGTGACTTCTGGTGAGGAAGAGACTCATGGTTCGAAGAAAAGCATGAAGAATTTGCAGGACCTGGAGCAGAGTTGGAAGGTCCAGGAAGCTCAGTCACTGGGAGTGGACCCTTGTAAGTCTTTGCGGAGGGAGGCAGGCTGGCGCAACTTGCCTTAGACGAAGGTAGAAGTTCTGTTAGCCTTTCTGCCGAGAGCGGACATGCGGGAGGTGAGGAAGTTGCTGGCTTCAGGGAATGTTCATGTTCAGCCATTAGAGAAGGTGGCGGCTGAGGTAGAGGTTCAGATCTTCTTCTGTCATCCATCTGGGAAAAGGCTTGTGGTTGAAAATGATTAAGGTTTGACTGCACATATTCTACGCCTTGGATGCCTGGAAGTCCCATGGGTTGTACGAGGCTGGTACTCCTGGTGACAGTCGTGTAGTCACTTTGTTGCACGTTGGATACAACAGCAGGGACGTTTGGCATACTGATAGGAGTGATAGACACAGTACTTGGTATTTCAGGCACACTCGCAGAAGGAGCAATAACAGACACATCTTGAACTGCAGCAGTCATTCCCTTCCTTTGGCTACTAGCACCCAACTGGTGCTTCTTGGCGGAATTCTGTTGCACAAGTTCTGTAGGTAATACGCCGGTCTGCACCACCCCCTGTGCACACCCAGGTGAGTGGTTCTGACTCACCACTTGGTCCAGCTTGATGACTCTGAAGCGGGAGCTGGCAAAAGTCTCAAACTCTGATGCTGCATCTTTAGGAGGCTCTGATGCTAAAGTGAAGCAGTTGGGAGAATCGTCTTGTGGAAAAGGCAGGCCTTCTGGTGCTCCTCCTGAAGCAAAAGAAAGGCAATCTAAACGTTCATCGACAGTAAATGATTGGGATTCAGGAGGACTGTCTGGAGCAGTAGAAAATATAGCAGGATCTGATGGTGTAGACCGGTATACCTCTGATGTTGGAAGCGAAGTTAAGCAGGATACCGGTGTATCATGAACTGAAGGCAAACAAGCAATAAACTCTGGAACTGAAGACATGCATATATGATGGACTACCGGAGGCTCTCTGGCTGAAGGATGATCTTCTGGATGAGTCACTGTAGCTGAAGACAGGCAGGCCAGAGGAAACTTTGAAGCTGAAGGCATGCGAGTTGGATCCATCTCGGTAGCTGAATCCAAACATGTCAGGGTCTTTGGGACTAACCCCGTGCATGGTGGAGGCTCTTGATTAAATGGCAGACATGGCAGCGGTTCATTGATTGAAGACACGTGTACCAAAGATGACTGCAGGGCTGTGGATTGGATCATAGAAGAGTCAATGGTTGTAGGAGGACACACAGAAGTCTCAGAAGTTGATAGACACATTAGTGGCTCAGGAATGGAGGGCACCTTTAGGGCATTAGACTCCTTGGCTCCAGTAACCAAGGACTGAACTGTACCCTTGCAGTCCTTTTCTTTAGTGGGTGACACAGAGTCTCTTTCTTTGTGGAAGTCAAAATCAACCAGTGGAATCACCATAGTAAAGTCTCTGTTAATCAGGATTTCGTCAATTGTCCATTCCTCTATCTTAGCTTCTGAAAGAGGCAGATTAACAATCAACAGTTCAGGAATCGCCTGCTGGTCTTTTGGTTCTGTATACTGTGGAATGAGTTCATCAGAACATGAAATCTGTACTGTCTCTGACTGTTCGTATTGATCAGAATTGGCAGAAGGAAGAGTGAACCCAGAGGTAAGATCGTCTTCCACATCAGCTTTAACATCTACTTCAGTCTCAGCAGCTGTATCAAGAGCAGGACCTAAGCCTACTGTAGTGACTGAATCTGTGTATGCCACCTTTGTGTATTATGTTTGGAGATCAGAAGCTTGTATGTGTGCTAGCTCAGAATTATGACAGACTGCTACACAGGAAACTTTAGGTAAAGGAGTGGCTTGTACATCTTCAGCTAACTGCAATCCCTGACAATCAGCAGAACAATTGTTAGAAACTGTGCCCGGATTGAGCGCTGTGCTAGACGAAAGACCTTCACTCCCAATAGATCTAACATATCGACAAATATCATGGTTTACTAAAGTCTCTACCCTCAGGGGCTGAACAGTGTTCACTTCCTCCACATCAACAGATAAAGTCTGAGGTGTATTCAGTAAAGAGTGTAAGGTTTTGTTTTCCTCTTGTGCAGAAATGAGTTTTTGTCTTAACTCCTCAAGTTTAGCTCTTAGCATGCCCTGCATTAACTGTACATCACTATCAGTAGGCACAGGGGGAAGCATAGTGGCATCAGGGCTGGATCCTGCACTAGCAATCTGGATGTGCATTGATTGTACATTGTCCTCTACTGCTTGCAGGTTCTGTGATTTATAGTTCCTCTTACCAACTTGGTCTGTGTTTCCCTTAAACAAACTATTGACATTAGACCTCTTGGCATTAGGGACTACAGTATGTACCTGTGCAACGGAGTATGCGTTAGACTGAGGGTAGAAAACAGAAGTTATGCAAGAAACCCCTCTATTCTTTATGTTGGTATCAGGAAACTGTTCCATCTGAGGTGAAGCACAACTGGAATCATGGGGTTCAACAACCGAGGTACTCTCGTATAATAAGTCTAACAGTGTGTTGTTTTCTGCGGCTAAGGCTTGTGCTGACATAGAATCGGGATCAAAACCAAAGATAGAACTAGGATCAGGCCATGTAGGGTGTGCTATCCTATGGGAAAAATACTTTGCACGTAAATGCCCATTCGTGACAAGGAGTTCATTGGAGTCAGGCCTAGTGATTTGATTGTCACAGGTAAATGTAGGGGAGGCCTTCTGTACAAACTTGTTAGAGGCCTTGCTGCCTTTCTTTCTTAAACTTGCCATATTCAATGGGAATTTTGGGCTGGTCATTCTGTCAGGATTAGTCAGGCGAGTACAAAGGCAGCGAATATGGCAAGGGAAATGTGCACCCAGGAACAACGACTCAGGTATGCTAGAACCCAGGAGTGCAAATAGAGTGTGACGTCAAAACCAATATATGAAAAGGGGTGTGGGGTAAGCACCTGACCGCGAGGAAAGTCGGCAAGCGCCTTACCCCCAATTGCTGTTACAGGTACTGACAGCGCTAAACCCACGTGGAGGGCAAGCAATGACAGGATCTGTGTACTAACACTCTTGATGGTATTACATAAGGGAATTTAAGAACTGTACTCACGAGGACGGGATACACCTCTTGAATGTCAGCTAGCCCACGAATCCTGTTGGTGAATCTGGGACCCAGAAAGGCTATAACAGCAATGGGAGTAGTAGGGAGGTCCAGAGGACAAGGGCTGAAGGCAGCCGGAGTGAGGCAGGCTGCCGGGCAGGGAGCCCAGAGGACGAGGGCTGAGGCTGGGAATCAGCAGAGCGAGATCCGCTGCAATGTGGAGAGCCCGGCGGGGCAAGGGCGGAGACTGGAAGGCAGCAGAGCGTGATCCGCTGCTATGTGGAGAGCCCGCAGGGCAAGGGCGGAGACTGGAAGGCAGCAGAGTGAGATCCGCTGCAATGTGGAGAGCCCGCAGGGCAAGGGCGGAGACTGAAAGGCAGCCGAGCGTGATCCGCTGCAGAAAACTAAATACCTAAGTTGGAATAGGGATTACAACTTAGAGGGGAAAACATAAGCATTCACACAGGAGCTAGCTACCACCACACACCACACCTAATGATCAAATGGGAAATGGATGCAGAAGTGCAATGGAAAACATGGAATGGATCCTCTAGAAAGTAAGGATCAGGAGCAGGGAAAAAACGATATAACCTATGCAAACTTTTCCCTACCCCTCCAAGGAAAAGACAGGAAACTAAACTAAGAGGAAGGCTAAGGCAAATGGGTATCAGCAGCAAAGGACAGAGTCAAAGAAATATAGAACACAGACAAACTGGGCTGCATCTAAAAGGGGAAAGCACTGAGAAATGCTGCCTGCAAACAGGGGAAGACAAAAAGGGAAATCAAGGGAGCAGAAATCAATTAGCGCATGAATCCGAATTTCAGGGCGGAGGAAACAAGAAAACAGGAACAAGGAAGTAGGTACAAAGGCAAGGAACCAGGAACCAGGGACTAGTCAAAAACAGGAACACTGCAATCGATGACCAGCGCTGGACTGAAGTGAGACTGAGGCTTTTAAAGCTGTTTAACGAGCACACGCCCTGGTGTGCTGACTGCTGCACCTGCAGCCACAGGTGTTGCCTATCCTCCACCCAACCTTGTCCTGCAAGGGTGGAGGTGGAGCAGTGGGCCAGGCATTCTGGGAAGCATAGTCATTTGGTTAAAGAAGCATGCTGGCTGCCAAAAACCTGGAATGGATCCGGAAGGGAAGTAGTTTGGAAAATAGGGATTTAGCGCTCCCAATTCATTACAGCACTGTGGCATTAGGTTCGGAGGAAATGTCCAGCAAGGAATAAGCCCCAAAACATGCCCCCAAGTGGCGGGAACGGGAGCGAAGGGAGCGAGTTGTGACACAGGGGCAATTGTGTCCAGTGTGTGGTGAGCATATAATATTGTTAAATTCCTGAACTAGGGTGCTAGGATCAAGATCTTCTGGCAGTCCATTGAGGGTGGGCAGGATGGCAGGGATAACTTTCTCTACAGTGATATTTTTTTAACTTCTAGTTGAGCATGGTGGCGCTAAAGGCTGAACCAGTGGAGTGGGTCTTATAGTAGGTAGGTGGAAGGACACCAGAAAGTGGTCTGTCCACGATAACGGCAGGATGGAAGAGATAGTAACTGAGCAGTTAAACTCCACTATCCAGTCCATTATCCTCCCTTTTAGGTGGGTTGGATTGTTGACTTTTTGGGAAAGGCCTAGTGCCTTGATTGTGTTGACTATATCTGTTGCATTTTTATCAATTTGGTCATTAAAACCTAAGTTAAAGTCTCCTAATAGGAGTAGTTGCAAGGTAGGTTTAAGGTTATTCATGATTATGTTATGCAGATCTTCCTCAAAGGTACCAAGAGGGCCAGGCGTTCTATATATTAGGTGAATAGTGAGTGATTGTGAGTTATTTATCTGAAATTTGGCCGTGAGAACTTCACATGATTGTGACAGATGGGTAGGGGCTAGTCTAAGGCCAAGACTAGTTCTAGAAATAATGGCAATACCGCCACCTCAGGCGTTGTCTCGGTCTTGTCTAACTATAGTGTAGCCATCAGGGATAGCTAGAATAAGTGCGGGTCCTGCTGCATTATGGAGCCATGTTTCCGTAATTGCGAGGAAATCCAAGTTGCCTTCAGTGATTAGGTCGGCAATGTCGGTAGCATGGGCGACAAGCGATCTTGCATTGAGAAGCGCTCCATTGAGGGGGGGCTTCTGATGCTTTGTTGACTAGGATAGGTTTGTCAGAGTTATTATTGCAAGACTTAAGCTTATAGTTATTGAGCTGATGGGTATTCATATTCGAAATGGACAGTGGTGGAGACGGCTTTAAGTGGCTGGATCTCAGGCTAGGCTTGTGGTTAGTTTTGAGGTTAGTGGCCGGAAGGGATCTTCTCAGAGGTTCATATAATTTAGTTAATCTAGCACGGAGTCTGTCATTTCTATTGGACATGGCACATGGTAGAGAGGCGTAGGGTACTGTCTCTAGGGCCCTGTAGTATATGGATGGATTCTTGGGCGCAATATTTGTTGGGGATGGCAGGCTAGGGTCTAGGATAGGTATTAGCGACTGAGCTTCTAGAGTTCACAAACATGGCAGCAGCCATAGTGCAAAGCAGTTTAGCATCCTTCCAATTCCAGTATCAAAAGATGGTACAGCACATAGGGGACGCAGTTACAGCTAAGTGACACAAATTGGTAAGTGAAACTAGAAAGTGACTAGCATGAAACGGTCAGCACAATTAATAAAGGCATAGTGACTGGCATGAAGCGGTCAACAACATTAATAAAGGCATAGTGACTGGCATGAAGCGGGCTGATGTCAGTGCAATGATAAGACATAAGCATGGAAATGGCAAGCTTAGAGCAATGACAGCATTGGAATAGAAACTGTGGCAGGCATGAGTCAATGATTGATATGGCTGGGAATACACTGTCTACTGCAAGCAACCATGGCAAGCATAGAGGATGTGCAGTTAGGGCTAGTTGCAAGACTATACTAGACACCAAGTCGGTAGAACAAGTTTCAGTGAGAAAACTTATAAAGCGTCAGTCACAATAATTACAAACATCAATCACAATAATTGACCAATATAACCATTTATACTGTTAGTTTGAAACTTGTGTCTTAAAATCAAATTATTGAAAAGAAGAGACTTGCCACCAAAAGCAATATAGGTTGCCACTATTTAATTTCTATGTTGAAAAAGACTGGAATTGAAGATATGTTGGCCTGTTTTTAAATTTGTAACTTTAATTTCCACAAAGAACAATGTCACAATTTACTGTAAGGTAACCTGCTTCAGCTAAACTTCAAAGAGGATTCCCCCACTGAGAAACACACCACCCTTCTCGTCCCACCAAAAGGGCAGGAATTCTCAGTTGGATGTTAATGGAGGGGGGAGGAGATTTGCTCTGCTGCTCTGGGAAAGAGACAATAGGCTTCTTGATCTGAAAGGAAATGCAAATTTGGGTGTCGACAGAAGCCAACTGCTGGCAGGAAGAAGCCTGGGACTGCTCTGGCCCAGCCAAACCTTGGAGGCAGGGAAAGACAGTTTTGTTTATTCTGAAAGCACAGAAAAGTATATATTGAAAAGGATTAACACAGAACTGTGCGAAATGGTAAAAATTGTAAAATTACAGTATTGTTAAAATGAAATTTCTGCTCACAGTTTGAAACTACTCTGGAATCTGTGCGATATTCAGAGACCGGACCACTAAAATGTTGATATTGTAGCAATTGTGATCATGCTAAGAATATGAAAGTTTACAGGATTATGCCCAGATGTCATGCGCATGTGTGTGGAAAAATGTGTACAGATCTGACACTGGGTAACCAACCAAAAATGCGAAAAACTGTCAATTTTGTACCAAAACCCTCAAGAAGAGGGGACTCGGATGGATACGTGCTCTATTTAATCTGTGGTGTGAATATGTATTATTAGCAAGTTGGTGATATTGTAGATATGCTTTCTATGAAAAATACATTTTCTGTGTAGAAACAAAGGGGAGGTTTTTCCCTGGACCATAAACACAGCGTCATCATGACACTCTGGTTGCTTATCAAATCAGGGGAGAGGAAATTCTCTGACCAATCAGATTCCTGGAGGTTGGGCTTAGTATAATCAGCCTACCCACCCCTTTGGGAAATAGATAAATAGGCACTGTTAAGGACCTAGAGAGACACACATTCACCCATCAACTGATTTACTGGCAAAGCGCTCTGCACGAGAACCCAGATCTAGACTCCAGAACTCTGAAAGCAGAAGGCCCATTCCAAAGCTGAACCTTTCTCAGCTTGGCCTTTAAAAATCTTGCAACCTGATTTTAACCCCAGACTTCCAAGGGGCACATCAAAATTGAACAGCCTGGCTGTGCTGTTTTCTGCTTCTTTCCAAGAACTCTTGCCAGAACCCACAGATCCAAACCAGTAGAGAAGAGCTGAAACCAGATAGCTGTAAACTCCAGAACCAACCCGTCAGATCCAATCCAGAGTGCCGTGCATAGACCAGAGTGCCGTGCTGAGTGCGCAACCGGGTGCCTGAAACCTGTCCGCTGGGCTAGCAGATTCCAGTCCAAAACCTTTGACCAGATCCTGACAGGCCTATTCCAAAACCATAGTTGTGAGTTTCTAGCATAGAATTGTCCATAGCCAATCTCTTAGCCTTAAGTAATCCTATGCAACCCATTCCATCATATCCATACTGCATTGTAGAATCTCTTTTGTCTTTTCTGAATCTTTCCCTCACCCATATAGTCCTTTGAGAATTGTAATGATAATATCTTTGCGCTAATATTTTTGCTGAAGAAAGACAAGTGTCTTGGCGGGCAAAAGTCAGAGCAGAGGCGCCGCTGTTCTGGTGGCTGTCCGTTGCGTATCTTGCATCTTTATAGCCTCCCTTAGTGTTAAGAAATTCTTGTTGGCAATATTCAAAAATCAACCTTTACTAAAACCTCTGTAACTTTTGAATCATACATGCTAGAAACAAAATTTAAGTGTCAGATTGAAGCTAACATCCTCAGCTTTCAACCCCAAAACCGCATTCTGTAATCACGTTTCTCGCGCGCTGAAAAGTTTGCCGCAAATCTGCATTTGGCTCAATTTCATCACATGTAAAATAGCTATTTCTTGCACTCAACACCTCTGAATTCAGTTTCCAATCTGCTAGGCATTCAACCATCATTGCTAGTGTGTACCTGAAGCTATCCAAAGCGGCTCCCACTAGTTTTGAATCCAATTTAGAGAATTAAATCCATTTTTAGCATTTTCCATTCATTACAAAACCACATTCAAAAGCCTTTGAACTGTTTAAAATCATTCATGTTTCTCTCTGCTTGCTGGGGGGAACTGGGATTGAAACTGCATTTGTAGAGTGTTTATTCCTGAAACCTGTTTTCTCTCCTTCCATCTCTATATTGCATATTAGGCGGGATTGAGTAGTATCAGGGGGAAAGAGTGATTCCATTGCATTTGATTGAACACACAAAGTATTATTTCTGTGCTGCATTAATTTCCTATCATTGCATTTCATTGAACCCACACAAAGTTTTATTCTATGCTACATTATTCTTCTCATTCATACTCCTATTGATTAAAGAGATTGTTGATTGTAATATCACCCAACGCTGATCATTGTATAATTATTAATAGTGTGATATCTAGATATTGTTCAAATTCATAAAGGTGTGATATATATATTGTTCAATTCATAAAATAAATCTTTTAACTTTGCAAAACAACCTACTTCTTGGTTCAGTGAGACCAGGGGGGGATTCAAAGAGAGGGGCATGATATAAGGGTACATCATTTAGAAATAAAAGAACTTTAGACATAAAAATATATAATTAAGGGTTCCAGCTGGGCATCACACGCTAGGCATTGACTTAGGTGGAGTGCTGGGTTGAAACCACTTACAGATTAGGGGCTCGTCGAGGGATTTCTGAATTAGATATACCACTTGTGACAGTCTAATACAGTGTGCTAACTGACAGGGTACATAAATCCTGTTGGGCTACCACGCTGTGTTACACTGTGAAAAGCGCCCCTCAAAAGGGAATGCTCTAAGGAAACGGTCTGTTTTGCAAAAATAAAATAAAACTTCTGTAAATCAGGAAGAAAATTAATATTTCCAGAATGGCGACATTGGTAGAAATCAATATGGGTAGAGAACACCTTTTGCATAAGTTATTTGTGAGAGGTGAATGGACAGAGCAGGATCAGAATGTGTGGTTGCAGGCAATCACAGAACAGATCACTGCTACAAGATTAGATATATGGCAAGATCAAGGTCCCTTACATATGGCCCTGAGTGAACTATATATGGCCCCTAAGGCAAAGGAAGAACAAAACAAGATTGCCAAAATAGCGGCATATCTATACCTGTATATTGGAGCCATGCAGGATAAATACGCCGAGGGCCAAGATCTGGCAAACAGGCAACTGCAGGCATTAGAAAAGGCCCAAACTGACCTGGACTCTTCTGAGCAGAGGCTGTAGAGGAGCCAGGAGTCAGAAAATGAAAGTAGGCAGTATATAGTAAAAATAAAAGAGGACATGGGTATCCTACAGCAGGAAAAGGCAGAACAGGATACCAGAATTCTGGCCTTGTAGAAGGAGCACCAAGAAAGTTTGGACTCTCTACTGCAGAGCCAGAAAAAGCTGGAGCAACAGATACATTTCAACAGGGCATGCACAGAGCAGGTAGCCACCCTGCAAAGCCAATTAGACAGAGAGAAAGAGGAGAGCAATAAATTAATCCTGAAAGACCTGGACACCCAGGCAGAATTTGATGAAGAGCGCCAGAAAGCTGGTGCGCTTCAAAGACAGAGGGACGACCTGGCGGCACAGAGGCAGGCTCTTGCTCAGGAAAGGGACACCTTAGGCCAGGAAGTCCGTCACTTAAAAGAGAAAGTAGAAGAAAATCACCTGGCCCTTCAGGGACTGGGTGACCTCCAAAAAGAGCACGAAAGATTGTTAGAGCACACCAGGAGGGTGGAAGAGGCTCTAGCAAGGAAGGACCAGGCCAGTATGGGCGGGACTCAGGAGGTAACCCTCCTGCAGCAAAGACTGGCCCAGTACTCAAAAACAACCCAGGAAGCACAGAGAGAAAATGAGGCTCTCTGTGAGAACAATGACAGGCTCCACAGACATTGCAAGAAAGATTGATAGAAACCAGCAAGGCCTTGATAGAGGAACAGAAAGCTCAGGTTCTTGCATTGGAACAGGGAGTAGGGGCTGATAGAGATCATGTTCGCTGGGAAAGGGAAACACCTGAGCATAACCTCAGGAACCCTAGTACCAGAGGCCTTCATCTCTCCCAATCCCTGGACTCTGGCACCCCATCTCCACTGGCGCACATGAGCCAAGGGCCACGGGGATGGCAGATTTCAATCCAATCAGAAATATGGGGCCCTTAAACCAGCACCTCCCAGGAATGGATGGGCGGGCATCTGGGTATGGGTACCCAAGTACTGTGAAATTTAGTGGGGAACTCCATGAGAGTAGGCCCACTAAGGGCATCCTGAAAACCTCTGCCCAGCTAGGACAGTGGGGGGGGTTACCCATCAAATCCTGGGAGCAAGGAGGAATCAGAAGACTCCTCTGAGCGCCCCAGGACACAGGAGACTAGGTCCCCACATTCTGCCAGCCATTCCCAGGCTCACAGAATCGGGGAAAACCTAGAAGACCAGACGGGCACCTCTGGGAGCAGTGCCTCTGAGTCGGAGGAGGAATAGACCAGGGTTACCCAAACTAAGAAGGCCAATAAGGCAAAAGGGGCCTTGCTTAAGGACCCCTTAAAGCAAATCAAGGCGATAAGGAGCGTCATCGCGCCCTATCATAAGAACGCTAAGTATTCTGTTTGGGAGCACTTAGAGCTCTTTGAGCAGATGATGGAAACATTCCATTTGAAGGACAGCCAAAGCTGTATTCAATATGTGAAATGGACCTTCTCACCAGAATACTCCAGCTTCTTTGCAGGGCTGGAGGACCACAATCATTCTAGATGTTCCACCTATAGGGCAGCCATCTTGAAGCATTTTTCTGTGCATAGAAATCCTCAGGAGGCTCGCAAAGCAGCCTACAACTTGCATTGTGGGGAGGATCAGGCCCCACAAGAATGTGTGCAGGAATTAAAGCATGTCTTTGCGCAGACCACCAGAAGGGTGCACACGGACAGCAAAGAATTTGTCAATACTTTTTTCCACGCTCTACCAAAGTACATCATGACCCAGCTAGTGAGAGATTTTCATGAGAAAAGATCACTAGACTGGGTCATTGAACAGGCCACACAAATTTATGAGGTGCAAAAGCCCATAGAAAACAAGAATAATGCAAAAAGCCCCAAAACAACCAACACCCCTGCTGCTTCTAGGGTGGCCGAGGTGAAGGTTGCCCCCATTTTAGATTTGGAGATAGGGGGCCTAGAAACCTGCCTGTGCAACAGAATAATCCCAAGCCCAGAAGGCCCTCGGGCCAGTCACAGACAGGGAGCCAAGGAGGTAGCCCCACAAATGGGATCCCTCACTCCCCTGACTACATAAGTCCCTGCTACAAGGGGACCCGGCTCACCCTGGTTTATGTGTGGACTCCTCCAGCCCAAGGGGGTGATCCAACCAAGCACCAGCTAACCCAGAGAACTTCCCTCCTCACTTCCCCCAGGAGGGCAGAAATTCCACAAATCCTGGACAGAACTTCTTCCCCAGGTACCCGCAAAACTTTCAACCCCAAAACAATCCATCCTTCTTTCTCCAATTTCCTGAGCCCAGACAACCTAATCTGGGAGAGGGGATGCCAAGGGTGGAGGGGTACCCACATTTTCCAAACCCGGGGTATTTTCAGAGAAGGGGTAGCTACCCTTCCCGGGATCAGCCCAGGGAAGACAACAGAACCCCGTATCAGCCTGAGCGGGTGTCACAGCTAGAGCGCCAGGTCCAAAACATGGCACAGAATCTGGGTCGCATGCTGAGGGCTCAACAGAACCCTCAGATGAGCATGCCGGTGCAGAATGCCTCAAACTCCGGACCTGGTGCCCCAGAACAATGACGGGGGCAGAACCCCGACAACCCACCGGTTCCCAGGGAGGAGGCACAAGGGGAAGGGGGGTGTAAAGCCTTGGAGGAAGCTTCCTTCCCCACTTGTAAAAAGCCCCTGGAAACCCAGGAGCCGGAACCAAAATCTTCTGCCCCTGAAGGTCTGCCACCCAAGAAGCAGAGGGGGGGGGTAGGAGAAACAAAGAACCCAAACAGACCCATTTTGAGGAGGAGGTACAAATCTTCCAATTTGAAGGAGAGGGATCCTCAGAGGATCCTGGGGAAAGGATCTTCTCCTTCAGAGATGGGGGAACTCCTCCTCCCAAAGAGAAATGGGTCCCAAAGGATTCAAATCCAGACTGGGTAGATGTGGGGACTGAGCTAGCGCCGCCCATCATCCACTCCCAGAAGCAACAACATGAAAAACCCCTGGTTCAAACCCATCCTGGTGACTGCCTCCACAAAGGGGGGGGTGGTCCAGAACCCCAAAACTTCTCCCATATCTGGTTGCCCCCTTTTCTTTTCAGATTCCCAAGACTCCCCACAAAATTCTGCCCAAAACTCTATCAGTGTCTGAAACTAGAAAACTAACCCACCAGTTGTCCAAAAATTTACATTATCTGTGCCCCCTGGCAGAGAAGAAGGGAAGATTCCATGGCCCGGTCCAAATACAGGGGCAGGGTACAATGTTGGCACTGGTGGACACTGGATCCCAAGCTACCCTTCGGTCCAAAAAGGCCTTTGATAAACTGAATTCAGGAAGGGGGAGAATT
This sequence comes from Ambystoma mexicanum, assembly GCF_040938575.1. Taxonomy (NCBI): domain Eukaryota; kingdom Metazoa; phylum Chordata; class Amphibia; order Caudata; family Ambystomatidae; genus Ambystoma; species Ambystoma mexicanum. The sequence goes on from NC_090926.1 coordinate 592,444,693, forward strand.
ACCAAATTCCTCTCACCCTTCTTCCTGGACAACTTCAGAACTTTGACGGGAAGGAAATTCCCATCGAGGGGACTGCGGATTTGGACATTAAAATTGGGCGACACAAGGTGAAGCACCCGGTCATAGTTGTAACTCCAGAGGGCACCCCTTGTTTACTAGGGAATGACCTCCTGCGAAGGTTGTCACCCCTAATAGATTGCGTAAACAAGGTCCTCTGGACCCAGACTAGCCGACCCATACAATTAAAACAGAGCATCAACCATGTGAGTTTAAACGGCACTTGCCACATGGTTGAACAAACATTTGACCAAGTAGAATTTCACTTCCAGAACAACCAAATCCCAGACGTGACAGTAATAGCAGTAGGACAACAAACTGGTGATGGGGGGTCCTCTCTATTTCTGAAAATCAACCTTCCTTCCAGTTTAAGGTGGCATTCCACACTGGAAGGAAACACTCTGAAATTCTTTACCAATCTACAATCAGACATTCCCACTCCTATATTCCAGAAAGATGAGAAATCAGCTCAAAGCCTGGCTGATATTCAACAAATTGGAGAGCAGTTGTTCATCCCTGTTCAGTTAAACGAAGGGAAGGACTCTGTTCTCGCCCGAGTGTGTGTGAACAACGGTAAGAGCTTCATCAGCGAAGCCATGTTCCGCCAACTCCCAAAAGATCCAGCCATTCCCACATTTAAATTGATAGAAAAATGGGAAATGGATCTGGAAACACCCAATTCCAAACATCTCCTGCCAAGCAGGTGTATGCTCAAAATCTCCATAGGCAACAAGAACATAGTTCATAATTGTTGGGTCGTGCGAGACGTCATTGCCGCCTTTTACTTAGGCAGTGACATTCTCAATCACTTTGCCATTAGTTTGGACCTAATAAACTTCAAAGCTTGGTCCCGATTAGCGGATAATCCCATGGACTTTGCTGACCCGGAGAAAGCATTTAGGTCAGCTCAACTGCTGCCTTATGCAGTTGAAATTCAGATTGGAGAGGAAGTCACCATCCCAGAAAGGACCCAACAATTCTCCCTGGAAGTGAAAGTGAAAAGAGGACAGAAACTATAAACCCTGATGCCTATATTCATCTAAATGCTCCTCTCCAACAGCAAGGGTTGGGGGTAAACCCAACACCACTAGTCCACATAGAACATGACACCATTCCAATAGAGGTGGATAACAGCGACTTAAAGAGTATCACTCTAGCCGCAGGCACCATTATTTGAATGGCGGCTGATGACCAACATTTTTCCATAGATTTAGGCAATGAACTGTTAGGACCAAGTCCCAGGGACTGTTTTGACAGTGATGACAACACAACACCAGACAGGATCTTTACCCAGCATGGGGAGAACTTCCTGTTGTACGCTTCCTGCCCTTATGGTCAGGAAGATGTGACTTGTGACTTCAGGAGGGATGAGGTGATTTTCCAGGTCCATGAGGGCTGCCTTCCCCACCTGAAGCCACCAGTCCAAAGCAGCACTTTGACCAGGGACTTCTCCACCCAGCTGGAGGAGGCCGCTGAGATAGCAAAACCAGAGGTCATTCCAGGCTTCAGGCAGATGGTTGAAGAGAGGGTCAACCTAGCTGATGCCTGTGAGACTCTGGAGCAGAAGCAGAAATTGAAACAAGTTTTCTTGGATTTTCAAGACATCTTTGCGGTGGACTCATATGACTGCGGTCGCACCGACATCCACACAACAATTCCCACGGACCCTGGCATGACTCCAGTGTTTGTGAAGCAATATTGATTTTCTCTCGCATCAATGGAGTCCCTTACTGAAATAATTAAGAACCTTGAGTCCCGTGGGATAATCCGTCCAGTCCACAGCACCTTCAATAAACCAGTGCTAGGGATATTGAAGCCAAACGGCCAGTGGAGACTCTGTGCCGACCTTAGGGAGCTCAACAAACGGGTCCATACTTCCCGATGGAGCCATTCCCTACATTGACCAAGGGCTGGCCCAGATCCAGGGGTCACAGGTATTCACTGCAATAGAACTGACCAATGGATACTGGACAGTACCTGTCAGTAGGGAGGATAAATACAAGCTGGCCTTTACCTTTGGGGGACAGCAGTACACATGGACCCGAACTCCCTTTGGATACATCAACTCCGGCAATTAATTCAACATTTTTCTACATAAGGCCATGCCCGACCTGGGTGAACGCGGTAACCTGGCCTATGTAGATGATGTTCTCATCAAAAGCTCAACTGTGGAGGAACACATAGCGGAGATCCATTATGTTCTGACACAGTTGAGGGCCGCCGGAGCAAAACTTTCCTTTCAAAAGGCACAGTGGTGTAGAACCCGTGTCAATTTCTTGGGGCATGAGATTACTCCTCAGGGTCTCTGTCCCCAGGAAAAGAAAGTGGAAGCACTCCAGAAATGGAAAGACCCCACAACTCTGCGGGAACTAAGGAGCCTCCTTGGACTGACTAATTACAGCAGAAAGTTCATTGAGGACTACGCAGAGATCATAAGACCCCTGATTCATCTTTTGAAGGGGGGGTCAAGTGGGAGTGGGGTCCAGAACAAGCCGAGGCAGTAAGACAGCGCAAAAGAAGCCTCTCACAAGCGCCTTGCCTAGCTTACCCTGTCAAAAACAAGGAGTTCTTCTTGGAGACAGGGTTCTCTAATACATGCTTGACTCCAGTATTATACCAAAAGCACGACAAGGTCAATATGTAATCTCCTATGCGGGTAAAACTTTATCCTCTGTGGAGGAAAAATTCAACGATTGTTAGAAGGCACTCCTGGCAACGGTGTGGGCATTGAAGAATTACCGCCCGTTTATCCAGGAGGAACACATCATAGTGGAGACTCCACACCAGCCTCTGCAATATCTCCAAAGTGACAGAATCCGGGCCGGAAATGTGAGTAATTCCCAAATTACTTTTTGGCTTCTATCAATGCAAGGCTTTCCTGTGGAGGTCAGATATGGCCAAAACAAGAAGAGTCCCCTCGCGCAAGGTCTGGCTGACTTGCATGATTGTGCCAGAGAAAACTGTCTCGAGGATGAGAGTCTAAAAATCAAGGACAACATGGAGGCATACCTCAATTCCCCACACAAAGTCTTTGAAGAAGACAAGTGTGAGGGAATGCCCACTGTCTATGTGGATGGATGCTCCTACCATATTGACAACAACGGGGAAAAAGAACTTGTGGCCGGCGTGGGGAATAAATGGGTGAATGAGACCCCAGAACCCTGCACTGGGTACAAGATTGGTCCCCGAAGTAGTCAAGTGGCAGAGTTGATGGCTATGTATCAAGCCATGCTCACTGCTGTCCAACATCAATTTCACGAACTGGTCATAATCACAGATTCGGATTATGTACGGAACGGGTTCGTGGAGCACCTGGTTAACTGGAAAACCAGAGGAATGCTATGTGCTAATAATAAACCCTTGAAACATGTGAAATTAATTCAAAACATTGATGATCTGGTCACCTCGAATGGGATGACCATCTACTGGAAAAAGATCAAGGGTCATTCCAAGGTAGAGGGACGAGACAAAACTGGAAATTACTTAGCTGATCAGCTGGCCAAAACCAGAGCCATCCAAGGCGATCTACTAGAGGTCGAGTCCCTGTTGGGGGAAATCCAGGTCACTGCCATCACTAGGTCCCCGACAAATGCTCACAATGAACTCTCAACTGCACAATGGAGTAAGGAGACCCCAAATGCTGATTTGATTACGGCTCAAAAAGGGGATCCAATAATTGGTAAGTTTTATCAACACATTGAGGACCCTGAGAACTTTCCCCTGACAGATACTGATTATAAAGGGAAAGAGGACCTCGGAGTGTTGATGAAATGTCCAAAAATGTTCCGAATGCAAGACGGTTTGTTGGTAAGGCGATCCCTAGCTGGCCATGATCAGTGGGTGGTCCCTACCTCATTCCGAAGCCTGATGTTAAGTCACACCCATGATGTGGCCACAGCCGGTCATAGGGGGTTTCATACAACACTTGAAATCTTAAAAGAGGTTGCATACTGGCCACACATGGGGCAGGACCTCGACCAATATTTGAAGGGGTGTCTTGTGTGTGCACAATTTCAGCCAACATCCCTCACACACCGTGCACCTCTCCAAAAGAGGGGGATGACACTGCCTTGGTCAGATTTACAAGTCGATTATATCGGGCCCGTGATTCGCTCCTCTAAGGGAAATAAGTACATGTTGACCGTGACATGCTTGTTTACTAAATGGGTGGAATGTCTCCCGGCCCCAAACTGCAAGGGAGAAACAGCAGCTGCCCTGATGATAACCACATCTTTTCGCGTTTTGAACTACCCCAAAGGATCGCGTCAGACCGAGGTAGCCACTTCACCAGCAAAGTAATGACAAAGATGTGGGAGATACTTGGGGTCTGTTGGGTATTTAGTGTAGATTTGGGGCCTAGCGGTATTTTCTTACCACCAAAAATAAAAGTAATTTAGCAATAATCACTCCTTGCATTCAGATTGGGTTTGGTATTATAGTGGTATCGTGGCTATGCATTATTTCAGTACACAGATACATTTAGTTGGTATGCATTTTGTTGTGGTATAGTGATGAGCATAATTTCTTTGTTTTATTTGTGGCCCCAACATACAAAACCCCTTTCTTTTGTTTAGGCTATTCTTGTGATCTCTAGAGGCCTCAGGCTTCTACATTATTCAAGAACACCACATTTTCATATGGAGTGCCACTTATGGCTATTATCACTGATTTATCTACACCAGTGAGCTATGCTTCCATAAAGTATTCACAACAGCATGTGGTATAATCACTAATGTATTTACATTAGTGAAACTATTTCCAGAGGCCTCTCTCCCTGCTGTCTCATGTACGTCCAGCAGACTCAGACGTCACACACACATACATTGAGTGGAACCACGCACACAGCTATTTATAATTACTCATAACATAACTTTTTCCACATGGGATGCTTGGCATATATTACCTAATAACCTCCCCTTTTATCAGGTAATATGGGCTAACTGCACCAGAGAAAAACAGAAGCAAATAGAAGCCTTTACTTAGATTGTGATTTACATCAGTTTCATTTCAAAAATCATACATTACCAGTTTTGCGAGGCAGTCTTTTCTAGAATAAACATAAGAGAAGCAATTGCAAAATACATGGCATTTCATTAGATTCTTTGCAACAATAAAAAGAACAGTGCATCAGTTGACTTGCATTTCTGAATGGCAACATTAGAATGCAGCTATCACTTCGCTGCCTGACTGAAATAGCTTTCATTCACACACCGCATTCTAGCTTCATGTAAGATAATTACCAGCAAAATTGTAGCAGTTCAGTACGCGAACTCTCTGGACAGGTCGCTTTATTTAAATGGATCGGGGCTTCCTTTTAGAGCACCCGGGGAGGACATGCAGTTCCAATCTGCACTCTTTGGTCCTCAAGCCGGTGCCAATTGACTGGACTGTCCAGCCTGTGAAGGTCAGCAGTACACTGGAACAAGGCCCCTCAATCACGCAGCCCCACAGCGACTCCCGCCAAGTCCTCACCGAAGCTGTGCAAAATGTCCACTGCCTTTCTTTCTCCCCGAGATGCACCAAGAGACCTCTGTTACAGCTCCTAACGTGATGCCTGCCCAATAAGAATCCACTATGTCATACCCTCCTTCTTCAAACAATAGCTCACTTTTCAGTAAGAAACTGTATCCACTAATTTCCTGCTTATTCGAGTTTTGGAGAAAGGAAGAAAAAAACAATTCTGAATGTCCGTTTAAAATGAGTTTCAGCCTGCCTCATTTTGCACTTTGAGAACACATTATGATATTAATAAGTTATAATCATGTTAGTACTGTTAATTATATTAGTTCATTAATCCTCTAACGTGTCTCCTGCAACAGAGGCATTTCAGGTGAGAAAAAGAATGGTGCGTTTCTAACAGTGAAAAAAAATGATGTGTTTTTTGACTGAGTAGCCTGTCTTCATTTACATATCCATATGTTACACCGGCAACACATGGCTTGCTGTACCGCATTATAGCAATACATTGATCTCATGCAGTGGTGCTGCACTCCAAAAACACGCTATATATTGATCCCATGTAGTGGCGCTGCACTCCAAAAACACGCAAAATAATCCTACATATCCCCTCCTTTTTCTGAGAATTTTGGCCATGGTCCTAGCCACAATTGGAAGAAATCCAACTTGTTCCCTTTCTTCTTTTTAAAATGTATGCGTGTTGGGATATCTTTCTCTCCCGTTGTAGCCACTAACATGAGCAACATCTTCATTTTTACTGATAAAACAATCAACCATCCTCCCATTATTAGCACCAGGACAGCTAAACCCACTATAGAGCGTTCCCCCCAGGTTCCCCAATTAAATCTTTCCACTTCTATTATACCCAGGTTACTAACCGTAATGTTTTTCTTTCTTAGATTCATTTTCACTACGTGTTTCTCTGTATGATTCAATAAGACTTCTAGGTCCGGGTCTATTGGAAATGCATCCCTTTGAAAAAAATCAATATTTTCTACTTGGCTTTCCCAAATGTCATTCGTAACATGAAATAATGTTAACCCTCCAATCGACACAATTGTATCCTTTGGAACCTGTAAGTAAAAGACATTATATTTCACCTGTTTAACCACATATGTTCCATGATTTAAGTGTACTACTGTCAGGTTTTTTAAACAGGTGCTGATCAACCACTTACCTTTGACCATTTTAGCCTGTGTTAATTCTTCACTCCCCATATTGCTAATGATCACTTCACATCCTTCTGATATACTTGGGTCAGATTTCAAACCACAAATAGCGTCTGTAGCATCAGGAACAAATGGTTTACCTGGGCACATATAAGTTTGTTCTTTAAATTTGACACACGTTTCCAAGTTTGGTATCAAGTAAACTTCAGGCTCCCATGACTGAAATGCCACCACTTCTGGAGTCTTAATCTTAATAAATTTGTCCTCTTGCCAAAATCCCACATTGTGTACCCACTTGGTTTGATAAATAAGTTCAGGAGCTACATATGGGATGCATAGTAAGAAGTCCACATATAATGGCATTGCATTACCCAATTCAAATGCAATTTTTACCTGTATCACATCAATCTCCCTCCTAGTCAACCTTTCTATCATTTGATGAATAACATCCTGTGAAACAAAGTACAATGGTATATGTCCTTGAATCAATTGTGAAATTGCAGTTTGAACTTCTCTCATATAATTCGTTAATAGTCTATCAACAGGACTCATTATATTCAAAATCTCACTAAGTGTTCTGTCATGCCCGTTGCATCACATCCGCTTGTTCATTCAATATGATCGCAGTTTCATTTATGAACCTTACTTGTTCATCCAATCCCCCTCTAATCCCATCTAATGTTTTTTGTATTATTTCTAGGTCAACACTCAGTTGTTGTGCTTTAGTACTCAGCGTCCCTCCTGAAATGGCATTGGCTGTTGATATCGTGGTGCCTATTATGGCTCCAACTATAGACATTACCAATGAGATCGCAAGCATCACTGCACCTCTTTTTCCTCTCCTCTTCTTAATGTCTGCTGAATTCACAAATGTTTTCTCCAATTGCATCAATATATCTCTTATTGACTGCTTTGCATCCTCTTTTCATATTTCCAGCCACTCTTTAGTCTGCTCAGCTTTAATTCCAGTGTTGTTAAAATGTTTTTCTATCAAAATATCAGGATTCAATGGTATATAAATGTTCTGGAAAGTCATCCTTCTATCACTCATGATGAATCCTGGTGCTTCTTCTACCGCAATACCATATGCTGGTCCAGGTTCAATGACAACCTGTGCTTCAGAATTTTTGAAGTTCCCTCTGAACATCAACATAATTATCCATATTGTCGGCGTCATCTTCAATGCTGATTGCTTTGCAGCCTTGATCTTTGCTCCCTTCCGGGGCTTCTCCGGAATCCGTCCACGTGAGCTCCAGGACTCCATCGTCTCCCGTGGCCTCCGATCCCGGAACCAGCAATTAAATGTACGTTAATATTCTAAATCAAATAGAAAATAAATAAAGTACATAGCACAATACTAACGTCACCCTTTTGCCAAAAATAAAACATGCTTTGTAAAATATTTCGCCCTTTTTCCTCTTGCTTTCTGAAATTAAACATAGGTTAAAGAGAAAACAAACATACATAAAACAGTATTCAATATTTAATACATTTTCATTTTGCACACCAACTCCATAAATTTTAGCTTCCATTTTTTTATATATATATTTACATATATTACAGTGTTTATGTGCCATTATCATAATCAACCATCTTTATTTAACTTCTCTGCCACTACTATTGACTAGACCCATTTACTTTACCTTTTTATGTTCAAGGGACTTTATCTGTTCCTACACGCTCAAGTTGTTTAATCTCATGTTTGGGGTGACATGGTTTAATTTGATTCACGTGAACAAACTGTTCTGTTGCTGTTTCACCTTCAGTCTTCAAAATTTTATAGACCATAGGAGAGACCTTATCTATAATTCGATATGGCCCCTGCCAGGCTTCTAGAAATTTGGAATTTTTCTGTTTACCTTTTCCAAAAGGAAATTTATACACCTGATCGCCCACACAATATTCCTTTACTGACGTCTTTTTATCATAATATGTCTTTGCACTGTCAGCAGCTCTTTCTAAATGTTTCTGTACAAAAGCAAATGCATGTTGTAAATGCCTCCTCAGTTCATCAATGTATTCATGAACTGTGGATGCGCTCACAAGTGTTTGCTCATGTGTCCTGTATAGCAAGTGTTGTGGTAACACCATTTTCCTACCTGTTAAAACTTCATGAGGGCTAATACCTGTTGCTTTGGCAGGAGTTGATCTGATTGCCATCAGAACCAAAGGTAAGTGTGAATCCCAGCTGCAACCTGCTTCTGCCACGAATTTCTTTAAAATGTCCACAACAGACCTATTGCTGCATTCAATTCCACCTGAAGAAGTCGCCCGATATGCGATATGTAGCTTTCTCTTCACACACAGTATTTGCCATACCTTACTCATTATAGCACTTGTAAAATGACTTCCTCTGTCTGATTCTATTCTTTGTGGCAACCCAAACCTTGAAAACACATGGTTCACCAGCAATGTGGCTGCTGTTTGCGCACTACAATCTGGTGCAGGAATACACTAACTCCACTTCGACATCAAACACACCACACTTAAAATATAACGGTTCCCCCGCTCGACCTCTTTACAGGCCCTACATAGTCTATTTGCAGATCTGACCATGGAAGAGTTAGGCCTCTTTTCATTAATGGAGCTCTATGCATTGGTGAAGCAGGTTTGAATTGGGCACATTCTAGACAGTCCTCTAGAATATAATTCTATATCTTGGGACATATGTGGCCAATAAGCATAATCTTTTAGTATTTCCATTGTTTTCTGTGAGCCTCTGTGGCCTGCAGTTATAGCATCATGTGCATGATGTAGCATTAACCCTCTGAATGAAAGGGGTACCACCCACTGTAACTGTCCTGTTATGGACTCTCTAATCATGAGTCCATCTTGTAGTCTTATTTGTTTTTTATTCTTTAATAGCACCCTCAACTCTTCTTTTCCCATACAATCATTTTCTGTTAAAGGGTTGTGTTCAGGATCTATCAAATGATTATAATAGATTCCCAAAATTTGATCATTCTTTTGTGCCTCAATCAGATCTTGGTCTGGTGTATCATAACTCCACTGTACCACTGGTTGATCTTTCTCCTTTGGTGCTTTAGAACGTGTTACTGCATCAATTTGTATTTCACCCAGTAAATATTCAATAGGTAGCAATTCTCCCATCACCGCCCCAATTTTAGCCAGGTGATCTGCCTTATCATTTCCCTCCTTATCCTCTCCTGGAGTTTTTAAATGCTCACAAATTTTCCTCCAGTATATTGTTAAATCATTTCCTGACACCAATTTGTCTATGGCTTGTATCATTTTTGCATGTTTAAGTGGCTTTTTGCTGTATGTAATCATGCCTCTCGCTTTCCAGCCAGGTAAATATTCCACAAAGCTATTTTGTGCGTAATCAGAATCAGTCACCAGGACAATTTCACTGAATTTATTATCAACTGCAGTAGCAATTCCTTTATAAATGGCTGCCAATTCTACTTGAATGCTCCTAGCACCAATTCTCATCCCTATACTCGGGATACCTTCACACTTCAACCAGACATTCCCTATTCCTGACACTAATTGTTTATCACTGTAATTTTCAATGTGAAAGGCACAACCATCAACATATACAGTTGGCAAGTCCTTGCATGTTTTTTCATCAAAAGCTTTGTGTGGTGATTGTTCAAATTCCTGCAAATTAGGTACCATTTCTATTTCATTTGATACTGGTTCAGCTGCACAGTCATGTAAATCTGCTAAACCTTGAGCAATCGGGCTTCTTTTATTTTGGCCACATCTTCCCTTCTACAGGAAAGCCTTGTAATGCCAGCGTCCATGAAGTGATTCTGGATTGTGCTAGATTACCTGACCTAATTCTTTTACTCTATAAAAACTGCAAAGGTTGATGATTTGTCTCAATAATCACCTTTTCTCCCTGAACAATGGAGCGGAAATGTTGTAGCGCCCACACAGTGGTTAATAGGGCCTTTTCACATTCATTGAATTTCATTTCAACTTGGGAAAATGCCTTACTTGCATATGCAATGGTTTTGTAATTCAAATCCCTATCCTTTATGGGGTATGCTAAACATGAACATGGTGCCTTTACAAGACATTCCTTTAATTTAGCCACTGCCTCAGATTGCTCTTTTTCCCATTTCCAGGGTGTATTCAGTTTTAGTAGTTTAGTCAATGGTTGAGTGGTTTCAGCATAATTTTCAATGAACTTTCTGTTATAGCCTGTCATTCCTAATAAACTTTTTAACCCTTTCACATTTTTAGGATCTTTTAGTTTCTGTATGGCCTCTATTTTCTTCTTATGTGGATTTAGCCCATGTTCAGTCACTTCATGGCCTAGAAAATTCACCTTTTTCTTGCACCATTGTGCTTTTTGTAAAGATACTTTGGTGCCTGCTTTCTGCAATTGGCCAAGGACATGTCTTATTTTATCAAAATGGCTTTTCAAGCTATAATTTTTTATCAGGACATCATCCACATAAATTATGGTTCCTCTTTCTGCTGCATCAGGCATAGCCTTCCTCAAAAATATGCCAAATTCACTCCCACTATTGACGTACCCGAATGGAGTTCTAACCCATGCGTATTGAGTCTTATCAAATGAAAAGGAAAATAAATTCTGTATCTCCTCTGCCAATGGCACACACCAATATCCAGAGGTGAGATCTAATGTGATGAACACTTTTGAACCATGTACCTGAGCTAATCCGTGATCAATGAATGGCAGTGGCCATCTGGATACTGGCACTCTTTTATTTAACCCTCTCAAATCTGCACACAGTCACCATTGACCGTTTGGTTTTAACACATCTAAAATAGGTGTATTGGATGTGCTATGAATGGGCCTGATGATTCCCCGCGACTCCAAATTTTTAATAATCGCTGCCAATGATTCTAAACATGCCAGCGGTAGTCTATACTGGCGTACAAATACTGGGCTTCTGCTACACCCTTCCGGAAGTGTGGCCACATGTAAATTAGTTAGCCCGCAATCATAAGCATCTTTTGCAAATACATCTTTAAACTCCATAAATATCTTCCTCAATTCGTTTCTATCCTCCTCGTTGTCACATGCATCCGCTAACAAAATCTGCTCCTCTACCATTTTGAAGAATTCCGGAAAATGTTCTGGCATGGGAATCTCGGCGCTTTCCTCTAATTGTGTGGCTGTGTCTCTATGTAAAGCTGCCACTTTTAAATGTTTTGGCATATCAGCTTCCACTTCAATGGGCTGATTTTCTGTTTCATTTTCATTTAAGTTAAATGTTATGTAATCCTCTTGATGACAGCACACTGTCTCACTTGAATCATAAGGGTACACAGAATGAATTTTAAACATTCCTTTGGGCTGAGAGTCAAGGTATTCTGGGAATTCACCCTTAGCATCTACATATTTTTGAGGGATATTTCCAATCACCATGTTATTTAGATGAGCTGTGTAATGTGATTTTTGTATGGCCATTCCTACTGGGGAGTTTTCCTCTAAATGAATATTCTGACAACCTTTTCTATTCACCATAATTTGTACAGACCCTTCACCCACATCTACCAATGGAATGTATTCATAATCCAGGCCTTGCTGTTTTATGGATTCATTCAGACACACAAATGCATCAGAATCTTTCATCTGCTGTCCAATTTTGCATTTCAGTGTTATTGCAAACTGCTTTGTGAATGCAGGGATAACAGTATCTTTCCTCATTTGTAATTCAATTCCATAAGGGACCAGTTGTGCGCAATGATAAGCCCTTCTTTTGTCTTCAAATTCAGGTGCCGGCCCACCTATGCGTGACCATATCTTTTGATTAAGGAAATCTAACACCATACACATTCTGTGCATGATGTCATTGCCCATGTAAAAGTCATTTTGTGTTCCACACACTATCCAAACATTATGGTAAATTGTTTTTTGTCCAATGCTAATTTTCAGCATGCATCTACCTGCAATTCGGTTTTCAAAGTCTGGACCGTCCAAACCAGAGACATACTGGTTTTTAATCCTAAATTTCGGGATCTCCTCCCTTTCCATTATTTTTTGCAACCATTTCTCATTAATGAAGCTCCTTTCCTGTTCAAGCGCTAAAGTGGCTTTTATTGTTTTAGAATAGTCATTTATCCCAACATGAACCCAGGGTTGCTCATCTTCCATGTGTATTTCAGCAAGAGTGGTAATGTGTTTTTCTGAACCTGCTCTAGGAGCAGTATTCTGTTTGCATGTCTTCTCTTTTAAATAAAAACGTAAGGTGTGCTCATCTATGGCAGTTTGCCATTCTTTCCTTATGTCTAAGTATATTTGTACAGGTAATTTTTTATTTTCACTCTGCATCTTGTCTTGACACATTAATATAACAGTGACGCTAGGTATGCAACTATTTGTCATGATCACTGCTTCCAAGGAGTCAGGAACAGCCCAACGTCCTTGGAAGCAGGCCCCTAACCGTCATCTTAGGCACCAGCCGGTCCCCACTGGGACCTTTTGGACCTTGTCCTGGCGCCGGTGGCACCAGGCTCATCAAAGCCATCGGTCCCGGCACTGGAAGCGCCGGGCTCATAATATGTATGAAGATGCTTGGGTGGACTTAACTGCAGCAGACCATGCTGCTTACTTACCAGCCACATAGGAATCCTCTGTGAACAGGAACTACTTTCTTACCTGGGTGGGGCAAGCTCCACTCCCTGGATACAACACGGGAGCTCTTCTGGAACTGGAACTCTTTTCTTACCTAGGCTGGGCCGTGGAGGAAGACGCCTCATCACTCCAAGGCTATTTAAACCACACCCGATTGAACAAACGTGCTTCGCGTTACTCTGCATCTGCAGCAGAACGCTCACCGAGTCTGTTCCAGCCTTTCTTCCTTCCGATCCTGAACCTGCAAGAACAATACTTACCACTCCTGTATCCAGTATTCAGCAGCACCTGCAAAGACAAGACACAACAGGTTAGCACGGCAACCTTTACACGCAGCGCTTTCCTCACCTGATCCATCGGCAGCGAACATTTCTTCACGCTGCACCTCCGCCTGTGAAGACAAAAGCATTGTTATTACTTACCGGCACTCCGCGAAATTCCGGATTTCTTCAACGCTGCAACCCAGCATCTGAAAGACAAACAAAGAGACATTAGACAGGTATTTACTCACGTCCATCGCGCTCGCCACAATAGAACGCCTGCAAATACTCTGGCGTTTTCCAGCATCTCTTCAGCACAAACTCACAGCTGCAAGGGAAAAGAGACAGTTGGAGCACTTGCATTTACTTACGCATTTCCAAGCGCTTCATTCCAAGGCTCTGGCTCCAACTTCGGCTCTCTTCACACCATCTCCTATCTCAAGAGCCCTGCAAGACAAATAGGAAAAAGCATTATACAGAGTCCTGTTCTATATTAACGTGCCCACGCACCTAAAGACTATAAGGACTAAAAAGGTGTCCGGAAACTCACCGCTCGTGCAGTTAACGACGGTAGCGATCCTCTGATGTCAAGAGGCCTATGTTTCACCAGTGAAGGAACTGGCAACGGCACCCTGCACCAGACGCAGATGGAGAGTCCACCATTCACCTATCTAAGGTGAGCACGTTGACCTGGGGGCTCTACGGAGAAGCTAGGAAAAGAGAGAGAGAGAGGGACATTCAACAACCCAGATCATTAACCCCCATATTCTTTCACCTGCAGAAATCTCACTCTTCGAGTTCGACACACAGTGCGAAGAGGTTCGGCCCCAGAAGCAAATCGAGTCCTGCACATCACTTTTCGGGTCACAGACACCTTCCTGCCAAGACCAGCGCCTCCGTGGGAATCAGGTGAGCGTTACACTATTCTGGAGATACACCTCCACTGCATCATTTGTTTTTGCAACGGTGTGACATTCATTTATATTGCTGTTTTGTGATTTTAGTTTCTTAGGTCTCAATGGTTTTTTGGTTAAGGACCACAGTACTCCATTCACCCCATCTATGAGCGGAGATAATCTTTTCAGGCAATCTGTTCCTATCAGAAATGGAATATCACAAATGGATGTGACCAATACCTCCTGTTTCATTCTGTGTTTACCTATCTTTATGTCAACCTCGGTGGCGCATATAATAGGCATCTCCTACCCGTTAAAATTATGCACTGGGCCTTGATTCTCCTTTACTGTGATACGATTCTGCGGGGATCTCCCTTCATTGATACTCTTTACTTATTCTTTAGACATAATTGTGGCCTGTGCGCCAGTGTCAATCATTGCAAATGTATGGCATTTTTCTTCCACAATGATGGGAGCATAATACCTGTCTTCAACTTCCTCTAACACACATAGGAAATGCAAATTCTTACTGATTTCAGGGCTCACCTTTCTCAGGCCTTTTTCACTTTTGGCTAAGCACATCGGTAAATGGAAAGACATTTTTCCCTGCTTTTTGCTCATTGCTGTGTGAGAGACTTTATTCATTTCTCCATGTTCAGAGGTTTTTTGGAGTGTGGCCACCGTTCGCCCATCCATCCAGGTATCATCAGAGGTCACACTACAACCCTCCAACTGACCATGTGTAACAACATCACTTGGCAATTTGTCATTGTCTAATTCTGTGCATTCGTGATTATTCAGTATGATACCAGCCCTTTTAACCTCTTCAATAATATGTGGTTCAAAGAATTCTTCAGGTGATTGACCTGTACCCTCCTTTTGAGCATTTCTTTTTCCTGCCTGTGTTTGGTCATTGTTTGGATTGCCCAGGGAAGGAGTTATAGCATCGCCACTTACTCCCGGTTCACTGGTATTCCCCATGCATGAGTCATTTTTCTTAAACCTGTCTCTTTGTTCTTTTGGATTTTCAGGTTTTCCTATTTCATTTGTAGATATCGCCAATGTTTGATTTAGTTCTAGGTTAAACCGTACTTCTCTTTTAGAAGTATTTGCATTTTCTGTTACATGTTCATGTACTGGTATTTTCACTTTTAAATCATTAGGCATCTCAGAGTCATTATGCAAAATTACATCAGAGCAGACTGTCTTTTTGGCTCTGCAGGTATCATAAGTACTTGGTCACTTTTCAGAAGCCCCCCGATCATTGCTATGGCCTTCTGCCCCCTCCTTTGATGACTGTTTTTGTATTGTACAGAGCTTTCCTATTTGCTCAGCCAACATTTTCACTTGGGCCTCGAGGCACTGGAATCTTTCCATCTCTCTAGAATCCTCTCTCTGTGGCCTAGATCGATATTGGTTGTTTTCTCCCTGATTGGATCTATTCTGATACCTCTCAGGAGAATGATTTCTATTGGGATGGTTCCTGAACTCTTGATTCATTTGCGGAGGGGAGCGGGGTGCACCCATCCTTTGGTTGTAGTCCCCTGGTGGGGAATCATTGTACTGACGTGACGTGTAGTTCATATTCTGTCTCATGTCCTGTCTCTCATGTGATGGGTACTGGCCCCTATGTTGATTCCCATTATCAGCAAATCGATCCAGGGGTCTATCCTGATTACCATATATCATGATATTGGGATCAAATCTGCTTTGTGTCCCCAATGTCTGATAAGGACCATCATTTCTTTGATCCTGATTTTGTCTCTGGTTATTGTTCACACCTGACATATCAGGTCGATAGCCTGCCCGGGGCCTATCTCCTAAGTACCTGGGGCTGATGTAGCTCTCCCTATTACTAGGATCATGTGATTGGAACATTGGTGCAGTGTGTGATGACCTTTGTTGATTACCCCTCTGTTCAGGTGCCAAATTATTTTTACTTGGACTTTGAGCAGACTCAAGGGACATTTTGGCTGATCTGATTTCCATCACTGTTGCTGAGGGTTCTTTAGATTTAGGTCTAGTATCTCTCATTTTATCACTTTCTCTACCCTGACAGTAGAGTACCTCATATAGTTTTGTGCTTTGGTGTGCAATCCATTCCAGGGACTTGTCACGGTCAAATTCACAGACCAATTGGGATATGATGTCTTTCTGCAGCCCATAGAAGTAGGCAGTTTTAAACTCATTGGAATTGGGGTCAAAAGATACATCAAAGCGAGAAAATGCTCTTTTTAGGTCTTGTAAAAACTGGTGAGGGGATGTATTAGGCCCAGCAGTGATTGTGTAAGCGACTTTCTTTGCCTCCTGCAATGACTGGAAAGGAGAAAAATGACACCTAATCTCTTTTTCGAACTCCGCCCATGTCATATTCTGCTGTTCATTCAATCCTCTTATAATACTGGCCGTCGGGGCATCTAAAGTTAAATGAAAATATTGCCTGTACTGTTCCTTAGGTATCTGGAGTGCTTTAAAAATGTCATGAACCGCTTCTAAGTGATCCTCAATGCAGCATTCCCCTCCTTTTTTAAATAGTTTGATCAGGGCTTTAATGGATTTTATTATCTTTATGGGGCTGCTTGTTGCAATGCATGGAATTGCACTACTTGGTGACTCAACCCTGGTTCCAGGTGTATGGGATTGGTGGCGGCCCCCAATGAGAGTATCAAATCCCCCAGGGGCGCTGCAACCAAGTTCAGTCACCGGCCCAGTCACTGGGGCATTAGGCCTTTGGGTAGAAATAGAATTCACCTCAACTCCATTGAATGTGGTACCCTGCCGCCTCTCCTGGGCCATGGGAATGCACATTTGCTGTTCTAAGTCCTTACACTTTTTAAGGAGCCTGTTTGCTTCGTTTTGCAAATAGTTGTTTTCATCACTCATTTTATTAATTACCTCCTGCATGTCGCACATTTGCATTTGGCACTCATTAACTTCTTTATTCCTCTTGTCTCTTTCTTGAAGCATTTTAACCATTTCTTGTTCCGCATTTCGGAGGTCACTTTCTTTCTTATAATGTTCTTTCTGTAAAATCTGCATCTCTGACACAATCTCATCTTTATCTTGTCTAATGTGGTCCACCAATGCTTTTAAGTGTACCAATTCTTGTTCACTGTCCTCAAATTGTTTCTTGCTTTTGGACAATTGAACATCAAAATCTCTGCATTTTAACTGCATGTCTTTTTGGCATACATCCAATTCTGCTCTTAACATTTCCTGATTTTTACTTGCCCCATCTAAGACAGTCTTTAACCTGTTAATTAGTTGGGTGTCATTTTCTTGCATTCGCAGGGACCTATTCAAAATAAACCAGATTTTGGCGCATAGCCGTATCAAACAGTCTTTCTCTGCATTTTTATCGGTTGCATTTAATAACCTTAGAAGGCAGACCTGAATTATGCTACCTTCTGCAAAAATATTGTCTAGTTTTTCTTTCTGCACCTCACCCTGAATGCGGTCATGCCATGTACTCTTTGATGACCACGTCCCATGTGCGAATAACTTTGCCTCTAAATATTGCAATAGGTCTGAGAATGTGGTTTCCCTTTGAGACATTCTGAAATTCGTTTTTAGTGACACACTGCTATTATGAAATGGGTTCCCTTTAATGTACAGATGGCGGTGTGAGACACACTTGCAATGCCCAGTAGGTGCTCTATGATCACTTTCCCGCCCTGCAACGCACCATAAATATGTTGGGTATTTTGTGTAGATTTGGGGCCTAGCGGTATTTTCTTACCACCAAAAATAAAAGTAATTTAGCAATGATCACTTCTTGCATTCAGATTGGGTTTGGTATTATAGTGGTATCGTGGCTATGCATTATTTCAGTACCCAGATACATTTAGTTGGTATGCATTTTGTTGTGGTATAGTGATGAGCATAAGTTCTTTGTTTTATTTGTGGCCCCAACATTAAAAAAAACCCTTTCTTTTGTTTAGACTGTTCTTGTGATCTCTAGAGGCCTCAGGCTTCTACATTATTCAAGAACACCACATTTTCATATGGAGTGCCACTTATGGCTGTTATCACTGATTTATCTACACCAGTGAGCTATGCTTCCATAAAGTATTCACAACAACATGTGGTATAATCACTAATTTATTTACATTAGTGAAATTATTTCCAGCGGCCGCTCTCCCTGCTGACTCATGTACGTCCACGTCCAGCAGACTATCAGATTGTGTTCCACTCAGAAGTCGCACACACATACACTGAGTGGAACCACGCACACAGCTATTTATAATTACTCATAACATAACTTTTTCCACATGAGATGCTTGGCATATATTACCTCATAACCTCCCCTTTTATCAGGTGATATGGGCTAACTGCACCAGAGAAAAACAGAAGCAAATAGAAGCCTTTACTCAGATTGTGATTTACATCAGTTTCATTTAAAAAATCATACATTACCAGTTTTGCGAGGCAGTCTTTTCTAGAATAAACATAAGAGAAGCAATTGCAAAATACATGGCATTTCATTAGATTCTTTGCAACAATAAAAAGAACAGTGCATCAGTTGACTTGCATTTCTGAATGGCAACATTAGAATGCAGCTATCGCTATGCTGCCTGACTGAAATAGCTTTCATTCACACACCGCATTCTCGCTTCGTGTAAAATAATTACCAGCAAAATTGTAGCAGTTCAGCACGCAAGCTCTCTGGACAGGTCGCTTTCTTTAAATGGATCGGGGCTTCCTTTTAGAGCACCCGGCGAGGGCATGCAGTTCCAATCTGCGCTCTTTGGTCCTCAAGCCGGTGCCAATTGACTGGAATCTCCAGCCTGTGAAGGTCAGCAGTACACTGGAATGACTCCCCTCAATCAGGCAGCCCCGCAGCGACTCCCGCCAAGTCCTCACCGAAGCTGTGCAAAATGTCCACTGCCTTTCTTTCTCCCCGAGATGCACCAAAAGACCTCTGTTACAGCCCCTAACGTGATGCCTGCCCAATAAGAATCCACTATGTCATACCCTCCTTCTTCAAACAATAGCTCACTTTTCAGTAAGAAACTGTATCCACTAATTTCCTGCTTATTCGAGTTTTGGAGAAAGGAAGAAAATAAAAATTCTGAATGTCCGTTTAAAATGAGTTTCAGCCTGCCTCATTTTGCACTTTGAGAACACATTTAGATATTAATAAGTTATAATCATGTTAGTACTGTTAATTATATTAGTTCATTAATCCTCTAATGTGTCTCCTGCAACAGAGGCATTTCAGGTGAGAGAAAAAATGGTGCGTTTCTAACAGTGAAAAAAAATGTGTTTTTTTACTGTGTAGCCTGTCTTCATTTACATATCCATATGTTACACCGGCAACACATGGCTTGCTGTACCGCATTATAGCAATACATTGATCTCATGCAGTGGTGCTGCACTCCAAAAACATGCTATATTTTGATCCCATGTAGTGGTGCGGCACTCCAAAAACACGCTAAATAATCCTACAGGTCAAAAGGAAGCATTGCTTACCGGCTAGCCTCTAGTGGTGCAGTAGAGAGATACAATAAAACAATTGTGAGCATATTAAAAATGTTTGTGGCAGATTCTGGGCCAAGTTGGGATATTCGATTACCTCTTGTCCTAATGGCCATCAGATCTACCACTTCATCTGCAACTAAAATGTCACCGTTTGAGCTGATGACTGGACGCAGGATGGTGCTTCCCCAGCATCTGCTCTACATAACTCAAGAGCAGGCATTGATCAATGCCTCCACAACTCATGAGTATGTTGAAAATCTAAGAAAACACCTTCAACATGCTTCTGCCTATGCTCAGCGAAATCTAGAGAGATCAGCAGACAGCATGAAGACCCACTATGACTTAGACTACTAGAAAAGAATACAATGTAGGAGACCGGGTCTACTTATACA
This sequence comes from Ambystoma mexicanum, assembly GCF_040938575.1. NCBI lineage: Eukaryota > Metazoa > Chordata > Amphibia > Caudata > Ambystomatidae > Ambystoma > Ambystoma mexicanum. Next base: position 592,464,982 of record NC_090926.1, read on the forward strand.
ATTTCCAAAGGAACCAAGCCAAACAGCGCAAATGTTTGCCTAGCTGGAGGGGTCCTTTTGAAATTGTAGACAAAATCTCACCAGTCGCCTACAAAATCTGCATCCCCAAAGGCAGTTTGGCGGAGGGGGAAGATAAGTGTGTCCATATTAACCAACTAAAGTGTTGCCATCCTAGGCACACCGTGCAGCAACTGGAGGAGTCTCCTGGAACTCTAGAGGAGGCCACTCCAGCTACCTAGAATTCTAACTATAAAATATTCAATATATAGTCCATAAATTACAATCGAAAAATGTGTTCTGATTTATCAAAATGTATGTGTCCACCCCGCTACATTAATAGTGGTGGGGAAATGTCTACAAATATGTTTTTGCTTTGTCATCCTAGTTAATTGGAAACCATGGAGACTAAAACCAAGGAGGACCACCCAGGGACCGGAAGCAAAGATCCAAGGGGCCCGGAGTATCGCTCCATACCCACATCAGGACTAGGCGAGGAGAACTGGTCGATCCACCCCAGATCAAGGAAAAGATGAGGAACTTTGCCATTTTTGGAACCAAAAGAAAAAAGACTGACCATCCCAGTCTTGCGACTTCCCATTGATGGTCTATCAACGGCAAATCGCAAGGGGTGCTTGTGGGATGTTCTGACTCACAGGCGCTGCCCTGCAACATCACTGTGTGCTGCTTTCATCAAAACAACAGAATCGCCGCCGAAAAGCCTTATGTAAGCTAGAAATCGCTGAGAAGTGTGCAGGGAAAACTTGAAAAATAGGCTGCCAATCCATTCTGCCTATGTCAGTAGTAAAACAGGAGACCACACTGCCAAAACCTATCATTGGGCTGCCCACAGAGTGGAATAGAACTGCTTGAAAAGGCAGTGCTGCATTGCCAGGAAAATCCAGAAGTGTTTAAAATCTGTTTTTCATTGGCTGTTGAAAAGTGCAAAATCATGGTTCCCAAACATCAGAAAAGATCCAACATCCTTGTTGGGTGTTAAACAACACTTATTTAAAGAATCCCCACAAGCACAATGTCAGGAGAAGTACCTTTCATCACAAAAATATCCCCATTCAAAAGGGTGCTTGCTTGGGAAAATATGTCAGAATATGGGCGCAGTACCGCCGCTCGCCTGTGTCAAAGCTGTCATTTATTTATACTGTTTGAAACTTGTGTTTTAAAATCAAATTATTGAAAAGAAGAGACCTGCCACGAAAAGCAATATAGGTTTCCACTATTTAATTTCTATGTTGAAAAAGACTGGAATTGAAGATATTTTGGCCTGTTTTTAAATTTGTAACTTTAATTTCCACAAACAACAATGTCACAAGTTACTGTAAGGTAACCTGATTCAGCTAAACTTCAAAGAGGATTCCCCCACTGAGAAACCACCCTTCTCCTTCCCATCAAAAGGGCAGGAATTCTCAGTTGGATGTTAATGGAGGGGGGGAGGAGATTTGCTCTGCTGCTCTGGGAAAGTGACAATAGGCTTCTTGAACTGAAAGGAAATGCAAATTCGGGTGTCGACAGAAGCCAACTGCTGGCAGGAAGAAGCCTGGGACTGCTCTGGCCCAGCCAAACCTTGGAGGTGGGGACAGAGAGTTTTGTTTATTCTGAAAGCACAGAAAAGTATATTTTGAAAAGGACTAACACAGAACTGTGCGAAATGGTAAAAATTGTAAAATTACAGTATTGTTCAAATTAAATTTCTGCTCACAGTTTGAAACTACTCTGGAATCTGTGCAATATTCAGAGACCGAACCACTACAATGTTGATATTGTAGCAATTGTGATCATGCTAGGAATATTAAAGTTTACAGGATTATGCCCAGACGTCATGCGCATGTATGTGGAAAAATGTGTACAGATCTGACACCGGGTAACCAACTAAAAATGCTTAGATATGCTTTCTATGAAAAATAGATTTTCTGTGTAGAAACAAAGGGGAGGTTTTTCCCTGGACCATAAACAGAGCATCATCATGACACATCATGACACTCTGGTTGCTTATCAAATCAGGGGAAAGGAAATTCTCTGACCAATCTGATTCCTAGAGGTTGGGCTTAGTATAATCAGCCTACCCACCCCTTTGGGAAATAGATAAATAGGGACTGTTTAGGACCTAGAGAGACACACATTCACCCATCAACTGATTTACTGGCAAAACACTCTGCAGGAGAACCCAGATACAGATTCCAGAACTTTGAAAGCAGAAGGCCCATTCCAAAGCTGAACCTTTCTCAGCTTGGTCTTTAAAAATCTTGCAACCTGATTTTAACCCCAGACTTCCAAGGGGCACATCAAAATTGAACAGCCTGGCTATGCCGTTTTCTGCTTCTTGCCAAGAACTCTTGCCAGAACCCAGAGATCCAAACCAGTAGAGCAGAGCTCAAACCAGATAGCTGTAAACTCCAGAACCAACCCGTCAGATCCAGTCCAGAGTGCCGTGCAGAGACCAGAGTGCTGTGCTGAGTGCGCAACTGGGTGCCTGAAACCTGTCCGGTGGGCTAGCAGATTCCAGTCCAAAACCTTTGACCAGATCCTGACGGGCCTATTCCAAAACCATAGTTGTGAGTATCTAGCATAGAATTGTCCATAGCCAATCTCTTAGCCTTAAGTAATCCTATCCAACCCATTCCATCATATCCATACTGCATTGTAGAATCTCTTTTGTCTTTTCTGAATCTTTCCCTCATCCATATAGTCCTTTGAGAATTGTAGTGATAATATCATCTTTGCGCTAATATTTTTGCTGAAGAAAGACAAGTGTCTTGGCGGGCAAAAGTCAGAGCGGAGGCGCCGCTGTTCTGGTGGCTGTCCGTTGGGTATCTTGCATCTTCATATCCTCCCTTAGTGTTAAGAAATTCTTGTTGGTAATATTCAAAAGCACATCTTTTATTTGAAAATCTTGACTCTTTTCTGAGAAAAATTGACCTTTACTAAAACCTCTGTAACTTTTTAACCTAAAACCACATTCCAAGTTTTTCTGCAATCACGTTTCTCACACGTTGAAATGTTTGCCGTGAATCTGCATTTGGCTCAATTTCATCACATGTAAAATAGCTATTTCTTGCACTTGTAGGGGAGGGTAGGTCGATAGGACCCCCCCTTCTCCCACTGCATGTTCCACCCTGGTGAAGATCCATGACTCGTCGGCAGCCCTCCGGCCCCCGGGCCCAGGCGGCAAGGCGGCTGCAGACCAACACGTGAGGCTGCACCACCACGTTATGTGGCAGAGCACAGATGCCATCTTGTATTAAGCCATCCCCATCTTGCTAGAAATGTGCAGATCTAACCCAAGGCAGAGCGAACATGCACACTGAATGCTGCAGAGTGACCCCCACTCGACCGCGCTCACAGAGGCCCACACTCCCCCTCCGCCTCCCACTGCATGGCAGATCCGCTGAAGACTCATTCTCACGAGCCACCAGATGCGAGCAAACAACAAAATAAAACACTGTAGCGGTCACCTTCCGCAGTACATCATTGCCCCAGCCATGAACGGGAACATTAGGAAGTAACTGAGACCAGCCCAAAACCTGCAGGCCCTGACCCTGCATCAAGCCCCCAACGATAGACGGCGTGGCGTCTCACACCCATACCCATCCCGAAAACCCTTGTAATGTGTAGAAACCATTTATGTAATGTGTGCCTCGTTGACTAACGTTTGCTGCTAATGTAAAGGAGAATGGGTGAAGAGAAAATATGCAACCGATATTGTAGATAATGAAGAGATGTACAAAGACTGGATAGCTGATAACAGTGTACAATAACATGTATTGCTCTCTTTATACACACACCTGCCTAACACTACCTCATGTTCGTATGTCAACTGTAGATGTGAAATGCTATGCAACAGAGTATGATCCCCAGCTAGTATTTCATTTTAATGCAAATACATATGAGCGCTTTTAGAAACCCCATGTGTTGTTAGTCGCCCCTCACCCACAAGACTGTAAACCGCCTTGTGCAAGATACCACGCACAGAGCTGCAAGGCCATTTCCCCCTCCTCCTGCCCAGGCCCTCGTGAGATAGCTGGTGTTCAAACAGCACAGCTTTGCTTCCCCTCCCAACCCTGCTGGACCCATTTCAAGTATCCGCCCGCCTCCCCCATGTCAGAGGCCGCCACAGCCTGACTCCATGACTTACGAGCTACCTGGTCCTAAATCCCACCGCCTCTCAGGCACCAGTCACATGCCCCCCACGGGCCAGTAGTACCTCCATCGACCCCGAGTTAATGACCCTAAAAATGGGGCGCTCACACGTGTAACAACAGATCATAATACCATCCCTCACCTAAATTGCCAAGGCAGGTTGGTCAAGCACCCCCTCCCATGTCCCTGACTATGCACATGAGACCGGATTGTCTGAACCTAAGGTATCCTCCAAACTGATGTATTGAGACACTCCCGATCGCATATCAATGTTCCTGGCCATGTACTGATCTAAGGTCAGCGCTTACAAGAGTTGCAAATCAATGGAAAATACGAAGTGTGACGAATGGGTGGGAATGTGTGGCCAAAAGGGCAAATGTTACTTTAGTTATCAATCGTCGTTACAAGGCATGTCCGGCCCGGCACTCCACCCTGATGAGCCCAGCTGACCTCCCGCCCCACGTGGCTCAGCACCAACGTCTGCCAATCCTGGAGAAGCAAATGTATACATTGAATACCACCTAGCCATCACCACCCAATCCCTAAGAGTCTGTGGCTCCTATAGCTTACCTCATGCATGACGTGTATTTGTAATATAACTGACTGTCTTTGCTATTGTCAGACAGAGCGCTCTCGGAGTTTGCAGAGTCCTTTGTATGCCCTATATTGATCGATATAAAGCTCTTTTTGATCTCACCAGGTCCTGGCCTCACTCCCCTTCTGGGGTGTGTCCTTTATTGCCTCTCACTAAGGGGGGTGCGTTTCGGGGACGCTTACATTCAGCGGTGACCACATAGAAGTGATTTATTTTGTTAACTTTAAACTGTCCCCTTGGCACGAGACGGCCCCGGTCGCAGTGGAGACGCACGGCGCGCCCGCTCAACAGAGCCGCCCACCTACGGCAACTGGTACGCAGAGACGTGCGCACACAGTTAGGGCGAGAGGGTACGGGTCCTGTTTGAAAAAACCCTTAGTACCGCTCGCCGGAGCCGGGTGGGGCCATTGCGTGCGAGGCCACGCCACTTGGACGGACCAAATCCGGAGAGTTTCGGATCAAGACGGGCACGTGAGTATTAAGTGCGAGTGATATTAAAAGGGAACATTTTTTGGAGGACAAGGGGAAACAAGAGGAAAGGAGTGGGGGATATAAGGGGAATTTTCTTACTTCTAATACTTTCTCTTTCTTTGCATATGGCCATTAGGACACTAAAGTGAAAAGGGAAAAGAGGACGGGAACCTAACTCTGCAAGGGGGTAGAAGGCGGCGCCGCATAGTGCTATCTTGACTAGTGCTGGGAATAAGTAAAACAGTGAAAAGATAAATTAAGGGTGTCTGAGTGAAGAGACACGGAAAATACATTAGGACTAGCTTTTTTTCTTTTATTCTTCTCTAAATTCCTCTCATCCGGGGTAGAAATAAGGTCTCAAAATTAAAAATAAAAATTAATAATTATATTTATATATATATATATCTATATATAGATATATATAAAAAAAAGAAGCTGTGTAAGGGTTAGAGGGGGTCGCCGTAGAAGGCGAAGGGCAAGGCAGGGAGGGTAAATTCTATATGTGAATGCTGAGGTATGATGAATGTCTGTGGTGTGTTGTGCACATTGTATGTTTGTGATTTTCTGTAATTAAGTGACTATATAATAGCACTGTTTCAAGTACTTTTCTAGGGCAGTACGGTCATTGTAAGTGTGGCCTGGTAAGACTTGACAAACCGGCACCCTTTTCATTGAATACAAGTGTGAATTGTTTATTAAAACGTGAAAGTGGTTGAAGTCCCATGTACACAGTGACCCACACATATAGTGACAGGACAGACTGATACAAGAGAACAGAGTAACACCGGTCTAGGCATGGGAGCGGAGACACCCCTATCGCACATCTGTAAAATTTTGCCAGGACATGCAGAAAGAATAACTAAGTACCATGACCAGTGGGTAACTGTCAGGGTCCGAGTTGCCCACGTAGTGTAGTGGACAAGTTCTTCCACCTGATGTACCCCTCTGGTGTTGTAATCAGACAACCAGAGCAGCTAATCAGAGGAAAGAAGGATACCAGATGAGACCCAGGTGTTGCACTAGGAGACTGCTTCCACAGGATCAATGTCGTAGAAGCCGGTGTCGAGAAGGCAAGACGAGATGCGTAGGACAGGAACACACAGTGAACCTACAAGCGAAGTGCGAGGTTTAATCACAATGTGCATAAGCAGGACAACCACTCTTTCGGAACCCAAAACGTAGTTTGCAATGGTATACAGTTAGACGAGATGCATAAATGGTAGTACTGATGCTGTCCTAGTCAATGCATATCTAGCCCCCTCTCCTTATCCAAGGCTAAATCAAAAAACAAGAAACCCTTATGGGCTTACTGGAGTAAGGTCCGTGCATTCTTTGGAAGTTCCAAGCAGAGAGGCAAGATGGGACAGGTCCGGTTTCCAGAGGAAAAAGCACAGCCTAACCCGACGGCACGAGGACGCCTAAGTACACTGAGGCAGTCTCTAGTCTGTGTACAAAAGTCAGTGTTCCAAATTATCCCAAAATCTCATACATTCCAAGTTCAGCAGATGAAGAAAAGCACTGTTCAGAAATGGTCGTGATCGAAGAGCGGCACAACAAGAGGGGCAGAGACAAGGCAGTTCTGTTAGCTTTCCATGGTCGTAACACAGATCCAGCAGGCGCGTAGCAAGGGGCAATCCAAGGCGAAAATCCAATAAACGGTCCGGGTCAAGGCACAAGAGTTCCAGAAGCAAGGAGGGGAAAACAAGGGCAAGGAAACAAGGAAATACACAAGCAACTTTCGTAACGCCACTAATAGAAATCAGAAGCACTGGGCAACAAGTGGGAGGTGCTTAAATACAGATCATGTGACGACGTTACATGCTACTCGACGTTGACGATACCAGGAACAGGAAAGGACGGGACGCCAACGTTGCCATGTCAACTTCCAGGCACCTGGCTGCAGCGTTCTTAAAGGGCTATACGCGTATGGTCGGGGACCGATCGTACGCGTGGACATGACAGTATCCTCCCTCAAAGGAACCCTCACCCGCCGGGTGGACCAAAAACGTGCCAGAAGAACAGGGGCATGGATGTTTTCTGTAGGTTCCCAGGTACGATCCTCCGGACCGTACCCTTTCCAATCGACCAGATAGAGGCGTCTGCCCCATCGAACTTTAGTATCCAAGATTGCTGCCACTTCGTATTCATCTGACCCTTGTACCTTGATAGGCAGAGGGCGCGAAGGCAGTCTGGCCGCTGGGGGACATGGTTTTACCAAGGATACATGAAACACAGGGTGTATTTTCCATGTAGAGGGAAGGTCCAAGCGGATAGCGGCTGGATTGATAGCTTGTAAAACCTTGTAGGGGCCCACAAACTGAGGCAACAGAGTTTTTCGGCCTGGAATGCGCAGGTTTTTTGCAGATAACCACACCTTCATGCCCGGAAGATACTCCGGGGCTGGGGTACGGCGTGCATCAGTATGCTTTTTGGTCCGAAGCTGGGCCTGCAGTAGCTGTTTTCTAACAAAGACATGATTGTCTGATAGTTTTCGCAGGCATCCAAAGGCCGCAGGATTGTGTGGAGGCAGATCAGTAATACTAGGCAAGGAGCGAGGATGTTGTCCATAGAGGGCAAAGAAGGGGGACAAGCGTGTCGTGGCATGTAGTGAATTGTTATAGGCGAATTCTGCCATGGGGAGAACAGAAACCCACCTATCCTGACTTTGAAAGTTAAGGCAGCGTAGATACTGTTCCATGGTGGCGTTTAACCGCTCGGTTTGACCATCAATCTGGGGATGGTAAGCGCTGGAATATCTGCCATCAGTACCCAAGGTCATGGTCAAGGCTTTCCAGGGAAGTGAATTGGGACCCGCGTTCCGTAATTATTACCGAAGGCAGACCAAATAATTGAAACACGTTCCTCAAGAACAGTTCGGCCAGTGTTGGAGCGGTTGGTACACCACGACAGGGTACAAAAAGTGCCATTTTGGAGAAATAGTCGATAACGACCCAGATAGTGTCATACCCCTCGACCAATGGAAGCTCCACAACAAAATCCATAGAAATCATTTTCCAAGGAGTGTCGGGTAAAGGCATAGGTTGCAACAAACCCACAGGTTTACCACATTGATGCTTGCACTGAGCACACACAGCACAGGAGGCTACATAATTCTTAATGTCCCGACCCATAGAAGGCCACCAGCACCATCTTCTCAAAAGGTCTAGGGTTTTCTGCATTCCCGGATGCACAGCCAGAGAAGAGTCGTGGCACCATTGCAAGGCTGTATTCCGTGTGTCTGAATCATGTAGATAGAGCTTTCCCCGTTGGTATGGCAAAGAACAAATGATCTCCAATCCGTGGGTAGAGACTTCTGGAGGACTGGTGGAGACCCATTTCTGGATCAAAGCCTTTAGGGAGGGACGTAACGTACACCCACACACTACTTAATTCAGTAACAACAGCGCACCCTGAAGATTGGATGGATCGGAAACTCCATGGAGACGAGAGAGGGCATCGGCCTTGGAATTCAAAGATCCCGGACGATAAGTAATGGTAAAATTGAACATGGCAAAGAACTCATGCCATCTAGCATGGCGTGCCGTGGTACATTTCACTGATTGAAGGGCTAAGAGGTTCCTGTGGTCAGTGAACACTTGAACCGGTTCAGGGGTGCCCAGGAGATGATGTCTCCATACCATAAAGGCATCCCTAACGGCCAAAAGTTCCCTCTCAGTGATAGTATAGTTTTCTGGAATGGTAGGCAACCGGGTGCAAACCAGCGGTCTCCGGGCAATGTTGTGACAAGATTGCTCCTAAGGCAATGTCAGAAGCATCGGCTTCCACAATGAATGGCAGGGATGAGTTTGGATGCTGGAGCACTGGTGCCGAGGTGAAAGCGGATTTCAAGGTCTCGAAGGCCTTTTGAGCCTCCTGATTCCACTTAAACTCGCGCTTGCTGCTGGTTAATTCTGTAAGCGGAGACACAATAGCAGAGAACCCATGGACAAAACGCTGATAAAAATTTGCAAAACCTAGAAATGATTGCAGGGCTTTTCGTGTGTTAGAGCAGGGCCAATCCAATATGGCCGCTACTTTTGACCGACTCATCTGTATCCCTTGGCTAGTGATATTATAGCCCAGGAATTCCACTTCGGACACATGGAACATGCACTTATCCAATTTGGCATATAGGTTATTTTCTCTTAATCTTTGGAGCACACTAGAAACATGAGTGACATGAGTGGAGATAGATGGCGAGTTGATCAATATGTCGTCTAAATAAACGACTAGGTACTGGTCCAACATGTCGTGAAAAACCTCATTGATGAAATATTGGAAGGTCGCCGGAGCGTTACATAGGCCAAAGGGCATGACACAGTACTCAAAAAGACCATACCTGGTCTTGAAGGCGGTCTTCCACTCATCACCCTGACATATACGCACCAAGTTATACGTCCCCCTCAAATCCAGTTTAGTGAAGATCTTAGCTGAACCCAATTGGTCTGATGATCCACAATAGTAACATAAACCATTCTTTCTCCGATGTTCCCTGACTTCGGCGGGTAAGGGGGCCCTAACTGCCCCTATCAGCATAGGCTCTGTGGATCCAGGAGCAGGTAGAGGGGTTGCAGGGACAACTGGAGATGTCCCTCTCTTTTCTCCCTTCCTAGCTGCCTGTCGAGATTCGATCTGGAGAACCAAATCCAACAGTTCGTTGAAAGCCGTGGGTATTACGGCTACTGTAGCTAGAGTGTCCTTAAGGGAGTCTGATAAGCCTTTATAAAACAAAGAGGCCTTCTTCTCTTGGGGCCACTCTGTCTCCGCCACAAGCTGATTGAACTTGGCTAAATACGATAATAGGGACATGTTCCCCTGCTGAAGACCAAGTAGTTCCAGATCAGTAGTCTGTGTGGTGTAACGTGTGTCAAATACTCGACTCATAGCGTCGATCAAAGCTTCACAGTTATAGAGAAGATGACTCCCTTCCTCCAGTAACGGATTAGCCCAGGCAGCTGCCGTTCCCCCCAAGTGAGACAACAGAAATGCTGCCTTAGTAGTAGAATCCGGGAAGGAGGCAGGGCGGCACAGGAAGTGCAGCCTACACTGATTCAAAAAGGTTCGGAAAGCCTTGGGGTCACCATTGAAGCGTTCCGATGGGGCTAAGGGAAACTGGGCGGTCATATAAACAGGTCCAGTACCCTGTTGTGGAGGCACCACACCCGAGCCGGAAGCGATAGGGGGGGCGGGAGCTTCGGCCCCAAGGGGTTGAAAACCTGCTTGCAACTCGTCTATGCGACGTTGCGTAGCTGTATGAGCCACCGTCATATCGTTACGCAAATCTGCCACTAGTTGCATAATAGTGGCCAATGCCTCATTGGTATCTATAGTAAGGCTTCTGATTATGCCAGGGTCTGAGTTGCCCACGTAGTGTAGTGGACGAGTTCTTCCACCTGATGTACCCCTCTGGTGTTGTAATCAGACAACAGGAGCAGCTAATCAGAGGAAAGAAGGATACCAGATGAGACCCAGGTGTTGCACTAGGAGACTGCTTCCACAAGATCAATGTTGTAGAAGCCGGTGTCGAGAAGGCAAGACGAGATGCGTAGGACAGGAACACACAGTGAACCTACAAGCGAAGTGCGAGGTTTAATCACAATGTGCATATGCAGGACAACCACTCTTTCGGAACCCAAAACGTAGTTTGCAATGGTATACAGTTAGACGAGATGCATAAATGGTAGTACTGATGCTGTCCTAGTCAATACATATCTAGCCCCCTCCCCTTATCCAAGGCTAAATCAAAAAACAAGAAACCCTTACGGGCTTACCGGAGTAAGGTCCGTGCAGTCTTTGGAAGTTCCAAGCAGAGAGGCAAGATGGGACAGGTCCGGTTTCCAGAGGAAAAAGCACAGCCTAACCCGACGGCACGAGGACGCCCAAGTACACTGAGGCAGTCTCTAGTCTGTGTACAAAAGTCAGTGTTCCAAATTATCCCAAAATCTCAGGTATCCAAAGTTCATACATTCCAAGTTCAGCAGATGAAGAAAAGCACTGTTCAGAAATGGTCGTGATCGAAGAGCGGCACAACAAGAGGGGCAGAGACAAGGCAGTTCTGTTAGCTTTCCATGGTCGTAACACAGATCCAGCAGGCGCGTAGCAAGGGGCAATCCAAGGCGAAAATCCAATAAACGGTCCGGGTCAAGGCACAAGAGTTCCAGAAGCAAGGAGGGGAAAACAAGGGCAAGGAAACAAGGAAATACACAAGCAACTTTCGTAACGCCACTAATAGAAATCAGAAGCACTGGGCAACAAGTGGGAGGTGCTTAAATACAGATCATGTGACGACGTTACATGCTACTCGACGTTGACGATACCAGGAACAGGAAAGGACGGGACGCCAACGTTGCCATGTCAACTTCCAGGCACCTGGCTGCAGCGTTCTTAAAGGGCTATACGCGTATGGTCGGGGACCGATCGTACGCGTGGACATGACAGTATCCTCCCTCAAAGGAACCCTCACCCGCCGGGTGGACCAAAAACGTGCCAGAAGAACAGGGGCATGGATGTTTTCTGTAGGTTCCCAGGTACGATCCTCCGGACCGTACCCTTTCCAATCGACCAGATAGAGGCGTCTGCCCCATCGAACTTTAGTATCCAAGATTGCTGCCACTTCGTATTCATCTGACCCTTGTACCTTGATAGGCAGAGGGCGCGAAGGCAGTCTGGCCGCTGGGGGACATGGTTTTACCAAGGATACATGAAACACAGGGTGTATTTTCCATGTAGAGGGAAGGTCCAAGCGGATAGCGGCTGGATTGATAGCTTGTAAAACCTTGTAGGGGCCCACAAACTGAGGCAACAGAGTTTTTCGGCCTGGAATGCGCAGGTTTTTTGCAGATAACCACACCTTCATGCCCGGAAGATACTCCGGGGCTGGGGTACGGCGTGCATCAGTATGCTTTTTGGTCCGAAGCTGGGCCTGCAGTAGCTGTTTTCTAACAAAGACATGATTGTCTGATAGTTTTCGCAGGCATCCAAAGGCCGCAGGATTGTGTGGAGGCAGATCAGTAATACTAGGCAAGGAGCGAGGATGTTGTCCATAGAGGGCAAAGAAGGGGGACAAGCGTGTCGTGGCATGTAGTGAATTGTTATAGGCGAATTCTGCCATGGGGAGAACAGAAACCCACCTATCCTGACTTTGAAAGTTAAGGCAGCGTAGATACTGTTCCATGGTGGCGTTTAACCGCTCGGTTTGACCATCAATCTGGGGATGGTAAGCGCTGGAATATCTGCCATCAGTACCCAAGGTCATGGTCAAGGCTTTCCAGGGAAGTGAATTGGGACCCGCGTTCCGTAATTATTACCGAAGGCAGACCAAATAATTGAAACACGTTCCTCAAGAACAGTTCGGCCAGTGTTGGAGCGGTTGGTACACCACGACAGGGTACAAAAAGTGCCATTTTGGAGAAATAGTCGATAACGACCCAGATAGTGTCATACCCCTCGACCAATGGAAGCTCCACAACAAAATCCATAGAAATCATTTTCCAAGGAGTGTCGGGTAAAGGCATAGGTTGCAACAAACCCACAGGTTTACCACATTGATGCTTGCACTGAGCACACACAGCACAGGAGGCTACATAATTCTTAATGTCCCGACCCATAGAAGGCCACCAGCACCATCTTCTCAAAAGGTCTAGGGTTTTCTGCATTCCCGGATGCGCAGCCAGAGAAGAGTCGTGGCACCATTGCAAGGCTGTATTCCGTGTGTCTGAATCATGTAGATAGAGCTTTCCCCGTTGGTATGGCAAAGAACAAATGATCTCCAATCCGTGGGTAGAGACTTCTGGAGGACTGGTGGAGACCCATTTCTGGATCAAAGCCTTTAGGGAGGGACGTAACGTACACCCACACACTACTTAATTCAGTAACAACAGCGCACCCTGAAGATTGGATGGATCGGAAACTCCATGGAGACGAGAGAGGGCATCGGCCTTGGAATTCAAAGATCCCGGACGATAAGTAATGGTAAAATTGAACATGGCAAAGAACTCATGCCATCTAGCATGGCGTGCCGTGGTACATTTCACTGATTGAAGGGCTAAGAGGTTCCTGTGGTCAGTGAACACTTGAACCGGTTCAGGGGTGCCCAGGAGATGATGTCTCCATACCATAAAGGCATCCCTAACGGCCAAAAGTTCCCTCTCAGTGATAGTATAGTTTTCTGGAATGGTAGGCAACCGGGTGCAAACCAGCGGTCTCCGGGCAATGTTGTGACAAGATTGCTCCTAAGGCAATGTCAGAAGCATCGGCTTCCACAATGAATGGCAGGGATGAGTTTGGATGCTGGAGCACTGGTGCCGAGGTGAAAGCGGATTTCAAGGTCTCGAAGGCCTTTTGAGCCTCCTGATTCCACTTAAACTCGCGCTTGCTGCTGGTTAATTCTGTAAGCGGAGACACAATAGCAGAGAACCCATGGACAAAACGCTGATAAAAATTTGCAAAACCTAGAAATGATTGCAGGGCTTTTCGTGTGTTAGAGCAGGGCCAATCCAATATGGCCGCTACTTTTGACCGACTCATCTGTATCCCTTGGCTAGTGATATTATAGCCCAGGAATTCCACTTCGGACACATGGAACATGCACTTATCCAATTTGGCATATAGGTTATTTTCTCTTAATCTTTGGAGCACACTAGAAACATGAGTGACATGAGTGGAGATAGATGGCGAGTTGATCAATATGTCGTCTAAATAAACGACTAGGTACTGGTCCAACATGTCGTGAAAAACCTCATTGATGAAATATTGGAAGGTCGCCGGAGCGTTACATAGGCCAAAGGGCATGACACAGTACTCAAAAAGACCATACCTGGTCTTGAAGGCGGTCTTCCACTCATCACCCTGACATATACGCACCAAGTTATACGTCCCCCTCAAATCCAGTTTAGTGAAGATCTTAGCTGAACCCAATTGGTCTGATGATCCACAATAGTAACATAAACCATTCTTTCTCCGATGTTCCCTGACTTCGGCGGGTAAGGGGGCCCTAACTGCCCCTATCAGCATAGGCTCTGTGGATCCAGGAGCAGGTAGAGGGGTTGCAGGGACAACTGGAGATGTCCCTCTCTTTTCTCCCTTCCTAGCTGCCTGTCGAGATTCGATCTGGAGAACCAAATCCAACAGTTCGTTGAAAGCCGTGGGTATTACGGCTACTGTAGCTAGAGTGTCCTTAAGGGAGTCTGATAAGCCTTTATAAAACAAAGAGGCCTTCTTCTCTTGGGGCCACTCTGTCTCCGCCACAAGCTGATTGAACTTGGCTAAATACGATAATAGGGACATGTTCCCCTGCTGAAGACCAAGTAGTTCCAGATCAGTAGTCTGTGTGGTGTAACGTGTGTCAAATACTCGACTCATAGCGTCGATCAAAGCTTCACAGTTATAGAGAAGATGACTCCCTTCCTCCAGTAACGGATTAGCCCAGGCAGCTGCCGTTCCCCCCAAGTGAGACAACAGAAATGCTGCCTTAGTAGTAGAATCCGGGAAGGAGGCAGGGCGGCACAGGAAGTGCAGCCTACACTGATTCAAAAAGGTTCGGAAAGCCTTGGGGTCACCATTGAAGCGTTCCGATGGGGCTAAGGGAAACTGGGCGGTCATATAAACAGGTCCAGTACCCTGTTGTGGAGGCACCACACCCGAGCCGGAAGCGATAGGGGGGGCGGGAGCTTCGGCCCCAAGGGGTTGAAAACCTGCTTGCAACTCGTCTATGCGACGTTGCGTAGCTGTATGAGCCACCGTCATATCGTTACGCAAATCTGCCACTAGTTGCATAATAGTGGCCAATGCCTCATTGGTATCTATAGTAAGGCTTCTGATTATGCCAGGGTCTGAGTTGCCCACGTAGTGTAGTGGACGAGTTCTTCCACCTGATGTACCCCTCTGGTGTTGTAATCAGACAACAGGAGCAGCTAATCAGAGGAAAGAAGGATACCAGATGAGACCCAGGTGTTGCACTAGGAGACTGCTTCCACAAGATCAATGTTGTAGAAGCCGGTGTCGAGAAGGCAAGACGAGATGCGTAGGACAGGAACACACAGTGAACCTACAAGCGAAGTGCGAGGTTTAATCACAATGTGCATATGCAGGACAACCACTCTTTCGGAACCCAAAACGTAGTTTGCAATGGTATACAGTTAGACGAGATGCATAAATGGTAGTACTGATGCTGTCCTAGTCAATACATATCTAGCCCCCTCCCCTTATCCAAGGCTAAATCAAAAAACAAGAAACCCTTACGGGCTTACCGGAGTAAGGTCCGTGCAGTCTTTGGAAGTTCCAAGCAGAGAGGCAAGATGGGACAGGTCCGGTTTCCAGAGGAAAAAGCACAGCCTAACCCGACGGCACGAGGACGCCCAAGTACACTGAGGCAGTCTCTAGTCTGTGTACAAAAGTCAGTGTTCCAAATTATCCCAAAATCTCAGGTATCCAAAGTTCATACATTCCAAGTTCAGCAGATGAAGAAAAGCACTGTTCAGAAATGGTCGTGATCGAAGAGCGGCACAACAAGAGGGGCAGAGACAAGGCAGTTCCGTTAGCTTTCCATGGTTATAACACAGATCCAGCAGGCGCGTAGTAAGGGGCAATCCAAGGCGAAAATCCAATAAACAGTCCGGGTCAAGGCACAAGAGTTCCAGAAGCACGGAGGGGAAAACAAGGGCAAGGAAACAAGGAAATACACAAGCAACTTTCGTAACGTCACTAATACAAATCAGAAGCACTGGGCAACAAGTGGGAGGTGCTTAAATACAGATCATGTGACGACGTTACATGGCACTCGACGTTGACGATACCAGGAACAGGAAAGGACGGGATGCCAACTTCCAGGCACCTGGCTGCAGCGTTCTTAAAGGGCTATACGCGTATGGTCGTGGACCGATCGTACACGTGGACATGACAGTAACAGAACTGAATGGGGAGGGTCTCCCCCAGGTCTGGCCACAAGGAGGGTCCTTTGACAAAAGTGTTCTGGACATGGTAGCCACCTGCATATTCCTAAAATACAAGGGAAAACAATTTCATAATAGGAGAGAGATACTAGATCTATGGTGATTATTCGAGGAAATACCTCCACCAAAGAAAATAGACACCACACTTGATCAACCTGCCCTCACGGCTACCCCATCAGCGAGAGCAGAGGGTAGCAAGGACGACGAGGGAAAAGAGGGACTCATAGAGGTGACTCGATTGTACCCACTTCTAAATAAACCCTCACCCGCTGAAGGATACAGTGATCCCACATACGTGCCCACTAGCACCCCCACACCCACAGTAAGACCAACCGCACCACCGCCATACGAGTTCCCCCGATCAAATGGGCAGGTGAGTACCCCCTCAGTAAACATATGTAAGTTGACAGAAGACTTAGACACCAGGCTCTCAATAGCCAGGGAAGAGTTGTCAAGGATACAAAGTCTATGTGAACAAGGTGAGCCAAGTACAAGATCAGAACGATTGTCCCGGTCCCACCCCTTAGATAAGTCAAACGAGGAAGGGTGGAAAAAAGGGGAGATACTATTCAGAATACAAGAGGAGCCCACCCAGTTAGTAGAACTAGGAGCGAACAATATAGGAGGAAGTGTAGAGGGAGGGGAAGTGGAAGGTGATGGGAGAGAAGAGCTGTTGTTTGACCTGGAAGTAGACGAGCAGGCTGCTGGGAGATTGGGAATGGCGGCAGGAGGAAGTTTAGTGGAGTTAGGAGAAACGCCACTGGGGAAGACACTGGAGCAGGAGTGGACAGGGAGGTTAAGAAACAGGACGGGAAGGATAGCCATGGTGGGGAGAAAGGGAACAAAGGTGAGTATTGGGAAAGTAGGTAAGGGACGATTAAAACTCCCACTAATACATCGGGGGGCCGGAAGACCAAATTATATACCTTGGGCACAGATGGATAAGGCAAACTTATGAAAATCTCTGCCCCCGCTGTCAGGTGGAGCTAGCAAGTGGATATATGCCTTTGAGAAACACACTGCAGGGGTGCCCCTAGCCTTAGGAGATGTTAAAAGTTTACTCGTGTCAGCAGTAAGGGACCAATCAGACAGGGTGTGGGCAAAAGCAGGTTTCCCGGGAATAATGCTGGATAGTGACAGACATGGTGGCGCTGCCTTCAATAACGTGCGCGCGCGCGTTTGGGACGCATTGAGGGAAACATTCCCAGCAAAAAAATATATATTGGATCAGTAGAACGGGTTGACTCTGGCAAGATTTAGAACATATCACATTTTATTTCAATTACTTAATTACAAAAAATATATTTGATTTCATAAGTACTCTTAAAATTCAACAATTCATACCCTCATTCATAACCTAATACACTCCCCATTCAGACATTTCAATCTAAAAAACACACCATGTTATACCCTACACTCAATCTTTTGCAGAGCATCCACTGTTTTTCATTTACATATTCAACAATGACCCAGTCCATAATATCAGGTGTCATTATATAGCTGGTGTGTTGTTCAACCAGATGTCTTGTTTGTAGAAAAAACGTCGGCACGTGTTTCGGTCGGAGACCTTCTTCAGGACGTCGGGCAAGAAGACAATGCTCCGCCCTATTCTAAGTTTGTATGGGCCAGAATTCAATCCCCAAGATGCAATTCTTAGGATCGTGAAAAGGACCAAAGGAATTAATCCTCCACTGGCCTCGATTGTGGGGGTGGCGGTCGTGCGAATGGAAGAAGGTGAGTACGAGGTCCTAATACAGAAGCGACTGCTGGCTCATTTCTCAGCACAGGCAGCAGAACTGGTAGCATTAATTGAAGCATTACAAGCAGCAAAAGGATGCGCAGTAACAATTTACACAGATTCGGCATACATGACCACAACAGTACACGGAGGGCTTGCCAGGTGGGGAAGAAGGGGGTTCAAATGGGGCAGATGGTTCACCCGTACAACATGCAGAATTATTAAAGGAACTCATAGAAGCGTTGAACGAACCCACCATGGTAGCAATAGTGAAATGCCAGGCCCACACCAACAATACTGACTTGTCTCTTTGGGAAATGCGTACAGCAGACGTGGCTGCCAACGAGGGATCATATTTAAGAAAGGAAAACAAAGGTGAGTACTTAATGCGAAGAGAATTGGAGGAAGATGTTCCGGACGGGTACAATGCCATGCCAGTGTCTCAAATACTGGAGCTACAGGAAGGGGCAGCTGAGGAAGAAAAGGAGTTGTGGACAAAAAGAGGGTGCAGCCAGTCGGCGACTGAATTATTATGGCAGCAAAACAACACAGGTAAAGTAGTGATGCCAACTAAATTATTACAAGTAGCATTCCAGCAGCTACACTTCCCAGCACACAACGCAAAGCAGCACATTGCGGCCGAGATACAAGAAAACTGGTTCATTCCAGGGTTACAGGAACAATGGAATGTACAATGTGCCAGATATACAACTCCGGCATGACTTTGAGAACACTCATGGGAACGATACCCAAGCCGGTAGGACCTTTCAGAGAGCTGCATATAGATTATGCAGATATGGGTGAGAGATGCAATGGAGCGAGGTACATGATAGTGGTAGTTTGCTACTTTTCACAGTGGGTAGAGGCTGGTCCTTGTGCCCGCCCAGATGCTAAGTGCGCTGCAAAGTTTCTAATGCGGGAAGTATTCCCCCGCTGGGGAATTTGTGACGTAATTTGCTCTGACAACGGCACACATTTTGTGAACAATCTCTTTAAAGAAGTGACATCATTGCTAGGAATAAAACACAAATTATGCTCGATTTATCACCCGCAAAGTAACGGTGTGGTAGAAAAGATAAACGGATTACTAAAAGGAAGACTCTCAAAACTATGTTTCACCCTTAAGAAAAATTGGGTGCACTGTCTCCCCTTGGCCCTGTTTGAGCTGAGGAATCAGCCAAGCAAGGACCACCATTTGTCGCCCCATGAGATCGTGACAGGGAGACGAATGCACACAGCACACTCACCCCTCCATAGACATTCAGATGCACACAGAAGTGCAACTGTACTAGGAGAAGAGTTCAACGACTACCTAACAAAACTCACTAAGGCAACACGAATGATAGCGAGACAACTTGCACCACCATTCGCAAGTGATGGGGAAAATGAAACACACACTCCAGAGAACGAAAGCCCAACAGGTCAGCTGGAACCAGGTGAAATGATATATGTTAGGAGCTTCATGCGTAGGTGGAATGCTCCAAGATTTCATGGCTCATACGAGGTGGTGTTTTGCACACCCACAGCGGTGAAAGTGAAGGGCTTGAGATATTGGATACATTTGACAGACGTCCAAAAAAAAGCCTATGACAGCGTGGGACCAGTAGAAGGTGCAGAGGGCCCTGAAGGGGTAAATGTGCAAGAATAAAAGAAATTTACACACAAGAGCATGCAAGGTTTATTGAAATGACCACTGTATTATAACAATGTTTATGACAAAATGTGAAACAGTATTAAATGAAAATGATGTCTCTCTCTCTCTCTCTCTCTCTCTCTCTCTCTCTCTCTTTCGCTCTCTCTCTCCAGATAATTACTCCAAGGTGGAAAAAGCAAAAAATGATTGCACTGTATGCTTAATGTACCCTTTTCTATGTTTCAACATATAGGAGTAACCATGGCAACAAACAGGCCGCCTGCACCGATTAGCAATAGGGACGCTAGGAGTAGAAATGTTTTTGATTTGCGAACATACTCATACGAATGCGGGTTGACTGTCTGTGCTATTATATTTTTTACACTCATGTTTGGCTTAACAATACATTGGGTAATAGCATTTATATGCATTGAGATAAATGAGGGGGGAGGTAATGGAACCAACATGGAAAATGTAAGCAAACCTTTTAAGGAGGGTAACTATTTAATATGGGATGGCTTTCAGCTGGAATGGGGGTATGGCCCACATCCAGACAAGGCAAAACGTGAGAACGATACTAACAACAAGCCAACCACCCATCTGAAGCCCCAAAGCAATACTACAAATTTTAGTGTACATGAACTAAATGACCGATATCCATCTGTTATATCATGGTTATATGGTACCACTGCTACCCCGCTCACAACGACAACCAGTCCTCCCAGAGAAAATGACTACACCACCGAGAGAATGAAAGAGAATATTAAAATGGCTGACAAGTTTATGACTTTGTATGAAGAGTGGGAGAAGGAGGGGGCCGGGGAGAGGGAGTCTCTGTTGAACGCAGCCAGGCACGCTAAAACATTCCTTAAAAACAGGAGAAAGAGGGAAATAGGTAGGAAGAGATATGACGAATACTATGGCCTGGGACTAGATACAATAGAAGATCCCAGGCACCCACACCAGTCGAATA